>NW_008355158.1:1920022-1966877 GCF_000622305.1 Nannospalax galili
GTGAGATATCTCAGACACAGAAAGACAAACATCATATATTTTTCTCATATATATATATATGCCTGATTATTTCATTTTTAGTTTTTCTAAGCTAATAAGGGGCCATATGTGAGGCAAGGAGATATTTCAAAAGAAAAGAGATAATGTATATAAAGAAGGATAAGAAATAATGGTACAGGAAGGATTAAACAGGGTAGGGGTAGGTGAATAGGTTCAAAGAGACAAAAAGAGGAAGGTGTGCTCACACTAAAGGCCTTAATTTAGGGGGATTTACATACATGAGTGTTGTCTTTGAATTATTCTCATCCCTCTCAGTCCCTCAGCAGCTCCTCCTATGTCCCCCGACTACCTCTCAATTTCTTGTCCTCTTCTTTCCTTATTATTGTTATAAATGTAGCAATAATATATGATATAGTTATATATGATATGTATGTGCATCTGTAATACACTGAGTCCATTTAGTGGAGCTCATGTGCACTTATGTTTAGGGATTAGATTACCTCTCACAAAGATACTTCCTTGAGAAAACCAATTCTTCCCTCAGCATCCATTGATTACCTATCGCTCTTCATCTTGAGGAAGGATGCTGTAACATTCCCCCCATTCAACTTGGTATGTCGACTGGTTTTGTCATTATGCAGATCTCATTAGACTACTGTGCTGGATAGTTTTGGTTGTCAACCTGGCACACCTGGGTAGAATGAGCTGCAATTTGAGAATTGCCTCCAATGGAGTGGCCTGTGGCCATGTCTCTGGGATATTTTCTTAATTGTTGAGAGATGTGGGAGGGCCTAGCCCATTGTGGGTGGTGTTACCCTTAGGCAGTTTTGTTCTGTATTGTATAAGAAGGTAGGCTGAGCATGGGCCAGGGGAGCAAGTCAGTAAGCAGCATTCCATCATGGCATGTACTTCAGCTCCTGCCTCCAGGTTCTTACCTTGGGTTCCCTCAGTGATAAATGGAGACCCATGGGATGTACGATAAAATAAACCTTTTCCTTCCCTAGTTGGCATTGGTCAGAGTGTTTTGCACTGTAATTGAAAAGAAGCTAGAACAACGCCCACACTGTGGAGGCTTCATTGGTGCAGCTTCCTTATCACGTCTAGAACGCATTAACTAGCAGCAGGTGTTCTGTCCTTCTGGCTCTTACATTCTTTCTGCCCCCCTCTTTCGAGATGTTTCCTGAGTCTTAGGTATAGAGGTTTCATTGTATATCTGTCACTTAGGGGTAAAAGACTTTTGAAAAACCCATAGGAAAACCTGCTATTGTAGAAGTTCTCTAAAATATGTACATGTACATTTTTTAAAAAGTTAAATGAAGTTATCCTATAACAAGTGTACAATAGCCCAACTAGACACCTTTTCTGAACAAATAAAAACCCGAGGGCCAGGAATGGGTTATCTATCTTCCAATTGTTACCCAGTGGGATCTCATTAACCCCAAAACATTACAAGACCTTGTCATTGCTCTTGGTATCCTCCAGAACTTGACAGTAAGACCCTGTTGTTGAATACAGCACATGCTTGAGTCTTAAACATGGGGAAGTCAAGTGGGTACTGGAAACTCCATTCTTACTGGCTCACTTTCATAGTGCCAGAAGGTTCTATGGATGTTACTGGAAGAGAAAAGTAATCATCAATCTTACTTAGCTGTGAGGCCTGCCATCTATGTAACTGGCAAGACACACCCAGAGTGAAATAGTGGTATGAATGTTATGGGAATATTCAACCACCATTTGATTGGATTTAAGACCCAACACACGAGATGAAACCCATACGTGGCATTGCCATTGTTATGAAGAACGTGTGGCTAGATCATGGGCCCCATGGGAGAATCTGCTACTACTATTCTGCTAAATCGAATTAGTATTAACATGAAACAATAATTTTGCTGTACCCATATAGTAGTGCATCTTTCTACTCTTATTAGAGAAGCTTCTTGAAGCAGATGGAGATTATCCAAGATACCCAAAACTGGTTCACAAGCAGAAAATAAGAGACTTTGAAGGCTTCAGCCCTAAATAGGACATCTATATCCCACTCCTCTCTCCAGGACTCAGGAATCATTGAGGAGAGGAGGTAGAAAGATTGTATGAGCCAGTGATGGTGGGTGAATACAAGGAAACTGTTTTCTAGAGAGCAGAGCACTTATACATATAAAAGCAGCAACTGTGACAACATTCACCAGACCTGCTTAAACTCAAGACAGACAAAATCCCAGTATGGAGTGGGGTGTGGGTATGGATTCCCACTCAATCAAGGAGCAACAGATGTTTGATAAGTGATGGAGGAGGAAGTCAGTTATCTTTAGGGATGTGTTTCCTGTAATGTCAACCATGTTTCAGAGTTAGTACCACTCTCAAGAGTATTTCAGCAACACAAATTAGACACAATGTGGGTGGGAGGGAATGGACACAAAGGTGGGTGGCTAAGGGGTGTGGGTGGATTTGTGAGGCATTTGGCGTGGGGACACATTGTAGGAAACAAAAAATGCTGTTGGAATTGTTACCTAAAACATTAAAGCTTAGTTTATATCAGTCAAATATATCTTTAATCTACTTGAGGATGTTGTGGCTTGGGGTTCATTTGTCTATTTTTTTGCATTATATTTCTCTTCACAAGCTTCTTGGTAATTGCTTGGCCATTAGCTCTGCCAAATGAATTTTATTTTTAAATATTTTTTGAATTTTTTTGATATTCATATTATATAATGTGATGGAATTTAGATCCTTCCATTGATACCACCTCTTACCGTCCTCTGCCCAATTTCACGTACTCTATTGGAAATATCTTATATATGGCCTATAGAGTTTAATTTTTGTCCCTAAATGCCTGTACTGTAGGTTCATAAGCTAGAACCTGGTTAGCCTATTAAGAGTCACAACCTTGAAAGAGTCTGACTTTCTGCAACCCTCGTAGCCATTAGTGGCCAATAGCTTCTTAAGTAGGGTTGGGGTTTCTTATGCACTTCCCTGTGTCTACACTGGGATTTTGTCTGGTCTGAGCTTACATGAGATTTGTGAACATTCTCACCATTGCTGTTAGTTCGTATGAGTAACCTCCCAGCTCTCTGGAAAAGTTTCCTTGTGGTCATCTACCACCTCTGTCTCTTAAGATCTTTCTCTTTTCCTCAGTGATCCCTGAGCCTTGGGACACAAAATTTTGAAATAGTGCCATATTCAGGGATAAGTGCTCTATAGCCTCTTGTTGTCTGTACTTTGGCTAGTGATTTCTGTGGTAATCACCATCTTTATTTTTAGTGTGTGTATGTGTGTATTATGTATGTGTGTTATGTGCATGTGAAGTGTGTGTGTGTGTCTTAGTTCTGAGATTCAGCTATGGGTGATGGGAATGAAACTCAGGTTATCTAGAAGAACAGAAAGTTAAATTAACCACAGAGCGATCTCTTTAGACTATTTTTTTAATTTAAATTTTTATTTGAAAATTTCATACATGAAAAATGAATTTACAACATTTCTACTTCTCTATAGCCTCCCTCTAATTCCCTCCATGTCCTCCTCACATTTAAAACCTTTTTATTCCTTAATTGTTAATATTTCATATATATGAATGTGTATACAACTTACAGAATGGACTTAGTGTTGCTAAGATGTACACCTGTTTAGAACTGTCCGCTTGGAATTGGGGGGCATATTAGGATGCTTGTCCCTGGAGAAAATTTATTCTCTGTCTCTCAGCATCCATTGATGGGTCATTGAAGGGTCTCTTGTCATGTCTAATAGATATTATATTGAAGCAGGTATCTTGGTCTTCTGTTTCTTAAACTCTTCCTGCCTCCTCTCCCATGATTGTCCCTGAAACTTAGGTATAGGAGTTGCATTTTTGATGTGTCCAGTGGGGCTGGGCAATTCAAGGTGACTTGTTCTCTAAATTTTGATCAGTTGTGGATTTCTATAACAGCCTCTATTCACTGTGAAAAGAAGCTTCTTTTATGAGGGACAAGAGCTATGCTTAAGGGTATAAGGGTACACATTTAGAATATAGGTCAATATTATATTTGGGAAAACTCAGCTCCTATTCTTAACGTTTTGATTGTTCTGGTTTTCTTGAAACAGGTTCTCTCTATGTTGCTTTGACTACCCTGGAACTCATGATGTACATTAGGCAGGCATCAATCTCATAGAAATCTGCCTGCCTCTGCCTCCCCAGTGCTGGGACTAAAGACATGTGCCACCGTGCCTGGCTTAGTCTTAATAATATTTTAGTAAGCATCAAAGTTATTTGGATACCTACTTAAATTAACAGATAGGTCAATCTGCATTTGAGATATTTATATACTGATATTGTACTGGATCATTTGATCTAAGAATGTGGAAAGTCTTTTCGTTTATTTGGTTTTGAAAATCTTTTTATAAAGTTGTCTTATCCTTTAAACAATTTATTTTTAAAATAACTTAATGTTAACCTGAAATGGAACTATCTAAATTGCAGTTTGATTTTCACAAGCTTACATATCATGACCCAGATCAAGAACCAACTTTATCTAGTACTTGAAGTCCTTCTTACATCCCCACCCAATAATATTTTTCCAAAGTCCGATTAAGTTTCTGACTTTTAGTAACAAATGAGTTTCAACTATTTTGTGCTTTATGGAATTAGAATGCATGGTATTTTAAAAACACATATGTTCGGGGTTGGAGAGATGGTTCAGTGGTTAAGCACACTGGCTACTCTTGCAAAGGACCCGGGTTTGGTTTCCAGCTCCTACATGGCACCTAACAACCATCAGTATCTCCAATTCCAGGGCATCTAATACCCTCTTCTGGCCTGTGTGGACATTGCATGACACAGGTGCAATTAAATGCATACAGGCAAAATTCATATACATACTTTTAAGGGTTCTAATTGCTCTTAAAAACGATCATGTTGTGCAAAATTGTTCGTTTGTCTTAGAAATAAATATGTATTCTCTAAAACATATTAAAATTCTGTAGGCACTTTTAGGGTTTCCTATAAAATATATCACAAATAACAATTTTTCTTTCTTGCATTTTTCTTACTCCTGAAGTAATAGATAGATCAATAAATCAATGATCCATCAGTTTTTATCTTCTTGTCAAGAACCTGAACATACAAAACAACAGTAATACAAGTATGCTTCCTTGTGCTATGTCTCAATTAAAGAATCATATGTAACCTTTAAAAATAAATTGGTACATTCCTTTATTACTCAAATTTTATCCTAAGTAGGAAACTAAATTATATCTCAGTTTTTTACTGTTTTTATTTACAAGTGAGTTGAACCATTTCAAAAATATTATTGAAATAATTTTATTTTATACTTTATTTTATTCTTCTTGTAATTGTTTTAGTGATCTTGTGGTAGGTAGGTATAGTTTGGTCGTGTTTGATTATTCTTAATATTCTGTGTATTTATCTTTATGAATTCTGTATTTAGCATTTTAATGTATTTTATCTCATACCTGCATTAAGCCTGTGATTTTCCTTTATTAAGTCACCTTTTGTGTTTTAAGTCTATTATTTACAGTCAGTTGGGTGATACATTTTTCCTCCTGTTGAAAAAAGTTTATAAAGAATTGAAAGATTCTACCTTGACATTCAGTGACTTCTGTCTCATAATTCTTCTGCCTGTTTTCTTTCTTAGAAGAAATGTTAAATGTTGATTCACTTTATTACTTTGAAGATAATCCAGCTGTTCTGAAATCTCTTTGCAATATTGTCTTTTTAAAAACTCTATCTTTTTGTTTTCAACAGAATTTGATTTTCTTGCATTTTTTTTCTGGATCAATATCAGAAGAACTTTGACTCTAGTATTAGTTCTAAAGAAATGACTTAAATTTGATGTGCCATCTTGTTGTAATGAGATGTAAATTCTTAATTATAAGGATTTAAAATTTGCATTTGGTTTCCCTTTTAGGTTACTCTTTTTTTTTTTTTTTTTGAGACAAGGTCTCCCTATAGCCCTAGCTGTCCTGGAACTCACTATGTAGACCAGGCTGGCCTTGAACTCACAGAGATCCACCTGCCTTTGCCTCCTGAGTGCTGGGATTAAAGGTGTGCGCCACCACACTTGGCTTGGTTACTCTTTTAAAGAATTAGAAATATTTTTATTTTTATTTTTTGTGCATGTATGTGTGTATATGTTTGTGAGTTTGTGGGTGTATATGTAAGCTCACAGAGGAAGCCAGAACAGACTCTTAAAGTTGTCCTCTGACCTTCAGGTGTGCTGTGGACTTCACATCCTCACATTTTCACACATCTCATATACCACCCACAGACACAGACATACAGAGAAGTTAATAATAAATAAAGTATTTTGAAAAATATGCAAATGAGCAGGTTATTTGCATGGTTTTGTACATTTAAACTTTTTGACCTGCTTCATTCATAGAAATTGAGAGATGCCTTGAGAGCTTTCATATGATAGCTTGTAAATATGTCTCTGGATTTCTATTAACTTTGCAAGATAAATTATCATTCTTCAGATGATTACATGATTAAATTTGGTTTATCTTCTTGGTAAATTGAATCTTTTATATTTTGTTGTAAACTGTTGTAATATTGTTTATGATGTTGTAATGTCATTTTATCATAAAATGAGTTCTTATAATAACTAATGTAATTATACTAGTAAGGGACTAAATCTCTGGTAAGGACCAGGGTCACTGAGGAATAATAAAGATGGCAGACAATAACCCAGCATAGGATGAGAAAATGAACAGCAGAGCACAGTCTTATCTGAAGGAATGTTGGCAACTGATTGCTGCTAGATGAAGAAGAGCTGATCTTCCTAAAACAAAGGATAGGCTAGATAGGCTGACTAGACTTAACAGATGGGCTTGCACTGGGGAATGGCTGGGGACACTGACAACCCAGTGGGCCTTAACAAGGATGACTGGATGGGGTGGGGTACTTGGTAATAGTCTCTGACTGGTGCAAAATGAGTTTCTTTGATGAGTGGTGACTGGGATATTTGTCTGTAAATATAAGGATACATATTTTAGACATAGTAAGAAATGACATTAGTCTAGTGATATGACAGTCTTGGGGTTTTCTCTCAGATCTATGGCCATTCCAGCTATGTGTAATAGAATATGTTACATTACTGCACTTGAGATTCCTCCTTTTGATTGGGCGTTTAGTCAAGTTAGGTAGCTGTTGATTGCCCCCAAGGTAAGAGTGCCACTACTGAACCAATGATGTATATTGTTTTGGTCTCTTTTGCTCTCTCTCTCTCTCTCTCTGTGTGTGTGTGTGTGTGTGTGTGTGTGTGTGTGTGTCCGTGTGTGTGTGTAAGTACTTTTTCTTCTAGTTCCCATTGTTGCTGCTAAAAATCAGTTGATGGATTAATTCTAACTGACTTGTAGTTATCTTTTCTTTCTGACAGATTTTAAACCATTCTTGGCATAGTTTTCATTCTATTTGCACACTGACATGCACTGGACTTTGGCTACTGTCACATGCTGATACTGTATTTCCAAATTTTACCTCTTCTTTAATCAGTCTTTTCTGACATTCAGATTTTGTTTACCCTTCATAGTTCCTATAACATATTCACTTAGAGTAATTTATCCTCTAAATAATTATAAACTTAGCCTTCACTTAGAGTAATTTATTCAAATGTATATTTTAAATCTTTTAAAAATATGTCCTTTAACATGTTCAATGATGTTCAATCATGTGTTTTATACATATGTGCACATATATGTTGCATTTACATTTAAAATTGTGATTCTATTTTTCTATTAACATTCATTTAATATAATCTTTCACAGCCTTAAACATAATATACATTTTATTTATTTTTATGTTACTTTCCACCTAGATAAATTTTGTACTCATGATCTGAATGTATCTCTTTTCAGGTTCTGTTGCCCTGTGAAGCTCTAAGTATAGTGTTCTTCCTTTAAAGCTTGTTTTGTGTTACTTTTTGTGCATAGGAATGTTAATTTTTTGGAGTAATGAAGGGCATATTGGAGGACTCTCTTTTAAAAATTGCTTTATTTTCTACCTGTCACATATATGGGTATTAAAGTCAGACCACAAGATTTGTGATGTGCTATCGTTATTTTCCCCTTTTACTTTTAAAATATTATAGAAGCTGGATTTGAAATTAGAAAGTCTTGATTTTAATATGTATGCCTACCCTAATATAAACATTACACATTGTATATGTACATCAAAACATCACTTGGTATCTCATAAGTATGTACAACTTTTATGTGTCAATAATTTTCTAAAATTTTATTTTTTATTTTATGTGTATGTGTGTATGGCCTGCATGTAGGTAAGTGCCCCAATGTCATGCAATGCCTGTGGAGGTCAGAGGAGGCTGTCGGATCCTTTACAACTGGAGTTACAGATAGTTGTTTGCTGCCATGTGGGTGCTGTGATTCAAACCTGGGCCTTCTGCAAGAACAACCAGTATTCTTAACTTCTGAGCCATCTCTCCAGCCCCTATATGTCAATTAAACACAGCTTTTTCTCTTATTGACTTAGCTGAAATAGGTCTGTAGGCAACTCTCAGAGGGGCATCTTGTTTTCCACAAGTATACGATAGACACTAGGTTAAAATTTCTAGCTTTATTTCTTACTTTTTAGCTATTTATACTCATCTTTGATTCCTATGCCCAGATGTGAACCTTTAGTTAAAGTCCATGTTCTAGACAAACACTGATCATTAGAGAAAATACTAACTTCAGTGTTTGGCAAACCCAGTGAATCCGAGGTTCGGAAAGTACAAGGTACCCACAGGGGTCAGAGGCAGTGGATCGCCCTGAAGTTGGAATTACACAGTTGTGACTACCCCGTGTGGTTCCTGGGATCCAATCTAAGGTCCTGTTTAACAACAGCACAGGCTCTTAAGCTCTGAGTCATCTTTCCAGAACCTGTAAAATCATATCTCATTAGAAAATCTCACCAGTATTAACCAAATATTCCTCAAAATATGGCAGGAATGCTGGGTATGGTTTTTAATTCCATAACATGATACATTAATGTCTCTAATTAATCAAAGGGAATAACTCTAAGATTTCAAAGGAAACCTAATCTGTTCCACACTAATTATATATATATTGTATATATATATACTATATACATATATTACATACATATACTAAATTTCATATAAAAATGCAGATTGAGTCCCTCAGATCCCATCACTGTAAGAGTACCTGCAGACATACCTCAGTCCACCCACATCAGTACTTTTTCCCACACCATGAAGACTGCTGGTGACTAAAACGGTCTCAGAGTGGGATAATACCTTAATTTTGCAGTTGGTAAAATCTCAGGATATCTGTGTTAGAGACAAAAACATAAATCTTTGAGTAGAGAGGGTGATATAACAGTAGATAGTCCTCACACAAAGCGTCTGAAGCTGTGTCCTATGTTATTAGAGACCTCGTCATTTCAGCAGTTGTTTCATTTCTTTCCTTTGGGGGTCTATACCTGCTCCAGATAACCTTCAGCATCTATTTTCAAAGAATTTTTGTAATTCAGACTTGATACATGTGTGTTTTCTTGTGTTTCCTGGTGTACGTGTATGCAGATATGTATGTACATGTGTGTGAGTGCATAAGGAGAGAAGAGGTCAATCTTGGTAGTTATTATTTGGGGACTGCCCATATTTTTTTTTCTTCAGAAAGTTTGTCAGGGACCTGAAACTGGCCAAAAGCCTTTTCTGGTTGACCAGGAAGCCCCAAGGATGTACCTGTTTCTGCTTCCCTAATGCTCAGATTACAAGGGGGTACCACCAGACCCAGCTTTTGTATGTGGGTTCTGGGGATCAAATTCAAGTCCTCAAGATTGTAGGACAAGCACTTTAGTGATGGAACAGTCCCCCGCCACAACACAGAATCTCTAATAAGTGCTGTATTTGTGTATTATTTTATTCCTGCCTTCTATCAGCTTTCTTGAATTTACTGATAAAGACACCAATGTCTGAATACCTAACAGACATTTGTAATTTAACCTAGTTGTTTCTAGAGAAAAGAATTTAGGACGCCACTGCACCTGGCTGCCACTTTGTGCTGATTTACATCTCAGCAGTCTTGTTTCTTTCAATCTTGTAGCTATAGAAACATTTATTATTATTTTTGTTATTTTTTGCTTTTCATACAATAGTTTCACATGGACATAATGTTTCCCTTTTCATCAGTGAAATTTAGTGATTTTAGATGGTGAAATTAACTCAAATTCTGGGTAAAGGCTCAGACAAGTGTTGAGTTTCTAAAGGTACCTGGGACTGCTAATCATCCAGATAAATGGCCCACTGCAGGATGGTGGCAGGACATTGGGCTGTCACAAGCTGCACTCTGAATCACGGTTGCTTTTTGCAATAAGAACAGTTTGCCTGAACAAATGTGAAATTCGAGAACATTAGAATGAAGAGTCTGTTGTGCTAAGACTGCATTATCTTGATTTGATAGAGAAGAACATGAAATGTGCCAACATAAATTTATTTTGAGTCCACCCAAATTTTTATTTCCTCTCTATCTTTACTTTGTAACAGTGTGATGAATATCAAAATCTATGAAAAGATTTATGAATAAGAAAGACAATTTTTTTCTTGCTATCTATACATCTAGTGCCTTGATGAAAATAACTCATACTAGAGTACAGTACCACATTAGATTAAATTTAGTCTTGAGCAGTCTTTCAGGTGGAAAATATTATTTTCCAGTTTACAGATGAGGAGACCAAAATTCAGATATGTTTAAATAATATGGAGCAGAGTTGTACAACATACATTTTCTGACATATATGAGTATTCAATGCATACTGATCTCTTCTCTTTCTGATCAGCTGCTCCATTTGGACTCTCTGTGCTGCTCTGTCCTGTGTCTTCAGAAGGAAGATAATTCTATGATCATAAACTGAATTTGTGATCAGGTTTCGATGCTGTTTGGAATGTTATAACTGTAGAAAACATAAGCACATCTTTCAGAGCCTTCTCACTTTATCCTGATTATGTTTTAGGACTTATAAACATAATTTAAGTTTCTAAACTCTTAGCAGTTATTTTTAATATTTTACATTTAGTATTTGCTTTTATTATTTATGTGTATGTGTGTTCGTTTGTGTGCATGTGTGTGTGCTTGGGTGTGTGTCAACAAAGGCCCGAAGAGGTTGTCAGAATGCCTAGAGCTGGGGTTAAAGGTGTGGTTATGAGCAATCTGACCTGGGTGCTAGGAACTGAACTTAGGCCACCTGGAAGGTTATCAAGTGCTCATAATCACTGAGTCATCTCTCCAACACCTCAGACTTGTCATTTTTAAGCCAAATTTGTTTGGTATAAGTAAAAGAAAAATAAAAAGGGTGGATGTCAATGTAACTAAATGTACTTAATCACTTACACGTAATTTAGAAGAGATCCTCTCAGGATTTCACTTTAAATTGCTTTCAGTTGTTTTCAGAATTAGCTCCACATCAGAATTGCTTATGTGTGTGCTGTCGTTCAAACCCTGCCTTGTGCTGTAGGAACATAACAAACCAGAGTAGACAGAAGCTTAGAACCTGATTAAAAAATCTGAATGTGCTGATTTTTGAAATCTGTCTAAAGATTAATAAAATTGTACATTCTTCATGTATGGGTAAACAGAACCTTAGAACGGTGTCACGCAGACTGAGAGCTGTGACTGTTGATAGTCTTTACACTTAAAAATTACAATGCCAGGAATAGAGGAGGATCATTATAGCATACATATGGTTCTAGTTTGACATTCAGATTAGAACTACAGTAAGATTTCAAAAGCAAACTACAGATCTCACCTCCAATGGAATAAGACACAATTTAGTCTAAGCCAAATGTGAGTCATCATGACCTGAAAGCATATGAAAGCATAGATTCAGAATGCCCCAATAGGAGATCTGAGTACGTAATACTCAGTTATAATGCAAATGATAATTAATAAAAAGCACACAGTATCAGTATCCTCATTTGTAATTTCACTGAAACCAAGACCAACACTATTTCAATCATTTAGGAAAATATACCATGTCTAAGGGTAAAAGGTAATGAAGGAATATATTATAAGATGATGGGAGTTACTAGAAATGTGGTCACAGCTTTTGTGATCATTTACTTGTTGTGCTTAATTGTAGATATAGATCAGGGCAAATATCATTCTTTTTCCTGTAGCCACATGGATGTGTCCTAAAAATAAGATGGCACATATTTGAGGTGAGAAATACAAAAATAGGAGTTTATCACTTGAGGTTTTTGTAGCACAGGACATAGTTGATAGTACATGATAGTCTTTTCCATACATGTAGTACTTGAAGAAATTCTTGATAGTGTTTTTTCCAGTGGATGAAGTCACTGGCTTAGCTCTACTTTATGCAGTTTTTCCTATTCTAGAAATTCACTGTGGAAAGTTTCTGTAACTGATTTTAAAATTTAAGTTAGCAGCTGGGGATGGTGGCTCACGCCTTTAATCCCAGCACTTGGGAGGCAGAGGCAGAGGGATCTCTGTGAGTTCCGGGACAGCTGGGGCTACAGGGAGACCCTGTCTCAAAAAAACCAAAAAAAAAAAAAAAGTTATCATTTAAAAATAACGTGAAATGATTCCCTGTAACAGAGGAAGCTCATAAAGTTCTTTGTCCCTTTTACAAGATGCCTAGAAGTTAGGTCACAGGAGATAACGGTTGTTTGCAAAAGAGGAAGATCTTAGACTTAGAAGAACTAATGAGGGCACTTTTGGCAAAGGAAGCCAAAGACATTAATCAATTTTGAAAACTGAAAATTTTATAATGTCATTTGTTCATTTGACCAATTCAGAAAACTAAAGATTCTATGTACCATATAAATTCTATTCAATAGGCCACATTTTACAAATAGATTTAAATATTTGTCCAGTAAAATGAGTTCTAGAATTACTATATATTTTTGCAAGAATGCCTCAAGTAGGCTTAATATTTTTTTCTTATAAAAATGTTCCTAGTACTAAATCTTACTCTTATAAATACAAAGTTAAACTTTAGCTCTTAGTATATTTAACTTCATATAAAGACTGTTTATTTACATTTAATTATAGAGAAGTACATAAAGTTGCCTTTGTTTCATTAACTTTGTGATTTTTAAAATGTTAACTCTTTGAGAAAATCATAAATTAGTACACTGTATTTGCATCATTTCTACCCTCCACTACACCACAATTCCTCCTATGTTCCCCAACCCTTTTGAATTCATGACCTCTTCAATAATTATTATTACACATCCCCCCCACATACAGACAGAGACAGACGGACACAGACAGACATACACAAACACACACACGCACAATTTATTGATTCTGATTGGTTTTGCCTGCATGTATGTGTATTTGCAACTGATTACATAGGATTGGGAAACCTATGAGGGTGTTTTTCCCTGGAGAAAACTGATTCTCCTTCCCTCAGTAGCCATTGCCTACAGCTCTTCATCTAAGAGTGGGGCCTTGTTAAAATTTACCCAATCCATGTTGCGCTGTC
This sequence comes from Nannospalax galili, assembly GCF_000622305.1. Taxonomy (NCBI): domain Eukaryota; kingdom Metazoa; phylum Chordata; class Mammalia; order Rodentia; family Spalacidae; genus Nannospalax; species Nannospalax galili. The sequence continues at coordinate 1,933,476 of NW_008355158.1, forward strand.
AATTGGTGTGATCTTGTGCAGGTCTTGTGCAAGCAACCATGTTGTTGAGAATTCATGGGTACAGCATCCCTGTCATGTCTAGAAGACATTGTCTTGCAGCAATCCTCCATGTTCTCTGGCCTCGTAATCTTTGCATCTCATCTTATGAAACATTCCCTAAGCCATAGGTAAGGATGATGTAGATATTCCACTTGGTGATGAGCATCCAAGAATCACTTATTCTCTGCACTTTGACCAGTTGTAGATTTCTGAAGTAGATTCTGTCTACTGCAAAAGATGCTTCTTTGATGAGGGGTGAGATCTGTACTTAAAGATGTGTTTAGAATACAGTTGGAGGCTATGTTAATTTAGGAAAATGGCAGTAGTAGATTTTCTTCTAGTGTCTATGATTGCTTTAGACATGGATTCTTGGCTAGATTTTATAGTACCAGGCATGAGTTCCTTCCTACTGAGCAGGCTTTAAATCCAATTAGACAGTTGTTGATTACCTCCAAGATACAAATAATCATCATTCATCATTCAGAATATCTAACCAGGCCAGGCACCATTGTAGTCTGCAGGTTTTACTGTTAAAGACTGTTGATACCTTTTCTCATTCGACATCTTGCATAGCAACTTCCAATACTATAAAATCCAGCCTTCAGAGAAGAGGCTTCTAGGTTAGAACCCACTTGATTTCTCCAAATCCTATATGTGAACTGCATGACGTCTTCAGCAATAAGGCCTCTTCTTTGAGTTCTGGGTGTCAGTTAAGAGCAATGACAATGGCCTATATTGTTTGGGGAGTCTCTTGGACACCCTGATGAACAAACTGAAGGGAGGTGTCCCTTGCCTGACACTTGGCTTTTTGGCACATAGTCTATGTCTTTTGGGGGGAGAATTATTACCCATGTGGGATAACTCCATTTAAGCTTCACACACACACACACACACACACACACACACACACACACACCTTTGTATTATGTGTGTATAAAAGTAAGCTTATAAAATACCATGTTTCTCTATGTGATTTTCAAATATCCTTTGAGTTAGCCATTCCTCCTTCCCCTCCCTCACTGCCCCTCAATTGTTAAGTCCCCCCTCAATATCTACTTCCTCATAGCACCTGTGTCTTACTGTCCCCCCTCTCTAGGACAAAACTATGTAATGACATACTCTAAACATATTTTCTCACTTTTCTTTGCCTTTCTGGAAAAATTCAGTAGTTTTATCTTAGAACAAAATTATATTTTAGCATACAATTGCATTTCTTATCTGAAAGCATGTTTGTTTCCTTTTAACCTTTACTAAAAGCATATTTTTGTGCTGTTTCTCTGTTTATATACCTTTCTTCTACTTGAAGGATCCTTTCTATATTTTGTTTTTCTTTTTTTCTTCATTTCTTTTCCTTTTTAAAAAAATTGGAAAAAATTCTTTTTGGTAACTTTATATTCCAGTGAAAACTCAGGAATCTTTACGAAACACAGGCAAATTGTCCTGGAGCTATTTTTCTTTGCTTTTACCAACAAATTTATCTTAACTATTTGTCAAATATTTATGTCCTGTTATAATGGACAAGCAGGAACTGTTTTTTTCTAAAAAGTACTGACTTCTTATTCGGGCCCCAAACAGGAGAGAAGGGTGTAGCTGCTTTCATTTCATGTCTTCTCTTTTCCTCTTGGTCACTGGTTTACCTCTGTACACGTGAAGATTAAAAATTCAACAACTATCTGTCTAACTCATTTATTAGATGTAAACTGTATGATTTATTGCTTTAAAACCAAAATCACAGAGATAAGTCACTATCTTAAACCTGGTGTTATCTAATTACAGGAAGAGAGAAAACCTTTCAAGATAGGCCATCTCCTGTGAGGGTGGTCCTCTGTAATGGGGAGGCAGTGGTCTAGAGCATGAACAGTCATCTCTTGAGAACCAGTCCATCTCCTAAGAAATAAGAACTTCTTCAGACCACTTTGTTGAGGCAGAACTGAGATAATGACCAATAAGACCACACCTTGCTCAGGACTGCTCAGTCATGCTCAACTACTGCCTTAATTTTTCCTCTGTTTCCACATAAAGCTTATGACAAGACCACAGAGAAAGACTTCAGGTTATTGGGACCCTCTCTCTCTTCATGGCCACATTGATTCTATTTTCTTTTTGTTGTTACTCCTTGCCATTAAATGTAGTACTGAGTCCTTGCTTTAGGATTAGCAAAAGCTAATGGTTTGCTAAGAATTAATTCTGAAGTTTTTTTACCTAATAATAAAATATCTAATGAAATAGAGAGATTCAGTATATAGCTATTAAGGGGCCTAAATATATACCAAGATAATTTAGGCACAGAATGCACAGCATTTCAACTCTCCACAATCAGGAAGTACTAATCACTGTCTTGTGTAATATCTAATATGTGTTTCATTTTTTTTCTGGGAATTTCAGTTCACAAAGGCATGGTTACTTCAAGATGAGTCAACCCAATAAGACATGAGAGGCACACATACACCACATACAAGCACACTGTCTAAAACAAACACTCATGTACATATAACCCCAGAAAGTTTTTAAAAAGTGGGAGGTAATGAGATGGTTATTGATTTAATTGTAATGTATGCTACACTGCAATTGAAAGACACAGACTGACTGGATGGAATGAAACCCTCGGCTGCATATCACCATGTGACTCAGGGGCAGAAAGTTCTTCAGTTCTCAGAAGATTCTGAGTGGATGATAGCATTGTACTCATGGCTGCTGTTAAATCACCGGCAATGTAAAAATATGCCTGCATTCAAAGTACCCATTAAATGTGATTTAATCCTTGTTACTAGATTATAGAGAGATATATCTAAGAAAATTTATTGGGAGGCAGAGGCAGGCAGATCTCTGTGAGTTCAAGGCCAGCTTGGTCTACATAGTGAGTTCCAGGACAGCTGGGGCTACAGGGGAGACCCTGTCTCAAAAAGACCAAAAAAAATTTATAAACATATACTCATAAAAGGAATATACTTGGAATAATATGCTTTAAGGGCCAGGAAACCAAGGATTCAGTGTTACTGTAGGCAGAAGACATCTCTAATTCTATCCCTTAGTCCTTTACAGGCATTTGTTCTTTGCTCTAGGGTGGAGTAGAGTTAGATCAAACATCAGACATTTAAGCTTTTAGAAATCTTCAAACAACAATTCATTTTTTGTTATTGTCCTTGTTTCCTTTCCTTAATTAAATTCTTGCATGTGATTAATAAAGGCTGTGAACAGCTAACCCCAGTTTTCACAGGTAGAAGTCTATAATGAAACTGTAACTGAATGCATCAGAACAAATATAGTCAGATGTCTGTAACACACCTGTGTTTATACATTGTGTACCTGTGAATATATACTCTGGGAAGCAGTTGTTTCCACTCCTACATCTTCACAATCCTGAGTCACAGTTTTCTTGCTATTATATCTTTGCCTCTAACGAGACACTGCATATCATTTTATTGAAGGCGAAATTAAAGGATATAACCCAAGAATGTAAGTTACATTAAAGCACACATGTTTTCTTTATGAAATGATTACATAAATTAACATTGATTTTTTGCACTGAGTGGTTTTATTTTGTTCTGTGGTTACAAGTCTCTAACTTCTTACTCATCTCTCTGGCCCAAGTTTGCTATACTTGTTAATCACACTAAGAAAGTGTTCACGGTGAAAATTCTGTAATGTTTCCAAAGTTGATTCTGTAGACTTCCTCAGGGGAAGAAATTCAAAGATTTTATCAATAGGTTCACACTGTTCTGATGTTTAGAATTCATTGACAAAAAAGTGCCTTCTCAGAATCTCAGTTTTGTGATTGACTAGAAAGCTACCCACTCTAACATTAACGTTAAAACAAATTCAGTCTACAGCAGCTTTCTCATAATATCTAGTTATTTTAGGTAACTTGAAGAACAGATGTTCAGTCCTTTCTACCCATGATTTCCATGTCTGCAGTCTCAACTGACTGAATCAAAGCAACTAGAAAAAGAATCCGCTCTTAACATCTCCCAACTATTTCCTTGTCATCATTCATAAGCAACAAGGTCGCATTCACACCACATTTAAATTGTACTAAGTATAAGAAGTAATCTATAGGTGACTTAAAGCTTGTAATGGATGTTTTCAGGTCATATGAAAATACTACACAGTTTTATCTAAGGCACTTGAGCATCCTGGAAGAGACTGCCATGAACACCATGAGAAAGTTATTGCCTCTGTTAGACAAGGAAAACATAAGTCAGACGTAGGAAAACAATAATCCACCAGGAAAGATGTTCTCAAAAGGCATCAGAGTAGTTCATGCCCTGAGAAGCAGAAACGTTTCTGGTCTCTAATAGACAATCATGGATTGCAGTCGGCTGTTTGTTGATTGCATATTCTCACAGCATCACCTTCCAGTTACCACAACCTAACTTCTTCCACCTGGGTTTGTGCTTATCACTATGCATTTCCATAATGACTTGAAATGCTTATAAGTGAAACTAGACTCAGAAGTTTGTACTCTCTCCATCTCTCACACACGAATGAATATTGCTTTCATGTTCAGTCAATAAGGTATATTAGTTTTCTGCATATAGAATAGTTTTTCTCTTCTTCCACATTAGCTCTGATGAGATGCTCATTGTTTCTTAACCAAACAAAGTAGAACAGGACACACCCCAACATGGAAAACCATATTCACTGCAACACATTGATCCCCTACACACTGCTTCATATATGTGTAGTATACATATATATATATACATTTTTGTGTACAAATAATTATGTTATATAAACATATATGCACACAATATATTTATGTAAATATATATGTATTTTGGATATATATGTAGAGACAAATACAAAGTTGCAGAATATTGGAGTTATGGGCACTATAAAGGAAACTATGTACTTCTTTGATTTTTAGCTGAGTGGAGAACAATAATTACTCAAAATTAATTTTTTCAAAAAACCCCTGATAGCCAAAACAATCTTGGGTATAAAGAACAATGCTGGGGTGATCACCATACCATATCTCAGTTTATATTACAGAGCCATAGTCATAAAAACAGTATGGTACTGGCACAAAAATAAACACGTAGATCAATGGAACACAATAGAAGACCCTAACATGAGTTCAAATAATTTCAGATACCTGATATTCAACAAAGACATCATCTTCATCAAATGGTGATGGCAAAATTGAATCTCTATCTGCAGAAAAATGAAACTTGACCCTTATCTTTCACCTTGCACAGAAGTCAACTTCAAATGGATTAAAAAAACTAAATATAAAACCAGAAACTCGGAAGCTGCTAGAAGAAAACATAGGCAGCAATCTCCAAGATAGGAATCTCCAAGATAGAAATCTCCAAGGTGTAGGAAAGGACTTTCTAAATCAGCCACCAGTTGCTCAGGCACTAAGGTCAACAATCCATAACTGGGACTTCATTAAGTTACAAAGTATCTGTACAAGAAAAGAAACAATCAAGGAAGGGAAGAGGAAACCCATTGAGTGGGAGAAAATTTTCACCAGCTACACATCCTACAGAGGATTAATATCCAAAATACACAAAGAATTCAAAAAAGAAAGAAATAAGAAAATAAATGACCCAATAAAAAGTTGGGTGATAGACCTAAACAGAGAGTTCTCAAATGAAGAAATAAAAATGGATTAGAAGCACCTTAAAAAGTGTTCAACATCCTTAGTAATTAGAGAAATGCAGATAAAAACCACTTTAAGATTCTATCTTACCCCAGTCAGACACTGGCTATGATCAAGAGAACAAAAGACTCCAAATGATGGTGAAGGTCTGAATAAAGAGGAACGCTCATTAACTGCTGGTGGGAATGCAAACTTGTGCAACCACTATGGAAAGAGGTGTGCAGAACTCTCAAAAAACTAAAAATAAATCTGCCACATGATCCAATGATATCATTCCTTTGCATATACCCAAAGGACTTATCATACTGCAGAGATACCTGTACATCCATGTTTGTTGCTGCTCTCTTCACAATAGCAAAGAAATGGAAACAACCTAAATGTCCCTCAACTAATGATTGGTTAATGAACATGTACTACATCTACTCAATGGAGTTCTATTCAGTAGTAAGAAAAGATAAAATTATGAAATTTGAAGAAAAATGGATGGAGCTAGTATTATATTAAGTTAAATAACACAAATGCAGAAATGTAAACGATGTTCCCCCTCATTTGTAGTTTGTAGCACCGATCCCTTATATGTGAGTATATAAATTCTGATGCAACACCAAGAGCCAGGAAAAGGGAAAGGACACATGGAGGTAAAGGAAAAGAAACAACCTAAAAGGGGGCTAGTAGGGAACAGTTGTTACCTGAGGGAGGTAGAAAAGGTGGGAGTAATCTGCAGGGAGGAGAGGAGGGAGGGACATGCAAGGGACCATGGTGTGGGGGAGGGAGGGAAGTCAGGACACGAAAAATGGTAGGAGTCAGGAGTATTGCAGGGAGGGGAGGAGCACTGTGACTAGGGAGGGAGGTTAGGAGGGAGGCCAGATGGGAAAATAAAGAGTGGACATGAGTTAATCTTCGGGGGATAGGAAACCAAGAGGGAAAAATGATGCCCTAGAAACCCTATAAGAAATGCACGTAGGGTCTGAACATTAATACATGTATATACCTAGGAGCTGCTTGGTGGGAAATGCAGTGCCAGACAGAAGATACTTCCCTTACAGTGACAAGCATGCTGTACAGCACTCATCAAAGAAGCTTCTTTTTTGCAACAGATGGAGGCTATTGCAGTGTTGCGCATCTGGTCAGGCACAGACACATACATCTGGGAGATGTCCAGTACTGGATGAAACATCTGCAGTCGAATATCTACAACCAAGGCTCATGGAACACAGTGGAATAAGGGGTAGAGTCAGGACTAATGCACCCCTCACCTCTCACCAGTGACGTTTCTAAGTACATCAGAGAAAGATGCACACAGAAGTCCACAAGTGGCCAAGTTTCCAAGAATAAGAGGCTGCAGAATGTAGGCTGGGACTCCTATATGGAACCTCACTGACCCACAGCTCAGGGACCATTATGCAAGAAGAGGAAGAACCAGCCTGAACACAGGGAGGTGGAGGTTTCCAGGGCACTGGAGGCTTGCTCATGTGAGCCCAAGGCAGCAGTGGCTTAGAGCATGGGACCCATGTCAGCTCAATTAAACAAGGGCCCAAAGGGGAGGTGAGAAATAGGTGGGGGACCAGAACTATTTGAGACTGATTGCTGCTGGGTGAGGGAGAGTATGACTTACATATGACCACTGTATGAGCTGACTAGATTCCAGTGGACACATTTACACTGAAGAACATTTTGGTAAAAATACCTGAATGAATAGGACTCAGCATGTATGGGAGAGCGCATATTGTTTGGTGGGGGTATGGGGGGGGCAGGCATGGGGAAGGGGGTCTGGATTTAAGTAGGAAATGTATGAAATTTTAAAAGCTCAATAAAAAACTTAAAAAAAATTTTGGAGACATAAAAATGGAATGATTTCCCTAAAACCCCAAATAACTAGTCTCTCAGTGAAACTAAAATACAGAAAATGGTTCTGTAAGCTCCATTTTATATAGTGATCACCATGTTTGCAATTTTCTTTCTCGTGTGAAATTCTGAACATATGCTCAGTGATGGTCCATGTCTCCCAGATGAACAAAGTGTATGATTTGTACTAAGTGGAAAAAAGAGAGTAATTCTCTGATTTTTAGATAAATAAAAATAATAAAAGTAACTATGAAACTGAGGGCTGTTCGGCAGTTAGTCTAAAAAGAAATAATATCAAAAAGTGTATGTCCAGAGTAATTCCAAGTTGTAATTTTAATTTTAATTATGCAGATGCAACCCTTAAGACTTAGGGTGACGCAGTTTGTAAGACATTCATTGTATGATATTGCCTGTGTTTCACTGTTTTGAAATGTTAAAGAAGAAATATGCACACATTTTAGAACTCTAGTTCTAGGAAATCCTCCTCTTTGTGACAATATATGTCACTATGAAGGCTGTTATGCCAAAAAAAAGCAAGCTAGATTTAAAAGCACAAGTATTGCATGATAGTCACCCAGGGCTGGATAGTGGGAGAGTGAGATAATGTTGGTCAAAGGACACAAAAATCAGTTACACAGGATGAGTAAATTTGTGAGCTCTAATGAGCAGTGTGGTGATTATAGTCAGTAATATTGTGCTATATACTTGAAGTTGTTGAGCATAACTCTAAAGTGTGCTTTCTACACAGTTACAAAGTGGTAACCGTGGGAGGGTCAGGTGTGCTAATTAGCTTGATTGTAGTTATCATTTTACAATGTACATGATACCAATTCGCCCACTGTAAACCTTAAATATAAACAACTTTTCACTTGCCCATTATACCTAATGTTTTAATTTTACATGGGCATAACTATTATAAAACAGTGAAGTTAAAAAAAGAACATTACATAAATATGAATTTTGAAATATTAGAGACAAATAAAATGCATGAAATCATCTTTTACAAAAAGGCATGAGTCAAAGAATTTAGGAAAGGGGATATGGGAAAATGGATTTCAATGAACTTTTGTTCATTCTTCTTCTAGCATTCATTTGTATACATATATAATTGAGTTGTTTAATTGAGTTGACAAGGGTCCTGTGCTCGATGCCACCATTGCCCTCCTTTAAGAAAGGGCAAGGAGATAAATGAGAAAATAAAGATTTGTCTAGAAATTCATATTACTTGCAAAATAGTGAACCACTTCTTTTTTAAATTTTTACAAAAACTTTACTGAGAATTTCACACATGCATATACGGTGTTTTGATCAAATCCATGCCCACTCCCTCCCGTCCAACATTAGCCCCTCTGAAGAGATAACCCTAACATCTTTTAAGGGTTAGAAACAAGCTCCCAAATACTTTTGGTGTTTTTGGCCTTTGGAACAGAGTATTTTGCTAACAGGCCCAAGGACATTTTGGCTTTTAGCCAAGAAACCAGCTACGTTTCTTTGGGGTCTTTTTACCCTAAATTCCTAGCCAGTTCTTACCTCCTATTCTTATCACAATATCCTCTGAAGGGGCTACCCAAATTGCCAATAGGGAATATGGACGCAGACCACTCTGGCTTCTTCCATGCTGAACAGGTATGCAGGGTGAGGCAATTGGAGTACCCCTTTAGTGGGTCTAACTAAAAGACACCCAAATTGCACAACTCTTGTCTCTAAGGGGAGAAGAAAGTCCTTGAATCATGAATAGGAGATGTGAAGGAGCAGCAAAGGCAAGAGTAATTAGCATCACAAGTTCTAGACATGGAATTAGAAAAAAAGTCAGAACAAGGCAATTTTCAAATGTTCATATGAGAGTCCACTGCACTTTCTTGACAAGGGCTTCCAAAAGCATCCCTCTATTAGGTTCTTCCTCATTTTTCTTTTGTCTTCCAAGTCTGTACTGGGAAGACTCTGGACTGGCTGGGAAGAGTGGCTGGATACTCCGGTGAGGGTCCAGTGACCCTGTTTGGCACTCTTTTAATGAATGAACACAACAGTAAACAAGCCCAACTGTGACTATGTTTAGCAATCATTTTTATAACTAAAATTATAAACATAATAACTCAAATGAACTAGACAATAAATAAAACTATGGTATTATTTTCAAAAGTTTTTATTGAGCTTTTTTAATTTCATACAACAGTTCTTAATCAAATTTAGGCCCTCTCCCCCATCCATGCCTCCCCCATCCCCCTACTAGACCTCATGTATTCAGCCATACATCTTAAGTCCTATCCATTCAGGCATTTGTATCCAAATGTCCTTCAGTGTAAATTCATCCACTGGACCCTAGTCAGCCCATCTAGTCAACATATGTAAGTCATACCCTCCCTCACCCAGCAGCAATCAGTCTCCAATAGCTCTCAGTCTAGTGGTAGCCTGACACCTATTTCTCTCCTCCCCATTGGTCCCTTGTTTAATTGAGTTGATGTGGGTCCAGTGAGTCATGCCACCATTTGCCACAAGTTCATACATACAAAGTTCCAGTGTCCTGGAAGCCTCTGCTTCCCTGTGTTCATGAACCAGCCCTAGCTCTTACAGTCTTTCCACCCTCTCTTCCTCAATGGTCCCTGAGGCATGGGTGGATGAGATTCCATATAGGAATCCTATCCGAAACTCTCCAGTCTCTGATTCATTAAAACTTGGGCAGTTGAGGCCTTCATGTGCGTTGTGCTCTGATGTGCAGGAGAGCTTTACTGGCAAGAGTTGAAGGATGTAGTTTTCTCTCTATCTCTTATTCCACTATGTTCCATGAGCCTTAGTTGTAGAGGTTCAACTGTAGATGTGTCACCTAGTACTGGGCAACTCTCAGTGTATGCTCTCTGTGTCTGACCAGATGTCCACTTCTGCAGTAGCATCTGTCTGATGCAAAAAGAAGCTTCTTTGATGAGTGGTATACAGTATGTTAGTCTGCAAATATTAGGGTTGATATTTAAAATATAGTAAGACATTTCATTTTCTAAAGATATGAAAGTCATAGTTTTTTCTGAAGGATCAGTGTCCTCTCCTGCCATGTGTATTTGATGAGTTTACAGTGCCACCAATGATTTCCCACTCATTAATATGGCTTTAAGTCCAATTAGGTAGCTGTTGATTGTCCCCCAGATATGACAATGCCACTACTATGCTAATAGAGGTAGTTTATCATGCAGGTCATTATGATTATTAAGTTTTAGGACTGCAATGGACTATTGATTGTTTTCCTCCTTTGGAAGTTTGCATATCATCATTTAGCATTATGACTGACAAACTTTAGTTAGAAGGCTTCCAGATCAGTTCTTGCTCCATTGTTTCAAGTCCTGTATCTTAAGTATGTCCTATTTTCAATGGTAAGGTCTTATCTACTAGTTCTGGAAGATAATCAAGAGGTTTGGCAATAGCATGTGTTATTCTGAGAGTCTTCTGGACCACCTGCACCAACCACTCAAAGGGAGGTCTTTTCTCTCTGGCACTGTGTTCCTTGCCAAGAAGATCCCAGGTATACATATTCATTAATGTTCAGACACTGTATGTGCATTTCTCATGGGGTTTCAAGGGCATCACTTTTCTCTCTAGGGCTCCTAGCCCCCAAAGATTCATTCATCTCTATTCTTCTTGCTCCCATCCAGCCTCCCTCTCTAGTCATAGTGCACCTATTATCCCCACCTTTCTCCCAGTACCACCTACCTCCCACCATCCTCCCTCTCCTGACTTCCCTTCCTTCCTGCACATGATTATCTTTTGCATGTCCATTCCTCGTCTCCTCCGTGGGGAATGCTCCCACTATGCCCACCATTCTGACTAGTAACATCTGTTCCCTACTATCCCACTTTCATATTCTTTCTTTTTCTTTACCTCTGTGTATCCTTCCCTTTTCTTGGATCCCAGTGTTACATAAGAATCTATATACTCACATATAAGGAATTGGTGCTACAATCAGAAAATGAGGGAGGACATATGTTGCATGCTTTTCTGGGTTTGTGTTTATTTTACTTAGCATAACACTCTCTACTGCCATCCATTTTGTCTTTTCTACTGCTGAGTAGAACACCACTGTACAGATGCACCACGTTTTCATTTTCCATTCATCAGCCGAGGGACATTAAGGTTGTTTCCATTTCTTAGCTATTGTGAAGAGGGCAGCAACACACATGGATGTACAGGTATCTCTACAGCATGATGAGTCCTTTGGGTATATGCCAAGGAGTGGTATAACTGGGTCATATGGTAGGTTCATTTTTAGTTTCTTTTAGAGTTCACCACACTGCTTTCCATAGTGGTTGCATGAGTTTGCATTCCCACTAGCAGTAAATGAGTGTTCCTCTTTCTCCACATCCTCTCCAACATTTGGAGTCTTTTGTTCTCTTGATCTTAGCCAGTCTGACTGGGGTAAGATGAAATCTTAAAGTGGTTTTCATTTGCATTTTTCTAATTACTAAGGATGTTGAGTACTTTTTAAGGTGCTTCTTAGCCATTTTTATTTCCTTGAGAATTTACTGTTTAGTTCTATTACCTGTCTTTTTATTGAGTCATTTATTTTCTTATTTCTGTGTTTTTTGAATTCTTTGTGTATTCTGAATGTTAATCCTCTGTCAGATGTGTAGCTGGCAAAGATTTTTCTTCCACTCACTGGGTTTCCTTTTCCCTTCCTTTTGCTGTACAAGAGCTTTGTGACTTAATGAGGTCCCATTGATTGCTGACCTTAATGCCTGAGTGGCTGATGTCTGATTTAGAAAGTCCTTTACTATGCCTATGTCTTGGAGGGTACTGCCTGTTTTCTACTAGCAGTTTCCAAGTATCAGGTTTTATAGTTAGGTCTTTGATCCACTTGGAGATGACTTTTGTACAGGGTGAAAGATAAGGGTCCAGTTTCATTCTTCTGCTGATGGAGATCCAGGTTTTTTCAAATTATTTATTTAAAAACCACATGATTAGAAGAAGCATTTCATTCCAGCATTAACATATTCAATAAAATTTCCAGAGAAAAGATTCACCTCTTTCAAAATTGCCTGTAAATTTTTAGGTTCACAGTTGAATTAATACATTTATACAATACTGAACTCAGTATAAACCCTAAGACATAAAATTTAATGAGGTTTTAGCCTTTAAAAAGTTCTCCATTTCATTTTAAAATATACTGTTTCATACAGAAAAACTCATTTTTAGTGCTACTAACACTTAGATGATTGCACATTCATCTCTAATCTCTATGTATCTGATCATTGCTAGTCATAGTCAGTTACACTTGGATCCTTGTCACCTGAGCATGGATATAAAGTCATCAGGTAGATTTCAATGGTAATTTTTTTCACCTCTACTAATAAACGTGAAGCAAATTTGTATGCTTCCTCAAATATAACTCATTTTTTTGTGATTCTTTTGTGTGTGTATTTCATACAGAACATCTCAAACAATCTTATTCATCTATATACCCACATTCCAAATGGCAAGCTCCCATAATCTGCCCCCACTGGAGCCCATATATTCTGTCATGGCTCTACTGTCCACTGTGTTGGCAGTGCCCCCAGCCATTCTCTGGTGCTTGTCCTTCTGCTGAATCGAGTCAGCCTATCTAGAGTTCCTTGTTTTAGAAAGATCAGCTGTTCCTCATCTAGCAGCAATCAGTTGTCAATATTCCTTTAGATAAGATTGGGGTCTGCTGTTCTTTTTCCCAGTTCTATGCTGGGTTACTGTCCAGGAGTCTCTTGGGCCACCCTGTCCAATAACTCAAAGGAAGGTGTATGCTGTCTGGCATTGTTTCTTGTTATGTAGCCTTTAGCTATACACATGGACTCTTAAAGAATTTTGGCCAGCATCTTTCCTGGAGGGATCCATACCTTGGAGAAAGCCCAAGAACATCTGATCCTCATCCGACTTGGGCCTCTGTAGGAACTCCTGAAAATGAAAGCAACTTGGCCACTCCAATATAAAATGAAAGGAGAGAACCTGAAGCCTAGACCAACCAGCTTTTCATGCCCAACAAGTAAACCACAAAGGCACATAAAATTTACAAAAAGAAGCAGATCTAAACTCAACAAAGGAAGGCTTGAGTCTCACACAAGAATCAGAAACTACAAAAGAAATCCACATGTCAAAGTCACAGAGAAAATATAATAACAAGAAAAACCAAAATAATATATCCCCAGCAAGTATCAACAGTCTTCTAGAGCAGTGCAGTGAGAACCTACGAAAGATAACAGAGGACACAGAACTCTAAAGAATAATGATAAACATGATAAAAGAATTCAGTGAATTTAAAGAACACACAAAGAAATCAAAGAACTGATGGAAGATAGGGATAAACATCTGAATGAATTCAGAAGAGTTAGAAATATTGAAGAATACTCAGGCTGAAATGAAGAAGGAAGAATCTCAGGATTGTGGTATGAACCAGTCTTCAATAGGATTGTAGAAGAAGTTTTCCCAAAATTAAAGAAAGACATGCCCATACAAATACAATAAGTACATAGAACACCAAATAGACAGGACCAGAAAAGAAACTCTCCATGGCACATTATAGTAAAAACACTAAACGTAGAAAACAAAGAGACAATACTGAAAGTTGCAAAAGAAAAACAAGTCACATATAAAGGAAAACCCATTAGTTTTACAGCTGACTTTTTAGTGCAAACTGTGAAAGCCAGAAGAGCCTGGACCAAAGTATTCCCAGTTCTAAATAACCACAGATGCCAACACAGATTACTATAACCAAAATGTCCATTATAGTTGAAGAGGAAAGAAAACTCTTCCATGAAATATATATGCTGAAAGAATTCATGTCCACAAAACCAGCCCTTCAGAGAGTTCTTGAAGCAATACAAAGAGCTGAAGAAAGGAACGACTATACTCAAGGGGTTATGGAAAGAAACTTAATGGAGATCCAGTTTGGCCAGTACCATTTGTTGAAGATGTTGTCTTTCTTCTATTGTATGTTCTTGGCAACTTTGCCAAATATCAGGTCCTGAAATTGTCTAGGTCTTCTATTGTGTGCCATTGATCTATGTGTCTATTTTTGTGTCAGTACCATGCTGTTTTTATGACTACATCTTTGTAACATAATGTAAGATTTGGTATGGTGATCCTCCTTGACACCCCCCCCGGCCCCCTGGCATTGTTCTTTTTGCCCAAGATTCTTTTGGCTAGCCTGTGAATTTTGTGATTTCATATGAATTTTAGGATTTTTTTCAAGCTCTGTGAAGAATGTTGTGGGTCCTTTGATTGGGATTGCACTGAGTCTATAGATCTTTAATATCTTTGGTTAGGTTTATTCCTAAAATTATTTTAAGCTATTCAGAATGGGGAGGTTTCCTCGAGTTCTTTTGAAGATGTTCATATTTTAAATTTTCCTGAAGAGTCTTGGAATGCTTACTGTATTTTAACATTTAAAGTAAATAAAATAAAACATTATTAAAAGTAACATTTTTTAAAAGTTAGTTTGTAAAACCTTAATGCTAGGGAGTTTAACTGAACTACTTTGTATGCCCAGGTGAATATATGCATGTGTGGAATAATTTGGAAGCACATGCTTTAATCTCAAACTTTACAATTTTATTGTTTTATATTCCTTCAGAATTTCCATTTTTGCCTTTGGTGTGCATGTATTTTCTAACAAGGTCGATGTTGAACTGGGATTATAGCAGTAGATCTGAGTTCTAATCCCAGTAACTTTCTCCTTCAGGTATTGAGTATCTTGGTCACAGTTTTTGACCATTTCAGAGTCCATGGTTTTTGTTTGCTTATTTCAATTAGTGTGTGTGTGTGTGTGTGTGTGTATGTGTGTGGTGTGTGTATTGTGAAAAAAAGATCATAGATTAGATTTATTCATAAACTATGCATATCCCTTTGCTTAAATTTTTTTTGAAAGGCAGGTATGGTGATGCATAGCTTTAATCCCAACACTAGAGACAGAGGCAGGCAGATCTCTGTCACTTCTAGGACAGCCTAATATACATCCCAAGATGGACCATCTGCCAAAACACCCAGTGTTCTTAACCACTGAACCCCTCTGTTCTAATGTAACTTCAAACCTTCCAATATTCCAGGTCTCTCTTTAGGCTTATCCATCTATTAAGTTTTTATTGCTACTTAATCCTAATTTAGAAAGTAAAACTATATAAACAGCAGTTTTCATAACTAAGGTTTCTCACCATTTTCTCTAATAAATTTAGTGAATTTTAAAGGCAGTGTACAGCAAATTCTTTCATTATATACACAGCAGGAAACACTGAAATAATAATGCCCCTTGAAAATGCTTGCTTCTGTTGTTCTCACACATGAGCTCTGGGGTCCTGGGTGAGCCACATGGCCAGAAGCTCTTCAGTGACACAATCCCCAAAGTGTTTATGTTCTTCATTTAAGGTTCCAGTCCCTGCCACTCAGCAACATAATTTGCCACAGAAGCTTGAAACACACAAGTGAGCTTGGCTTTGCAGCCATACTGCACCTGCATGCCAAAAGTCAATGGAGGATCCCATTCGCAGCATTAGTCATTAGGTATGTGCCAGGGAACTTAATAAGGACACTGTGATCTGGGGCAGAATGGGCTACGAAGAAATTCAGAATGTAGGTTGTTCCTGCCTCCAGTTAAATGGATAAAATCAGAGAAATAACTGCAAGATGTTTCATTTCCTTTTTGGTCTTGCTTTCTTCCCTACCTTACTTGTGGTCATCACTAAATTATGTGAACTTGATGTTCCCCCAAGGTGTGATAGTGCTTAAAAATGCTTTCTTATTCTGATAAGGTGCTTAAAGTTTCAGACACACACACACCACACACACACAGACACACACACTTAGAGACACAGACATATACACATACATCAATACACACAAACATACATACACCTACAAACATATACACATACACACATACAACCACAAACACAGAGACCAAGTCTTATCTATTGCTATCCATAGAAAAAATGTGATGAACTAAATTCATTTAATAGTTATTTATTATTGTTTCAGATCAGAACAGAACAGAGAAATAAGGTCTGTGTCCTCCCAGAGTCAGATAATATTAGGTGGAAATCTTGAGAGTAATACGATTAATTCATAAATTGTGTGTGTATACATTCACATGCTTGTGTGTATGGTACAAAAGTTAATTAGCTCAGAAGCCACCACTCTCTGCCCACTCCAGATCTCTTTTATTGAATGACTTATGTTCTTTTTCTTCCTTTTGATGCAAAAATATAAGCATAGCAGCTTACAAAATGGTAGTTTACTCATTGTCATTCATACTTGATTATAAACATATTCAACCACAGTTATAGAGGTAAGATTTCTGTTTATAATTAAAAATATCAGTCTTCTACTATTTATATATTGTTCATCTATGTGTCTACATGGTCATTAAATCTGCTACTCATAAATTTAAGGAAACCTAGAATTCCAAGATCTGCCCCTAAAATCTTAGCTAAGTGAAAAAACAGGAATATTTCCAATATTCCAAAACATACCTTCATGGATATAATTTCTTCTGTTAAGAATTTGTGTTTTAAATATGGGTATAAGGTATAGTTTCTAAAGTAGGGGAGAGATATACCTGATATATTTGAGATACAGACTTATCCAGCGATGAATGTGGATCCAGTAACAGGAGGGTGGGACTGAAACCTGGCTTTTCGGAGGATCTTGTTAAAGAGATTTCTATTTTGTTTGACTTTTCTCTTAAATTGCCAAAGATGAGATGAGAATGGAAGACAGCTGTAGTTAGGGAATATCAAATTGATGCTTATTTGAGAGTAATTTGCTTTATCCACTCAAACCCAAATTAAATAAATAAACTCTTGGTATTCTTTCTCTTCTGTAGTACTATGGGCGTACAGATTTACAAAGACTTTCAGAGACGTAGAAGGGTGCCCTGTTAATGCACTCCCTTTTCTGATGCCCAGGAAAAGGAAGCCATATATAGATTTTTTTAATTTATAGGAGAAAGCAAAGTAATTTATTATAGGAGCATTCTCAAACCAAATAGAAAATGGTCCACTCAGGTGAATATGGGTGGAAATCATTCCATCCCCATTTCCATTCTAGCCCTCCTTCATCACCCAGGCCTGGAGGACCCACCAACCCTCTTTGTAGGCAATAAGACACCCAACACAGGAGTCTTTTCCAAGTAACCATTACTGACCATCCTGTGCTTTTACATTAAGAAGTATTCCTACTCAGCAGGATCCCAACCCCCATCCCAATGTAATACAGGTTTTCTCTGCCGACAGTTTTAGGGACCACAGAAATGCCTTGCTGGATGAGGCAGGGGCCATAGGATGCTGGGGCACTGTGTAAGGATGTCTTGCTCCTGGTACTGCACCAGCATCTCCGTGTTCTTCACTTTGGTGTACCAGTTCCAGATGGTTCTTCAACTCCTTGATCTGCAAATCCAGACCTCCGGGCTGCACCCAGGTTATATGAACCTGCTTGTCCACCTCATCTATACTGCCTTTCACTAGCCCCACTGAGAGTGCCTGCATCACCAGCAACTCCACCTTATTCACAGTGGTATTAGCACTTTTGACAGTTCCTTCTAAAGGGAGCTGTCTGTGTTTGGCAGGCTGTGTGAAAGTCATCTTCATAAGACACAGCATCTGGATCTTCCTCAAAAGCTGCACTTCATTGGCTGATAAGTCAGGCTGCTGGCCCCAGACAGACTTCAGTCTGGAACCCGTCACCATTACTGAAGGCATAGAGAGTGTCAATCAGCCACTGTTGGTCAGTGCTCCTCAGTGACTCCAGCACAGGGTGCATGAGAAGTTCTCCAAAGTAAAAAACTCCCTCGGGGAGAAGTCCTGCAAGTCCCAATATGAAAGCTATCTCCCGCTGTTCTAACACTGGCAGATCCTTGATGTCGACACAGCCCAGAAACCGTAGAGCATCTTTGTAGTAGGATGCATGGTTTCCAATTGTTTGATAATATTTACTGGAAAGATCACAGAAACGACTGAGAAGTGATGTCACATCAGGGAAATTGTTGAGGATCTCTTCAACATCTTCAGTTGTTTCCTTAGGATCCTGTAGGTCCCTGATGTTTTAGAGCACCGATTGCTGTCATTCACAGGATCACTGCCACGTTATTACTTTTTACTTTCTCACGAGTCTTTTCCAGAAAACTAAGACCCGGATTAGGATCGGTCATCTATCTAACCACTTGAAGAATAATTTCTACCAGGGACAAAATATTTATTCTGTTCAAATACACTGATGACGTTTTCATAAAACTTAATAAGACCATTTCCTTGGGCAAAGCACTGATCCTGCACAAAATCAAGCATCTGAAACGTCAGCTGATGCCACAACTTGAAGAAGCTCCTCTAAACTGTGCCACAAGGCAGCCTGCCCAGGCTGGGAGCTCCGGCTCTGCTATAAGAAGCCCGGTACCCCACATGTCCTTCATAATCATGAGGAGTTGGGAGACAGGGACAACACAAAGAAATCCAGGAAGCCATACTTTATTGTGAACCAATATTCTCAATTTCTACTCAGTGACTAGCAGGTATCAATTGTTGGCTCCTGGGAGCATCATTATGAAGAACATGTCATCAGGGAGGAAACTTTCTGATGACAGCCTCCAGGCAGATGTGAGACACACTTAATTCTAGAAACTGCAGGCATAGCTCTAGTGTGGCAGACACTAGGTGTATAAAATTTGAGCACTTAAAATGAATCCTTTACTGCCTTAGGTGCAAGGATAAAATGCGCAAAGAATTTCTGGGATCTTACATAAAAATGAAAATACAATTAATTCACGAAATAATCATCACATAAATTTTATTCTCAAGAAGCCATATTTTATACATTGTTAAATAAAATATATTATTAAAATTTCATCTATCTCTTTGTAGGTTGTGACATATCAATATTTTAAATTATTTCTGTGGTTTTCATTGATGAGCCATACTGGGCAACGCTCTTCTAAATGAAGGGAATTTTCCGAGAGAAAAAAAGGAAGCTGATCGCTCTTGGTAGCTGACTCAGAAAATGTTACCTGAACTCCATGCCAGGCACTGAGCCAGATGCTGGATAAACAGTACTGAATGAAACAGACCAGCTTCCTACACTGATATGTTAACAATATCCTGAGGGGGATAGACTCTAAAAAAAATAATGATAGAATTTTAAATTGTGTTAAGTATCATTATGTAACAATAGGCTGCCAGAAGAGAACATTAAACAGAGGCTGCTGGAGAAGATTGGGAATCCAGAGAAGGTCACTCTTGAGAAGTGGGGTTTTATGAGACCTGAAATGTGACCAGAATTTAGTCAGTGCTGTGGACTAAGTATCTGGGTCCTTCCATAATCCATCTGTTGAAATCCCAGCCTTCAAGACAGTGATTTTTAAGAGATGGAGCCATTAAGAACTGATCATATTGTGAGTAAAGAGATCATGTAAGTGAAATTAATACCCTTTTAAAAAGATATCCCAGAGAACCACTGTGCTCCATTTGCCATGGGAGGGTATTGAAAGAAGAGGTCCATCTATGATCAAGAGGCAAGCTCTCACTTGCTTTCCCAGATTTCCCAAATGGGGCACATATATTTCAGAGTTTCAGAACTGGTTGAATCTATAGTACTTTTGTTATAGCAGCCAAAACAGACACTATAAAGCAAAAACACTGTAGAAGAACAGTAGAGGCAGAAGGAAGGAGCACTACACGGTTAGACCCTGGAGCCAGATAAAGGTGACAACCACTAAAATTGAGAGTGAAAGGTATACATGTCTATTGAAAGGGATTATCAAGGAAGGTGACATGGTTTGCTTTACATATTTATTTTATTTTATGTGTATGAGTCTATTGCCTTCATGTATGTAAGTGCACCAGGGTCATGCAGTGCCCTCAGAGGTCAGAAGAGGGCCTCAGATCCCCTGGACTGGAGTTATAGATGGTTGTTAGCCACCATGTGGGTGCTGGGAACCAAACTCAGGTCCTCTGCAAGAGCAGCCAGTGCTCTTAACCACCAAGCCATTTCTCCAGCCCAATTTGCTTTATATTTAGAAAATGTTACTTTGGCATAGTGGTCATCTGAATGACTGTAGTAAGTGGGGAGGAAAAACAGAGGGGATGGTACTGTTGCTTTCTGCTCTAGTGCTGACTACTTTTGTTAATTTAGGTCAGATCTCTGTCTTCTTTGGATTTTATTGCACCATACTGTGCTTCATTGGGTATAGTTAGTAATGTTTGGAAATTATTGGCTTATTATTTGCTATGGTTTTTTATTGTATTTGTTTTTTGACATTTTATTTTTGTGTATTTTTATTGAATTTTTGTGTATATCATATACAACATCTCAATCATCTTTATATCCTCTTCCCCATTGGCACTGTCCCATATCCCCCACCACTGGATTGCATTCAATCTGTCATTTATGTAAAAGCCTATTGAGTTAAGTTAGTGATCCCAGATGTCCCTCAGTGTAGTTCATCCACTGGGGTTTAGTCAGTCTATCCAGAGTCTCTCCCTTAAAAAAGATAATTCTTATGCATTTTTATTCCTTTCTCTTTTTACTCCATCAATCTCCCCTCTTCTCACTAGAAATCCCTTTCCCACATTCGTATTTTGTTTTGTTCTGTTTTTGTTTTGTTTTGTGAACAACTAAATTAACCAAGGACACCTTTATGACCACGGGCTTGAAACTAGCACTTTGAGTTTGCTGTACTCAACAATGGGGTACATAACTGAAGGTAAGTAATAATTCTCCTTCTCTCTGAATGTTTCAGTAACTAATAGTTCAGAAGGAGGTGTAGGGCTCTATGAACCCCTCTTCCCATTCATGACTGTTGACAGGGCCAGTCTTATATGCACCTAGTGCAGGTGAGCTGCTGTGAGCTCAAGATTTCAATGGCTGTGTTATGCCCAGAGGACAGCAGCTTAAGCCGTATCTCTGGCTTTTACATTCTTCCTGCCTCCTTGGTGCCATTCTGACTCTTTGCCATTTTATATTAGGTTAAATTCTCTTTGCCTCCTTCAAATGAATGACATGTAAAAAGGAAAAGATGCATTCTTCCTTGTACTTGCCACGAGTGAATATTATAAATGTCATCGATTCAGAATATCATAGAACATCATGCTGAAACCCAGAACTGCCCCAGAGCAGGCAGTCTATTTAGGTATAGAAAATACTTGGAAACATTTTATGATTTTTTAAGCTTATTTTTAATTTGCTACAACGTAACATTTACTTACAGTGTTTTCACACATACTTAACTTTGGCCTACTCTCCTTGACACACTCCTCTCCCTCTCCTCCATGTCCCTGGCCCCCGTCTTTCCTGTATTCTGCTGTGCCAAGCATTCCACAGCCTACCTTCATACCTCTTGAGTCCTGAGACCTTCCACCTCCATGCCCTCTTCCCTTAAGTCCTATTTTTCCTTCTATTGGGCCCAGGTTATGCTTTCTTGGCTGCTATCTCACAAAAATACACATGTATATCAGTTGAAGCTAGGATCGTGAAATGGGAAAAAGACATAACATTCATCTTTCCAGGCCTGGGTTACCTTAATTAGAACACTATTGTCCACTTTCACCAAGTTTACTGCAAATTTCCACGTTTCATTTTCGACAGTTGAATAGTATTCTGCTGTATTTATGCACCACATTTTCATTATTCATTCTTCAGCTAATGGATATGTAGGCTGTCAGATTTCTAGCAGAACAGAGCAACAATGAAGAAGAATGTGCAAATATCTCTGCAGCAGGATACCAAATTCATTAAGTGGTATAGTAATTCTACCTTTAGCATTTCTAGGAAGCCTCCACTCTGATTTCCATAGTGCCCATACCAGTTTGCATTCCCACCAACAGTGAGTAAGTGTTCCCTTTCCCCAAATCCTGACCAACATTTCTCATCAGTTGTTTTCTTGATAATACCCATTCTGATTAGGATGAGATAAGGTCTCCAGTAGTTTTAATTTCCATTTCTCTGATGGCTACAGATGCTAAACACTTTTAAAAATATTTATTGTTCATTTGAATTTCTTCTTTTGAGAACTGTTTTATCATCATTTTAATAACAAATAGCAGACACTTTACAAATCTATACCACACAAGTTAATTTAGGATACATATTTATTTACTTATTCTTTTATTAGCTAGTAATTTACATCACCAAAAATTATAAAAATATTTTCAGAGATGTTCGATGTAAAATGAAAACAAGGGCCACCAGACTGTTCTTCTGCCAGCTGGTCTCCCAAAGGCTCTTGGTAAGTTATGTCAGGCTTTGTGGGTTCAGCACTACCACTTCCACTGAAGGCCCCAGGGATGGCATGACCCAGCATCTGTACCACTGTGGAGCCCAAAATTACTCTAGTAGAATGGTTCCATCTGGGTCATCAGATCTGGCTTCTGGGGTGTAGTAACAAGTGAGCCAAGTGCCAATGGAATGGCTTTTTCTGGGAGCTGTACTGAAGGTGCTGGCCTGGGAGCACCTCTCATCTGAGAACTGCTAGCCAGAAAGCCCACTCAGGGAGAGTGCCTTCAGCTTCCATGAAGCATTCTGGGTAGGGTGGGGATGGGAAACTGAAACGCGATGTGGCTATTTCTTATTATTTAAAAGTAATATTTATATTTTGAAGATTTCATAATGTGAACATTTCTCTTAGAACTAGCTGGGTTATATGCTGAAGATCCTATAAAATTGTGCCATCATTTTCATTTGATTGTAGAACGTTTCAATTTCCCTCCCTAATTTATCCAATGACCCACTGGTTATTCAGAAGTATATTGTTCAGGCTCCAAGGATTTTGTGCTTCTATGGTTTCTTTTTCTGTTCACTTCTAGTTTCATTTCACAAGGATCTAAGAGGATGCAAGGGATTGTTCCATTTTCTTCTGCTAGTTAAGGCTTGCTTTGTAGTATTTAATGGGAATAATTTTTATTTTTTGTCTTTTTGAAGCAGGGTCTCCCTGTAGCCCCAGCTGTTCTGGAAATCTCTATGTAGACCAGGCTGGCCTTGAACTCACAGAGATCCACCTGCCTCTGCCTCCCAAGTGCTGGGACAACAGGCATGAACCACCGTGCCTGGCTAATATAATTTTAAGGAAGGTCCCCTCCTTTTACCACAAAAGGTGTATTAGCTACCTGTGCAACAGAATACTCTGTAAATACCTAAGTCTTGTTTATTAATTGCATTTTAGCTCCAAAGTTTTTTGCTGATACTTAGTTTAGAAGATGTACTTAAATATGAGAGTGGGGCATGAAATATTGTGCTATTCCTGCATCAAGACCTATGTGACCCTTCATACCTTTATGCGTTCACTTTATGAAGTTTGGAGCCCTAAGGTTGGTACATAGATAATTACATTTGCTATGTTTTCTTCTGTTGATCACTTTGTTTATATGTCATGGTTGCTACTTTTTCTGAGTAGTTTGTTCAAAGTTTACTTTATCAGCTATCAGTTATGTGAATCATTAAATCAGCTTCTTTTTGGCTTCTATTTGATTGTTAGGTTTAATCCAATCTTTGAATCTCAATATTGGGCTTATTTTTCCCAGTGGGCTGTGTGTCTTATAGACAACACATTGCGTGTATGTGCGTGTGTTGCGTGTGTGTGTGTGAGGGAGAGAGATGCGTGTTAATATATACATTAATAATAGATGCCAGTAAATATGCACATGTGCTCCTATTTATGTGGAGATTAGAGGTCAAAGCCAGTTTTTTTCACTCACCACCTTATTTTTCTGGAGATAGCATTTGTCACTGAATCTGGAGCTCACATATTTGTTTAGATTGGAGAGAAGATCATGGAATCATTCTATCTCCACATTCCCAATACTGGATGTCAAGAACACATGCCTGACTTTTACACAGGTGCTGGAGATTGAACTTGGATCTTCATGCTTGCACAGCAAGCGCTGCTAACTGAACCGTTTCCCTAGACCCCAGAATCTTTTATTTAATGAGGTCTTTAGTCTGTATATTAATTGGTGAGTTAATACAGTTTTCACTTAAGATAACTCTTGAGTGAGTTTTGTTACTTACTTAGTTGTTTGTTGCTAGTTCTTTTTCTTCCTTCTTTGTGAATATTAAGGATTTGCTGTTTTGCTCTTTTGCATATGATTGATTCCTTCCTTGCTTGCCTTTGTTTATTTGATCCACTCATGACATGTTTTCTTCCCTATGTTCTCATACATGACAGATTCTTTCCTTCCTCTTTGCATATTATTCTTTTAATAACCTTTTTACATGGATGACTAGATTTCATAAATTGTCTTAATTTGTGTTTGTTTTAAAATGTTATTTAAATCGTTTTTTGGTATGTATGAATAGTTTGTCTGCATGTATGTATATGTACCAGGTCTAAGCCTGGTGTCCAACAAGGCCAGAAGATGATCCCCTGGAACCAAAGTTACAAAAACTTGTTGACGGCCATGTGAATGCTAGAAACAAAACCTAAGTCCTCTGCAAGAGCAAGAAGTACTGTTCATCACTGAACCACCTCATCAGCCCACTGAAATGCTCTTATTTATACATCAATTTTAAGTTGTTGTTGATGAGTATAGCAGTCTTCTTGGACACTTACTTTTTTCCAAGGCTTAAAATATATCATTCCTTACTTTCTGAACTGTAAGGTTGTTGATGAAAGAATTGATTTTATTCTTATGTTTCTGCTTTTTCATATGAGTTGATATTTTTCCCTTACAATGTTTAGTATTATTTCTTTGCACTGTATTTTGAAATAATGACTATGATATGTTGTAAAGAATTGTAGTCCTGACTTTTATACTGCGGACATAATCTGGACCTTTTACATAATCTTGCAACAAAAATAATCACTATAATGTAAACAAGCTCATTGAGTCATATGCGCCTGTGACATAGTCATATGACCTTAATCACTCAGGACACCTCCTTCTCCCCAAGATGCTGTAAGATGGTATATGAACGTGTGTGTGTGTGTGTGTGTGTGTGTATGTGTGTGCTTTCATATCTAAGCTCTGAAAGCAGTGCGCCTTTCTCAATACAGCAACGAAAGAAGTTGAATGTGTGATATTCTAAGCCTAGTCAAAGGCAAGAGTCTGATTAGGATGAATCCTGACTTCTATTTCCACATATCATGCTGGAAATACTGTTTCAATAAAAGAGTGAGCAAAGTCCTGGATGGGGAGCACAGTTCTCAGAGACATCTGAAGGAACAAGCAGTTCTGGTCTGCTCGTGGCCTTAAACTGCAGAGAGTTTCACTGTGGGGATGTCTATTTCAGCTTTCAAATCTCTCCCTCCCCGCCCCTCTGTTTTTCTCTCTATCACTGATACTCATTTATTTCTCTAGGTTTGGTAATTTTTCTACTATAAAATATTTGAATAAATTTTCCACACCTTTAGACTTTTTCTCAGCTGCCTCTCTCCCAGAGATTCTCCAGGTTTGGTCTCTTAAATGTATCACACATTTCTTTTACTCGCACTCATTAATTTTCTTTTGTTAATAGAATACTGTCTCAGTCTTGCCTTTCTTTGTTGAAGTTTATATTTCTGCTTGGTCTTACGCATCAATAATGCTTAACATTGCTTTTTCTTATGATTAATTAGTTTGCTTCCAGAATTTCTTTGGGACCTTTTTCAGAATCAGTTTCCTTGGAAGTTTTGCGCTATGATTTTGAGTTTCTGCTCCGAGTTGCCTACTTTTGTATCAACTTTGATAGTTTTCTAGTGTAGGTCTCAAATTGATGCCCTTGCTTTGTTCATTTGCTTATTTGAGCCGTCTGTACAGTCGTTGATAATTTTTTAAAAGTAGAAATCTGATATCTGTCACTTGCACTTTGGCATGTCATTTTGTTTTTTTGATTTCCATACTTGAGGAGTCCTTACCTTCTTGTACAGGTCTCATGGTTGTTGTGTAATATTTCTCATATTTCTTTATTGTATTTTGCCCATAATTTTAATTTTCCCTCTCTTCTCACTCTTTCTCACTTGTTTGATTTGTTTTACATGAGTCATCCTAGCAATCTGTCTTCACCCAGAATTGTGTTTTCTTTTCTCCTGCTGTTTAGGGGAGGGGAGTCAAGTTCTCTATTAGGGCGACAATTGTTCACTTCACTTGTATCACAGATTAGGCACAGAGATAGCAGGACTGAGCAACTGGTTGTGAAAACTGTAGTATATAGGTTTTGTAGACCTGAAATTGTATTAATATTCTAATGAAATGAGAAAGCAATGGGGAAAAAGAAAAGAGCAAAGTATGAACGAGAAGCATACGGGTTCAAGCTATGGGGGAGAGAGTACTGGAAATGCAGAACTGGAGAAAGTTTTTAAATTATAAACAAAGAGGAGGCAGACATGTAAGTGCTTTCTTGTGAAATGCGTGTTAAAACTCAGTTACATGGTAAAAAATGCACAGACATAAGTAATAAAAAATAAAGAAAAATCCTGGACAACTAAAATATTAAAACATAAAAGTAAGCAATAACATGAACTAGTGGACTGAAGCCCCTAGTCAGAATGTGCTCCTCCTAAGAATGATGTGGCTTCTCCTCGCCTTTGGATTTCAATTTGTGTCATTCCTGACAGATAGCAGGAAGATGCTAGTCTCAATAATTCAGATAGGTCAAGGCAGCGTGTCCTTCCAGATAAGAATGATTTCTGAGACCAAAATCTACTTTCTGCCAGAGTTCCACAGCAAATTGTAGCTGTGCCTCTGGTGACAAGAATTGAACTCTAACAGGCAGGGTTTTCTGCAATTAGGCTTTGAAAACACGTGTGAGACCCACCATCTGTGTACTCTTCTGTGCCCTCAGGCTCAAACTTCTCTGGCACACTTTGACATCCCTTTAGCTCACCCCTGGCAAAGAATGGCAGGGAAGGAAGAATTTTATGCTCTGGCTGATGGGTTTCAGTTCTAGCTTAGCTGGGCACACTTCTGCTTAGTCTACACTGAGTCTGCTCCTTTCCACCCTCATGCACATCCAGTCCATGCTCCAAGTCTCTTCAGTAGCCCAGGTCTTCTCCTCTGACTCTCACTGCACTGCTAGTGGAGCAGTTTGCTGGCAGCTATAGCTAACGCTGGTTGGCAGGCTGGGGGGTCGCAAGGAGTAGCCCAGGTCCTTCTCTGTGTACATCTCTCTACATGGACTTTTTATCTTTTCAAGGTTATTTTATAAAAATAGGACTAATATTATTTTGATTTAAAAAAATAGTCTTTAGTTAAATTGAATTTTCTTCAAAATAGAGCCTAATTTTACAAAGTTCCAGGAATTTTATTACATAGCTACTAATTAACCTTTACTTTCTTGTTTTTATAATTACAGCTATAGGAGAAAAATTAATAAAATTATTTTTTCTGAATATTCTTTCTCTTCTTACCTTGCATGCAAGGTAGCAACTTTTTCCTTGTGGCTCGTTCATGCCTATTTGGTGCTGGTTGGCCAGTTCCCTCCTTCCTTCATCTCTCTGCTCCCATCCTGCCTAAACTCCTGTAACCCCCTTTCACTTTCACATGACCTGAGCTCTACTACTCTCCGTCCTTCTCTGTTACTCTCTCATGGGCCCCTCTCTTGCCTCCCTAGCATCTACCCTCATCTCCATACAACTCTGTATTTATAAAAATTAGAGGGGCTGGGAAGATGACTTAGTGGGTACATCTAATTAGCTTGAGTCCTCAGAACCCATGTAAAAAGCCAGATATAGCTGTGTGTCTGTGCTGATAACCCCAGTACTGAGGGTGTGCAAAGATAGGTAGATTCCAAGAGCTCACTTGCCAGTTCAGTGAGAGAGCCTGTGTCAAGATAATAATGCAAAAAGAAAGACACCCAGCATCCTCTTCTGACCTTTACATATGTGTGCGTGCATGTGTATGTTTACATGCACCACACACACTGCCCCATATGCGTGCACACACACACACACACATACACACACATACTACACACCCCCACCACAAATTCAAAATATTAGAATCTAAGATCCACACAAGAGAGAATTTTAAACATATTCATGTACTCAGACACAGTTTCCAATCCATCATCTAACTTGAAAATTGTACTTTTTTCTTTCTTTAAAATTATATGTATTTATATTATTTTTATTTTATGTGTATGACTGTATTGCCTGCACCTGAGTAAGTGCACTGTGTTATACAGTGCCCATGGAGGTCAGAAGAAGGCATCAGATCCTTTGGAACTGGAGTTATAGATGGTTATCAGCTGGGAATTGAACAACACAGGTGCACTTATATGCATGCAGGCAATATATTCATACACATAAAATAAAAATAATAAGTAAAATGAAAAAAATTAAGTCACATTATAATATCTATTTCCTTGCTCAGCAATCATTTGTATTGCACAGCAATAGCAACATCTGACACATCGTATACTTGAAGAACTTTTCAATTGTCTGTCACTACTATCCCTATCACCAATTAAAAAAATGAGTTTCACAAATGTAATTTTCATCTGTTTTGCATAGTGTCACCAGTAATGATGGGTACCTTACAGTGAATGTCACCAATGAACACAGTACATTTTTCCTTTGGGTGTTACAGATCAAAGTAGCAAGAGTCAAGTATTGATTTAAATTAAAAAACTTATTTATTATTTTTATTTTATGCGTATGAGTGTATTGCCTTCATGTATGTGAGTGCACTGTGTCATGCAATGCTGCAGAGGTCTGAAGAGGGCATCGGATTCCCCTGGAACTGGAATTAAGGATGGTTCATAGCCACCATGTGGGTGCTGGGAATCAAACCTGGATCCTCTGCAAGAGCAGTCAGTGCTCTTAACCACTGAGCAATCTCTCCAACCCCAAGTACTGACTTAATTTTTATTTGTATCTCAGTAAACTTATGTTTTAAAACAAATATTTTGTATTAAAAGACTCATTTTTTTGAGGTTTGAAATTTTACTGTGGTTTGAATTTTAGCAGCAGGTTACGACATGTGAACCAACAACCTCCACATATATTTAAGCAATAATAAAGTGCTTAAGCATATTTCAGACTATGGAAATCCCTCAGAGTTAGAAAGGAGTGGCATTCTTACCACCCATGATTTTGTCTGGAGAGATCAGTCATTTTGATGATGTTAGCTCTTGATTCTAGAGAGAAACATTGCAAAACTATGTGGCTGTCCTTGAGTTTTTTCCCTGGTTTCATTTCTTTCTTCTAGACAATGCTATATAGATGTCAAACATAAAGCATCTAAATTAATTCGTGAGGGTTATGTCCATTTGGCTCTCACTTTGGAACTGTCTGCTTAGTCCAGTGTCATCATCATCATATTTCTATTTACATAACCCTGAAATACCATAGTGAGTTATGTTTTAGTTTAACAGAGTAAAGGAATAAGCTATTTTTCATGTTATAAAACAAATGAAGAAATCTTTACAAATAATAAATTTTTATCACAATAAAATGACTAAAAGAATGTGAATATAGTTTAGAAAGAAAACAAAGGTCTTTGGGCATTTTAGTTACGATCCAGAGGCCTAGGAATAGGATTTTATAGTGTGAAGCATTACACTAACAAGAAACACGCAGTGACGATTCCCTGTCAGGGAACAGAGGGTGGCTTTCCTCATACAGCTGCACATGTTTCCAAACATTGAAGAGTCAAGTAAGGTCTTCAGAGCAGCAGTTAAGAGCACTGGCCACTCTTGCAGAGGACCCAGGTTCAACTACCAGCACACATGTGGGGGCTAACAGCCATCTCTAACTACAATTTCAGGGGAATCCAACGCCCTCTTCTGACCTCCTTTGGTACTGCATGATGTGGGTGCATTTACATACATGTAGGCAATATATTCATATACATAAAATATTTTTTAAAAGTTATGCTGAGTGAATAAAAAGGTGCAAATGTTCCTATATTGTAGGGTTCCATTTACATGAAATGTTAATGTTTATAGTAACGTTAATAATAGCAACATTTGTAGAGACAGGAAATATTAATGGTTGTCATCTAGGATCACGGGGATTTGGAGGAATAGGAGAGCTTCCCTTAATGGATTCCTTTTGAGGTGATGAAAATATTCTAAACCTAGATAGTGCTGGGATCTGGAACACATGAATATAGTAAATGCACTTACTGAATTAAAATCTTTAAAACTGGAGCTGGAGAAATGGCTCAGTGGTTAAGAGCACTGATTAGTCTTGTAGAGGACCTGGGTTCAGTTCCCAGCACCCACATGGTGGCTAACAACTGTTCATTACTCCAGTTCCTGGGGATCCAATGCCCTCTTCTGACCTCCAAGGGCACTGTATGACATGGATTCACTTACACACATGCAGGCAATATACTCATACACATAAAGTTAAAAAAACAAAATATTTTAACACATTTTTCCAGAAATAAAGCAGGTTACATAAAAATATATGTACAATGAAGCTTAAAGAGGGAAAAATAAGAATAAGAAATGAAAGACCAAAGATTTGCCAATATGGAGTCACCTTTGGTAGAATAATGAAGGTTTCTGTTCTTTTTTTCTCTCTTAATCCTAATGAGTTTATTGGGCTTGCTAACAGAGCATAGGGTGGGGATTATTTACAGAAGAGTGAGTGCCCCCACCCAGTTTACAGCTGTGATGGAAGTCCAGACTTAAATATAGATCCTGTGACTTCCTGACAGCCGCATAAGCTCCCCAAATATAATTTTTTCAGTTTACTAAATTATTGGTATATTAATACTTTACTGTTTTATGGCAGAACACTGTGAATAGATCAAAATTTTTTTATACATTTGTAAGGTATGAATATTTTTAAAAACTGGCTATTGTAAATGGTGCATTACAGAACATGTAATTAAAATAAAATAAAATAAAAAAGATCTTCAGACCAGCCTGCACTGGTCTTATGCTGTGTGCTCAATTTATTGACCTCTGGAGAGTCTAGATAGCCTTCAAAAGTAAAACTACTAGCACGAGTGAAAGATGTAATGAATAGATATGCGGAATGAAAATATAGAGAATTGACTGAAAACAAGTATTAGAAAACTTACCTGTTTTTTTGTTTTTTTTTTAAATCTTGCCCTCTCTTCCATGTTTTGAAAGATACTATGTTTGGAGGTGTTGTGTTTAACTGAAAATGTTCTCCAGCTTCAAATACAGCTTTCTACAACAGAATAAGATTTATTTGAACTTTGTAGGAATTCCAGGAAGAAATGAAATTTCAAACTGCACTAGTACATGTATAGCATCTCTGGTATTACTTGAAGCCTAAGCAAATGGCTTCCATCAGAACATGTGCATGGGGCGATGTTGGTTTAAATGATTTCTAATGTTCCCCTGAACCCTGGACTGTCATGATTTCAACCACAGGGTCACCAAAGTGCCCATTTAGATGATTGCTTTTCCTTTTAGAATGCCATCTTCTCCACTGTAAGAAAGTACAGTTCTCTGTCTAGGCTTTTACATCACTGAAATAGTTAAAATATATAAACATACAACTCATACCATCTCTGTGATGAGAACCTAACTATAAAACAAATCACCCCTAAATACAGGCATGTAAAAGAACCATTTATTATGGTCCCAGCTCTGTGTGTCAAGAATTCAGATACGGTACAAGGATGTGTCTTCTCAGCCCCAGGTGGCTGGGATACAACTGTCTGAGAGATTGAAAGGGAAGGAGAGGGAGAGGAAGGGGGAGGGGGAGGGACACACAGAGAGAAAATGCACAGGCAACAGCAATTGCCATTAGTGACACCACATGGCACCACAGATACTTGTTCTCTTTGCCCACACATTGCAATGATCTGTTCAGGATCCAGCAAGGGAAAATAACTTTTTTGTCCAGGTTATAAAGGAATGTAGGGGTCCAGAAATTTTGCTATGGACATTTTATTAAATAAAATTCTCTCTCTCTCTCTCTCTCTCTCTCTCTCTCTCCCTCTCTCTCTGATAGAGGATATCCTACTAGTAGTATGATAATTATTTTATCAATTTTATCCAATGAGCAATAAATGCCAAAGTAATAGGTGACTCACACTTCTGGGTGTTTCTGTGATGGCTTTTCTAGAGATGGTTCTATCATAAGTGTTATGATCTACTCAATAGTTTAACTCCTTGGTGGATTCACAATAGGATACAATTATTGAGAGGTGGTGAGAGGTGGCAGGTGTGACTACTTGGAGGAAGTACGTAACTCTATAATGGGTAGAACCTTCTGAGACCACGAGCTCAGATAAATGTTTCCTCCTTTGCATTGTTAGGCCAAGCATTCTGACACAGCAAGCAAGGCTAACTGAATTAAGCAATTGCTTATTATGATAATATCTATTTAAAGAAAAGGCCCATAACTCAGGCAGTTTCTTTCAAAAGAAGCTACAAATTCCAGTTGCATTTAGACATCCTGGTTTGTGAAACCTGTCACAAAGTTTCTTACTGTTGCGGTAAGACTTGCTTGAGAAAGTTGTAGGTGACTGTAGTCAGGAACTTGTTTGTATTAAGGACTATGTATTTGGTCTCCCAAGAAAAATGTTTTCCATATGTACAGTGGTGAAATAAAAATTCAATAAGAGAGTAGCAGAGCTATCTTTCATGTTGTGCCTTACAATATGTATGCCACTACATCTTCCAGCCACAGCAATCTCCAACCTTTATTCCCCACCTCACTATAAGAAATATATATAGCTCTCCTAGCCTGCACTACTATCCTCAGGCCTCTTGGGGGAAGTCTATAGTGCAGCTCTCCGCACTGGGACTCCCTAAGCCACATTCACCCTTCCATCCCCCCCCACCCCCGGCCATTCTATACTCCTAGTTTGGGCCCTGCGCCATTCCTAGTCTTGGGGCCCCAAACACCTGGGGAACCAATACTGCTTCCTGACCCTTCTCACCCAGACCAACTCAGTACCTTTCTTGGGCCCCAGGAGCACTGCTTCTGGTCCTGGCCCCACCCTCACCTCCCTCTATTTCCCTGGTCCTGCAACCCCCACCAGCCTCGTTCTGAGGCTGACAGCCTCTTTCTGGGGCTCTGA
>NW_008355158.1:1969214-1969465 GCF_000622305.1 Nannospalax galili
AGAAAGAAATAAAAGTATTCCTGGAATTAAATGAAAAAGACAATACAAGACAATAAAACCTCTGGGACACGCTGACAGTGGTTATTAGAGGGAAGTTTATAGCTCTAAGTGCCTACATCAAAAAATCGAATGCTCATGGATTGGAAGAATTAATTGCAGGAACCAGGACAAGGTAAGGAAACAGTGAGGTAAAGGAAAAGAAATAACCTGAAGGAGAAGAATAGTAGGTAACAGGCCTTAATAAGGGAGAT
>NW_008355158.1:1971178-1977556 GCF_000622305.1 Nannospalax galili
ATGTATATTTTTAGGCATTTGTATAGAAATTACTGTATTTTATTCTTTTAAAAATTAAAAACAATTAAGCTACTCTATTAGTACAGAAAAACAACTTAAATGCTTAAAGAATTCAAGAAGACACAAATACATGATGCTATCTAGGTAAGATGCAGTCTATTCTGACAAGAGTTGGAGGAGACACGATCATCCTCAGATATTCAATGGACTGAAAAACAAATGAAAAGCAAGACAAGTCAATATAAGGGAACAGATTCTGCTCACTGATGACTTAAGTGTAATTCCTAACTCTAGGGTTAATTGAAGGCCTTTGTCAGTCCAAACCCCATTCTCAGAGAAGCTTTCACTTGCAGCACTTGTTCCAAGCTGATGAGAAAATAGAATGTCAGATTTGGAAAAGAACTTTAGAAATAGAGTAAATTCTGAAGAGCAACAAAAGCATTTCAAACGAGACAGAGGACAAGAGGCCAGAGTCACTTCTAATGCCATCTGAGCAGCAAAATTCCAAGTGAACCAGGGTTGAGACCTTTAGAAGTGAGTCATCACACCTTTTTTCCAAGTACAAGTTTTTCACTAAAGTAGTCACACAACTCTAGATTCCTCCAGAGGACTGGAGACTGTTGACAGCATTTGGGCTAAAGTCTTATATAATAATAAAGTTAATGGCACATCCATCATGTCTCATAAAACAGAATATGATGATTTGCATATACAAAGATTGGGACTGTGGATCTAGCTAGTCAAGGCAGAGTGCTTGTTAGCATGTGCAAGTCCTGGGTTAAATCTCAAAAGTCTGGAGGGGAGAGGGAACCAGAAGCCTTTACTGGGAGCACACAGAAAGTGCCCACAGAACCTGCGGCTTTGAAATGAAGGCACTGTTCAGTATAATTGTCTCTCATTATCTTCTGACTTTAAAGTGATGTGCACTGACACTGCCCCTTAGGCAATGTCTGAGGGTAAAGACCATTTTAACCCAGTTCATTTTCAAAGTGGAAAAAATCCATGCCAAGTACTAGAGGTTACCCTTCTGGTGGCATTAACATTTCCCTCAGTCTGAATAAGATGTAGACAAGCTTCTGTTGGCTTCAGGCCTCTGACCTCCCTTTTCTGAGAAAATTTTCTTTAGAAATCACTTAATTGCAAATTCTTCTTCTTCCCTTTGAGATACATGTAAAAAATCATATAAATCTTTTAAAATGCCTCTTATTCTGTTAACGATGTAGAGATTTCGTGTTTAAGAACAAGGTTATCATCCCTTTTACGTATCATTATCAGGCAAATTTGTACCCTGTCTCCTAGGAAGGTAAGAGTATAGCCTCTGAACAAAAACTAGCAAGTGCAAGTCACAGAGAAAAACTCATGCCTCTAAATAAGTCTGTGTGCTTATTATTCTGCTGATCCACTTCTCCCCAAATCCTCCAGGATTTTCCTCTAGGTCATTCCTAGGTTTTAACAATGTTCCCACACTTTGCTCTAGCAGAGTTGAGTTCAGACTTGGTTCTTGTCTCTCCCACAGAGCAGTTACCTTCATGAAAATCTTCCTTGTGTGTTTGAATATAACACACGGTTTGCTGAGCTGGTCTTTGGACACAGCCTCTGTCTGTACAAGACACACCCAATTCCTTTCATTCTCTTTGCTCAATAGATACATTAATTAATTTCCTCATTGCTGTGACAGAATGCTTTGCAAGAACCACTTAAGAAGGAAAGGTTTTGGATCATGGTAGGGAAGGCTTGGCCGCAAGCATTTCACAGCACCAGCAGCATGCACAATGGACTCCTTACCTCCTCACGTCTCAATGACACACTTTGAAGAGAGAAATGTCAGGGAGTGGAATGATTCTATAAACTTCACAGCCTGCCCCAAATGGCATACTTCCTTCATCTGGACTCCCCATCCAAAAAGTTCTACCTCCCCAAATAGGACCAATGTTCAAATGTATGAGTTTGTTATATATTTTAAATCTGAACCATAGCAGTAGAGAAACCCATTTCTCTTTTATTTCTTCTTGTTTTTTTGTTTTTTATTAAATGGAATGATTCTATAAACTTCACAGCCTGCCCCAAATGGCATACTTCCTTCATCTGGACTCCCCATCCAAAAAGTTCTACCTCCCCAAATAGGACCAATGTTCAAATGTATGAGTTTGTTATATATTTTAAATCTGAACCATAGCAGTAGAGAAACCCATTTCTCTTTTATTTCTTCTTGTTTTTTTGTTTTTTATTAAATTTTATTTATGTTATGCTTACATGTATGTAAATGCACCCATATTATGAAATGCTTGTGGAAGAAAGAAGAGAACATTGGAGCCCCTGGAACTGGACTTATGGATAGTTGTTAGTCACCATATAGGTGATGGGATTTGAACCCAGGTCTTCTGTAAGAACAGCCAGTGCTCTTAACCACTGAGCTATCTCTTCAGACCCCAATTGTATAGCTCAAGCTGGCCTCAAACTCATGATCTTCCTGCCTCTGCTTCTTCAGCATTTCCTACTGGCCTGTGCTACTACAACCGGCAAACTTATTTTTACCTGTGTGTGCATGTATATGTGTATGTGCCTGTGTATGTGTGTGTGTGCATGTGTGGTACACATATGTGTGCTATAGGTGTGTACCTGAATAGGCATGGAAAACAGAAGAGGATGTTGGAGGTCCTGATCCATCACTCTCTCCCTTGTTCCTTTGAGACAGTGTGTCTTATTGAAAGTGGATCTAGGCTGGCAGCCAGCAAGCCCCAGCAATCTTTCTGTCTCTGTGCCTGTGAGTACTTGGGGTTACAGGCACCAGAGGCCATGCTCAGCTTTTCATGAGTGTGCCAGGTTTCGGAACTCCTGTCCTCATACTTGTGCTGCAAGTTCTTGCCCTCTGGGCCATCTCTCCATTCACTCTTCTTGGTTTTCTTATTTCTTTCTCCTTTCCTTATTCTTTCAGGGTTTGAAATTCCAGAACTAATCACTTTAATTTTATGCTATAAAATGTCATCTACCTGTAAAATGAGGTGCAATTTCACAGGAGAAAATGTAATTTATTCTTTAGATATAGTTTTGAGATAACAATGGGTACCAAAGGGTTAAACAATTTTGTCCAAATGCTTTTATCCTGCCAACTTGAAAGACATATCATGTGGATCTAAGAAAAATTCAAATCACATCAGGTAATGGGACTTGTTCATATACAGAAAGGCAAATAAGGTATAGAGAGTTTTGACACAAAATTATTTTAAGAAGAGGTGACAGCTGTGGACAGACTACTTTTTCCTAGCTTTTCCCAGGCCACCTGTCCTGGAGAAAGTATCCAGACTCATACAATCCCTGGTGTGGCTTTTGATAGTTTGACAGATAATGTGTATCTGTCCCAGCCTGGCTTCAGGGTTCTGCTCTGGAAACTGATGCAGGGAGCTAAATGCCCCTCCCACTACTTAAAGTCCTCAGTTTCTTCTGTACAAATTGCTTAATCACAGACAATTTCCTTTAAAGCAGGATGGATGTAAAGTGTCTGCGGAGATGGCTAAGTGGGTAAAGGCACTGAGATTGTGAACCTGGCCTGTGGGAAATGTTTCTTTCAGAGGGTTGCCAAGGTCTCTAAGAAGACATAGAGTTAAAGGTCCAGACACCCAAAGCTTGGAGCTGTAGCAATAGTTGTTAAGAGGTAAAGGTCCCAGTACTCAAAGCTAGGGTCTGGAACAGTAGCTCTTGATACAGGGCAACTGGTACTCATTGAGGGCATTATGCCTTTGTTCTGAGCACCTAACGGTACAAGCCTCTGGTTTTAATTGTTTGAACACATAAGTCTCTATTTCTCAGGGCCCAGAATGAAGTAGATGGCTACCTGTGATTACACGT
This sequence comes from Nannospalax galili, assembly GCF_000622305.1. Taxonomy (NCBI): domain Eukaryota; kingdom Metazoa; phylum Chordata; class Mammalia; order Rodentia; family Spalacidae; genus Nannospalax; species Nannospalax galili. Next base: position 1,975,025 of record NW_008355158.1, read on the forward strand.
ATCTCTCTGTGCCCATCACTGTGTCGACCATCCAGTAGCAATTATTTCTGATTTCTTATTTTTATATTTTATTTTTATGAAAAAATATTTTTATCAGGCAGTACATGACATAGGCAACAAAATATTTAATTTTTTATTTTCTTTTTAATTGATTTTTTTGCATTTCATAGAATACATCTGTCTGCACCCCCTCATATCCCCCACACCAGATTTCATTTAGTCTGTCTTATATATTAAGTTCTAACAAGTCAAGTTTTTGTCCCCAGATGTCAGTTGGTGTGAGTTCATCTACTTGAACCTGTTCAACTTATCCAGTGTTACTCCATTAAAGCTCAGTGGATGGACTTGCACTGGGGAACAGGTTGGGGGCACTGACAACACAGTGGGCAATAACAAGGATGACAGAGTATATGGTTTCTAGTGGAGGGAGGCTTTGGGAGGGTACCAATGGGGATGGGGGTATAAAGATGATTAAGATTTTTTGAAATGTTCTGTGTGAAATACACACACACACACACACATACAAAATCAATAAAAAAAGACCAGCTCCCCCTCACCCAGCAGTGGTCTAAGACTTTCTAAGATAAGGTTGGGGCTTCTTAACATTTCCTCAGTTCTATGTTGGTTTTTTAATTTTCCTCGTTTGTGTTTTCATGTATATTGGGCATGCCGTCACCATTAATGTAAGTTCATATGAGTAAATTTCCAGCCACCTGGAAAACTCTATGTCCTTGTGACATCCAATACCCCTGACTCTTAACAATCTTCTACAATGGTCCCTGAGCCCTGGGTGGCAAAGATTGAATATAGGAGCCCTATCCAGGGGCACATACTCTGTAGTCTCTTGTTCTCTACATTTTGGCCAGTTGTGACTTTTTGTGTTGATTACTGTCTGTTGTATGAGGAAGCTTTGCTGGTGAGAGTTTAGTAATGCATTAATACTCTCTCTGAACTCTATTACACTCTGTTCCATGTACCTTAGGTGTAAAAGCTACATTGTAGATGGATCATTTAGGGCTGGGCATATCACAGACACGTATTTTCTGTGTGTGACCAGTTGTGGAACTCTATAGTAGTCTCTGTATGTTGCAAAAAGAAGCTTCTTTGATGAGAGCTGAAAAGTATACTTGTCTATAACTATTTAAAAAAAAAAAAAAACATACTTAGCTCTGCTTCCTTGGGCCCGCAGGACCCACAGGCTTCTCTCCAACCCACAGGCTTCTCTCTCTGGGGTAAATCCATTAGGCCCTCTGCACCTTGACTCCCACAGCCTCACTCACCCTCCCATGTCCCCCGCAGGTCTCTCCTCCAAGCCTGGGTCCTGTCCCATTCCTTGTCTCGGCGTCCCAGACACCTGGGAACCCACCACTGCTTCCTGATTATGTGCATCCAGAGCAACTCAGTTCCCAGGGGTGCTCTGGGCCTGACCCTGCCCTCACCTCCTTCTGCCTGCCTGGGTCTGCACACCCGTCAGCCTCTTTCCTGGATGCCTGGGATGACCTTTACTCTTCCTGGTCCTTTACATCTAGACCAGCCCAGCTAGCTCCTCAGGGCAATCCCCAAGGGCTCTTAGGGCCACATCCCACCCCATCTTCCTTTGCATCTCTGGATGGCATGGCCACCAGCTGCCCTAGACCAGCATCTTTCCTGGGCCCTGCTCCCAGACCAGTCCAACCCCCAAATTCCTGAGGCCAAAATCTATCCTAGAGGGATCCAGACCTTAGGAGAAAGCCTGAGAGCATCTGATCCTCATCTGACTTGGGCCTCTGTGGGAAATCCTGAGGACAAAAGCAATCTGGCCACTCCAATGTAAAATAAAAACAGAGAACTGGAAGCTTAGAGGAACCAGCCTTTCATGCCCCAAAAGTAAACCACAAAGACACATAAAGTTCATAAAAAGAAGCAGACCTAAACTTGAAAGCTTGAGTTTCACACAAGAATCAGAAACTACAAAAGAAATTCACATGTCAAAATCACAGAGAAAAAACTAATAACATGAAAAACCAAAATAACATATCCCACCAAAAACCAATAGTCCTTTCATGGAGTACAATGAGAATCCCCTAGAGATAATGTAGGACATGGAATTCAAAAAAAACAGTTATAAACATGATAAAAGAATTCAGTGAATTTAAAGAACACACAACAAAAGAAATAAAAAACTGAAGGAATATAGGGATAAATTTCTGAATGAATTCAGAAAAGAGTTAGAAATATTGAAGAACACTCAGGCTGAAATGAGAAGGAAATGAAACACTCAGTAAGCCGATGAGAAATGACAGGAGAAAGCCTCACCAACAGGATGAATGAAATGGAAAACAGAGTATCAAGACTGGAAGATACAGTGGACAACCTAGACCACTCAAGCAAAGACTATGAAAAATTTAAGAAATCACAAGAATGGAATATGCAAGAACTGTGTGACACCATAAAAAGACCAAACTTATGAAACATAGGCATACAGGAAGGAGAAGAATCCCAAGATAATGGCATGGACCAGATCTTCAACAGAATCATAGAAGAAAATTTCCC
>NW_008355158.1:1977710-1978815 GCF_000622305.1 Nannospalax galili
TATTCCCAGTTTTAAATAACAGATGCCAACCCAGACTGCTATAGCCAGCCAAAATGTCTTTTATAGTCATAGGGGAAGGAAAAATCTTCCATGACATAAATAGGCTGAAAGAATTCATGTCCACAAAACCAGCCCTTCAGACAGTTCTGGAAACAATACAAAGAGTTGAAGAAAGAAATGACTATACCCAAGGGGTTGCAGAAATAAATTCATTGAAGGTATAACTCTGCAAAAGTATAGCTATATCATCAATGTAAACAGAAATAAAAATGACAGGATTCAATACTCATCTTTCATTAATAACCTTAAATATTAAAGGACTAAACTCCCCAGTCAAAAGACACAGACTAGGTGAGTGGGTGAAGAAACAAAACCCATCTGTTTGTTGGCTGCAAGAAATCCATCTCACTTTCAAGGACAGACACTATCTTAAAGTGAAAAGATGGAAAAAAATATACCATGCAAATGATACTAAGAAAGAGCAGGTGTAGCAATTCTAATTATCTGACAAAATAGACTTTAAACTAAAACTAATCAGAAGAGATAAAGAGGGCCACTTCATTCTGATCAAAGGAACAATAAATCAAGAAGATATTACAAACATGAACATATATTCACCAAACTCTGATGCACCCAACTTCATAAAAACAATACTACAAGACTTTAAGACCCGGATTAATCCCAACTCATTAATAGTAGGGGACTTCAATACCCCACAGTCTCCATTAGATAGGTCAACAGGGCAGAGAGTTGACAGAGTAATATCTGAATTAAAAAATTCCATATATCAAATGGACTTAAGAGAAATCTCCCGAGTATGAGTACTCCATCCAAGCACCAAAGGACATACTTTATATTCAGTGCCCCATGGTACCTTCTCCAAGATCGACCAAATACTGGGGCACAAAACAAAGTTCAACAAATACAAAAAGATTTAAGTAATTCCATGCATTCTATCAGACCATAATGTAATAAAGCTTAATATCAACACTGGAAGAAGCCCTCATCACCACAGGAACACATGGAGATTAAATAACACACTCCTGAATGATGAATGGGTCAAAAGAGAAATTAAGAAAGAAATAAAAGTATTCCTGGAATTAAA
>NW_008355158.1:1978964-2000403 GCF_000622305.1 Nannospalax galili
AAACCTACATCCAGAAGACAAGAAGACATAACAAAAATCAGGGCAGAAATTAATGAAATTGAAACTAAGAAACACTACAAAGAATTAACAATTCCAAGAGCTGGGTCTCTGAAAAGATAAAGAAGATTGACAGACCACTATCCCAGTTAACTAAAAGAAAGAAAGAGCACCTCCAAATCAATAAAATCAGAGATGAAAGGGGAAACATCATCACAGACACCAGAAAAATACAGAACATTGTAAGGGAATACTTAAAAGACTTTTATGCTACTAAATTTGAAAAACTAAAAGAAATGGATGGATATCTAAAGGTATGGGAACCACCAAAACTAAACCAATAAGAGATTAACAGCTTAAACAGACCCTTAACACAAAAAGAAACTGAAGCAGTAATACAAAACTTTCTGACTAAAAAAGCCCAGGACCAGAGGGATTTACAGCAGAATTCTATCAGACATTTAAAGAAGATCTATATCCAATACTACTTAATTTATTCAAAAAGATAAAATGGAGGGAGAACTTCCAAGTTCCTTTTATGAAGCCAGCATCACTCTAATAACAAAGTCAGGTAAATATACAACCAAAAAAGAAAACTATAGACCCATATTCTTAATGAACATAGATGCAAAAATTCTCAACAAGATACTTGCAAACTGCTTACAAACACACATCAAAAAGATCATCCACCATGGTCAAGTCGGCTTTATCCCAGAGATGCAGGGATGGTTCAATATACGTAACTCAATAAACATCATAAATCATGTAAATGGGCTCAAAGATAAGAACCACAAGGTCATCTCAATAGATGCAGAGAAGGCCTTTGACGAAATTCAACACCCATTTATGTTCAAAGTCCTAGAGGGAACTGGACTGGAGGGAACATACCTCAACATAATTAAAGCCATATATAACAAACCCACAGCCAATATCATTCTAAATGGAGAAAAACTGGAAGCATTCCCATTGAAATCAGGAACCCCACAAGGCTGTCCACTATCTCCACTTCTTTTTAACATAGTACTTGAAAATATTAGAATAGCAATTGGACAAGAGCAGGAAATTAAAGGAGTAATGATTGGAAAAGAAGAGATCAAATTATCTGTTTTTGCAGATGATATGATCTTATATTTAAGAGATGCCAAAAATTCCACCAGAAAACTCCTAGAAATTATTAACACATTCAGTGAAGTGGCAAGTTACAAAATTAGCCAATAAATGTCTGTAACCTTTCTATATACCAATAACAAGCAATCAGAGAAAGAGCACATGGAAACACTCCCCTTCACAATTGTTACAAAATAAAATAAAAAATCTCAGGATAAACATGTCCAAACACATTAAAGAGCTCTACAATGAAAATTTTAAGTCATTAAAGAGATTGAGGAAGACATCAGAAGATGGAAGGACCTCCCATGCTTATGGTTTGGAAGAATTAATATTGTGCAATGACCATCCTACCAAAAGTCATTTATAGAATCAATGCAATGCCAAACAAAATCCCCATGACATTTTTCACAGAACTGGAAAAAAACATCCTAAGATTCATATGGAACCACAAAAGACCTCGGATAGCCAAAGCAACCGTGAGCACTAAGAGCAATGCTGGGGGGATTACTATTCCAGATTTTAAGCTGTATTACAGAGCTATAGTCATTAAAAACAAGAGGATACTGGCACAAAAATATACCCATAGATCAATGGAACAAAACTGAAGACTTAAGTATGAGTAAATACAATTTCAGCCACCTGATATTTGACAAAGATGCCAAGAATATTCACTGGAGGAAAGTGAGCATGTTAGGCAAACGATGCTGGCAAAAGTTGATCTCCACTTGCAGAACAATGAAACTAAACCCCTCTCTTTCATCCTGTAAAAATGTCAATTCCAAATGGATCAAAGACCTCAATATAAAGCCTGAAACTTTGAATCTGATAGAAGAAAACATTGGCAAAAAACCTACAAGATATACGTGTAGGAAAGGATTTTCTAAATTGGACATTAGTTGCTCAGGAAACAAGGGCAAGAATTAACAAGTGGGACCTCATTAAACTAAACATCTTCTGTACATCAAAGGAGGTAACCAGAGAAGCGATCAGAAAACCCACGGAATGGGAGAAAATCTTTACCAGCGACACATCCAACAAAGGTTTAATATCCAGAATATATAACGAACTCAAAAAACTGAGAATCAAGACAAGCAGCAACCCAGTTAAAATATGGGCTAAGGAGTTGAATAGAGAGTTCTCAAAAGAAGAAGTAAAGATGGCTATGAAACATCTTAAAAGATGTTCAATATTACTAATATTTAGGGAAATACAAATTAAAACCACTTTAAGATTTCACCTTACCCCAGTCAGACTGGCTAAGATCAAGAGAACAACTGATAACAAATGTTGGCGAGGATGTGGGGAAAGGGAAACACACATTCACTACTTTGGGGGCTGCAAACTTGTTCAACCCCTATGGAAAGCAGTGTGGAGAACTCTTAAAAAACTACAAATGACTATTTGACCCAGTTATATGACTCCTTGGCATATATCCAAAGAACTCATCCTATTGCAAAGACACTTGTACATCCATCTTTGTTGCTGCTCTTTTCACAGTAGCTAAGAGATGGAAGCAACCTAAGTGTCCCTTAACTGATGAGTGGATAATGAAAATGTGGTTCATTTATATGATGGAGTTTTATTAAGCAATAAAGATGAAATGAAATTTGCAGATAAATGAATGGAACTAGAAACTGTTATACTAAGTGAAGTAACACAGACTCCTCATATGTGCATTCTAGAACCAAACCCTGAAAAGTGAGTATGTATCTAGACATAACTACAGGAATCAGGATAATGGAAAAGGAAACAGGGAGGTAAAGAAAAAAAGAACCTGAAAGAGAAGAACAGTAGGAAACAGGCCTTAATAAGGGAGATGTGGACAAAAATTGGGTTAGTTTAAGGGAGGGGGAGTGAAGGGTATACAAGGAACCTAGGGGATAAGGGGAAAGAAGAAGCTCAAGAGAGGTAGGACCATAGGAGAAGGGTATTATTAAGGGAAAAAGTGGGGAAATGGGGGCACCTTAAGTTGGAAAACTATGGTGGAGGGGGAGACAATGTGAGAGAAATAATGCCTAGCTAGTTTTGAAAACCAGAGGGAACCATATTACTCCTACAACCTACTGACAAATTATACATAGCAGATCAAGAAATATATGTCTAGGTAAGGTTTATCTGAGCACAATTGGTCTTTGCCCAAGATTTATGTACATGACACACAGTAATGAAAAGTACCAGACTGGTGGAACTAACCTTCTTGGATGTTTAACATACATATTTGAGGCCTATAATTTGGTCAGAGGGACATAAAGGACAGTTTTTGCTCCTTGCCCTCCTAGGTCGACTAGGGATCCAGGGGACTATGAGCACCTCTCAAAATGTCCTATAATTGTGGTGGGTCACCTCTCCTCTTGATCAAGTAGGCCAAGGAGACCCCACCAGGTGGACTTGAACCAGTGTGCAAGTCCTCTACAGAGAGGAGGGTCAACACAGAGGAATCACTTCCTCCATGCTTCCAAGCTAATCCAACCATGGTGGAGCAGGACCTTTGACTTATCTTCACATAGGCAGAACTGGTAAAAGAAAGGAGCCAGGGGCTCCTCCCAAGCCCATGTGACCCCTGAGGAACAAGTGGCACTGGTAAAAGAAAGGAGCCAGGGGCTCCTCTCAAGCCCATGTGACCCCTGAGGAACAGATCCTCAAATGACCTTAAGAGTAAAAATAAATTGGTTTATCTGGACCAACTCTATGGCCTTAAACACCCAAAAGGAAAGTATAACCAGTGATTAAAGGGGCCAATATAATTTCTTAATAGTCTACATGCATAGCTAAAGGCTACATAACAAGCAACAATGCCAGACAGATGATACCTTCTTTTGAGATGGTGGCCAGGGTGACCAAAGGGACTCCCAAATAGTAACACAGTATAGATCTGGGAAAATAAACAGCAGACCCTTATCTTATCTAAAGGAGTATTGACAACTGATTGCTGCTAGAAGAGGAACAACTGACCCTCCTAAAACAAAGACCTCTAGATAAGCTGACTAGATTCACCAGAAGGATGGAGGTAGGATAAGGAGGATCTAACTAGCTAAACAGATTAAATGTAAACCCTGGAGCAGAAGAATATAGCTGGTCTGAATGCAGGGGGATCAAGAAGCAGTGGGCAGGTTCTGATTTGCCAGGTTAGTCTCGAGGCTTCTGGAGGGATTAGCTTTACCCCAAGGTGAAAATTGGGCACTGTGGGTGGAAGAAATGATTAATTCAAGTAAGTCTTCCTTAAGTGGCAAGACTGAATGGAATATAGGAAAAGTACAGAATGTATAGTCTCCATATCATCAGGGTTCCAGGATTTGGAATTCACTGTGATTCTGGAACTTACCACCCGTAGAAACGAGAGCAGTCCATATTGCTGACTGTCAATAGGATGGAGTGTACAGGGTGACTTTTTCAGAGTGATGCAATTGCACATTCCAACCTCCAAAGTGTCTGGCTTCTAGTATTTAAAAACGCACAAGTTTGGGCCACCAGGTTTACTATGTCAAAATGACCAACATCTCAATCATAGAGTTTACTCTACATAATAAAATTATAATAGAACTAAGTAGTAGTTATTTTGCTAAAGACAGTATGGACACGTATAGAACAATAAACAATCATAAGAGAATTTTAAATAGTTAATGAATGTTACTTCAGAGTAATTTGACTTCATAAGTACTTAATTTCAGAGTTTCCACAGATTATTGCTTTTATGGTTAATATGTTTCCACGATAATAAACAAAATATTTCTGAAAGAATTTATATGACTATCCTACTGAATTTTATAGGAGATAACACTAGATTAGGTATTATTAAGTAATAGTTCTTCAAATTTGAATCAATGCAAATGTGAGTGGCATACATTTTCTATGAAAAATAAAAACATTAAAAGAAACACCACCCTGTAGTAAGGACTAAAAATGCAGTCCCTGTTCTGTAAGCTACAGCTCCTTCTTAGAACTAAAAGATGTACATGGTTGAGTACAACCAAACAGTTGCTGAATCACAAACAGTGGGGGAGGAGTCTGGCTATCTGTATTTAGGTGGTCTGTTGACAGCTGCTGCCTGAAATGAAGACAGGCCTGGGACCAAGCAAAGAGGAAGTTCTTCAGGCAGATGTTGCTTGTGAAAGCAGCACAGTTGTGGTGATGGGCAGCAGGCTTCAGACATTGCCAACAGCCTAAAAGCTTACCTGGGGAAACTAGGTGTACGCATTAAGACAATCTAAAAATTGAATTTTTTCTTTTAAATCTTGAAATAAAGCCACTGCATTCTCTCATTTATTACCATGTGTGTCAGAGTCAGTTATATTTTCTATTAAGTTAAAAATCTTAATAGTATTTGTAATAAATTCAGTTAAGAACTTGAAAAAGATACAAAATACCTTTGTGTCTGTAATATTAAAAATCTCCTTTTCCAGCCTATAAAATAACTTCTGGTAGAATGAGAAGCACAGTAATTTCCCTAGTAGTCAAATCTGTGGGATATGAAGGGTTGAGAGTGAAAATTTACAAATTCAGGGCAGTGGATGCTTTTGAGAAAGTTTTCATATTATCCACCTGGATGCTATCTAAGTAATGAGAGGGTTAAATTAACCTAGAGTTCACTAATTCATCTCTCCATTCATTTTATGTTCATCAGAGGTCAAACACTAAGTTAGGATACAAGCCTCAAATGATATTGAAAATGAAAGGACAGAAGGGTCTGTTTATAAAATGTCAAAGACTCTTTCACTTTAGGTTTCCAGGGGAAATAGTAGATCCTGGAGGAATTCACTGTGTATATCACAAGGCCTTAAGCCTTGAAGGGTGAAAAGGTCTTGATAAACTTTTAAATGAAATGATCAAAACATTTTACAATTCTAAAACACTTATTTATAATTTGAAGAGTGCTTAGAAAACTATACATCTTCAAAATCATTTATAATACTTGGTATTTTAAATAAGCACTCCTATATAATTTTAAACAATTCACCGTGAGATAATGGTAGATTAACATGCAATTGGGATAAGTAATGCAAATAGATCCTATATTGTTTTACTCAATTTCTTCCTATACGGAAGAGCAAAGTCTACATGGCAAGTTCCATGCCAGCAAGGAGGAGAAAGAAAGAAAGAAAGAAAGAAAGAAAGAAAGAAAGAAAGAAAGAAAGAAAGAAAGAAAGGAAGGAAGGAAGGAAGTAAGGAAGGAAAGGAGGAAGGAAGGAAAGAAGGAAGAAAGGAAGGAAAGGAGGAAGGAGGGAAGGAGGAAGTCAGTTATCTCTGGGTGGAAATTATTTTCTTATTTACCTTCTGTATTTGTTGTTTTTCCCAGAATGATCATGTGTCACTTAATACTATTTTTAATCACTAAAGTTAAAATTCAAATTATGATGCATCACCCATTTTAACCTAAGAAAAACTATATTTTGCATTGATTTACTTTCATTAAGAGAGAGGGAGAGAAAGAGAGAAAGAAAATATTCTCAGAGCTCAGGTTTTGTTATGCATGTGCTCTAAAATATTTCTCTCCACTCTTTGTATTTTCTTTTCATTTCATTTATAAAAGTTTTTCTTAGAATAATTTTTTTTCATTAAATCAAGTTCTAGTTATAAACTTGTCCTACATGAATTATACTTGCACTGTACACCTAAGTATTTTTTAACTATCCCTTTTCAGGAATTTAACTTTTTGTCTAAAACTTTTAAACATTTTTATGGTTTATATATAGTTTTAATTAACTGTGAGTTAATTTCTGTGTAAGATACTTTATTAGTCACTTTTCTGTTACTGTGATAAACTACCATGACCAGAAACAAGTTAAGGAAGAAAAGCTTCAGTTTCATTTTAGCTTAAGACTCCAGAGAGACAGAGGGGCTGTAGCAGGGAAGGCATTGCATGGCCCCAGGAGGAAGAAGCTGTCTGATCACATTTTTCAAAGACAGAAAGTTGAGGAGGGGGTGCAAATCTATAATCCCCAAATCATCCTCTACTGATGTACTTCTCTAACTCCTAAAGGTTACATAACTTCCTTAAACAATTCTACCAACTGAAGATCAAGTGTTCATACTCATGAGCCTATGGAGGACATTTCTCATTCAAACCACCACAGATATCTCACAAACACACTGTTTTATTTTTATGGAGGAAAACAGTTCAATATCATTGGCCAGATATGCTTTCTTTTCACCGTTCCTCCCTTGAATTCATCTTGAAATTTGGTCAAAAATCACCTGGACGTAAGTGATTCTCTTTCTAAATTCTCTATTTGGTTCCACTGATGTGTATGTCTATTCCTCCATTAATACAGAGACGTCTTAATTACTGTAACCATATACAGTTGTCTTGGGTTGTTACGAGAACAGAAAGACAATATGCGGAAGTGAATACAGGTCTAAAGAGCTCTGACATGATCAAGAAATGTTGGCTACTTAAGGCATGATCTTGATTCTCTATGGAAGGGCAAGGAGAAGTTTAGGTTTGTCTTCCCTTTCAAGAAGAATTTTGTTTAATTTTAAAATTGACTATTTTACAGAAGAACACATAGTCAGAGAGAAAGAAGAGCACAATTTCTTTTTTGTTACTATTTTTTAATTTTTATAGGAAAAACAGGACTGCATACATTTATAGCATTTATATATATATACAATTTAGAATTATAAGTGAAATTAATGCATTTATCATCTCATATCTCAAATTTCGTGTGGAATATTTGAAGTGCATTTTATTATTTTTAAAATATACAACATTATTATCTAATATAGTCACCCTTTTCCCAAAGGATTTTAAGATTTGTTCTTCTTGTTTATTAAAACTTTGTTAGTGTTTCTTCAAATCTCCCCTATTCCCTTACCCCTCACGTGTAACCTATTTGTATTCACTTGGAACATCAGCAAATCACCTTCAGCAAAGGTCTTCCCAGGTTACTTTTGCAGTTCCATACTTGCACTGGGGTGATGGCCCAGCACCTTCCTTTGTGTTAGTGAAAAGCTTCATTTAATAGATGATATAATAGTCTTTTTTTTAGTGCTTTACAGTCTTAAGAAAGCTGGTGAAATGTATGCAGGTGCACCTTGCAACTAAAAGAAAAAGGAGGAATGATTAATCCACACTAGATGCAAGGGCCAGGCACAACTGTAAAATTCTTGTGAATATGATTCTCAGGTGGACATTTGTGAAACAAAATAATTGAGAAAATCTGACAACAACTTGTTCCCATGAATATAAAATAACTGCAGGTATTCTTTGGGTCCTGAGATATTGGCAGGTTTTCATATGCCATCTTACCCAAACTGCCCATCATCTACATCTTAGAAAAATAATGAGTGTCATGCATGATTGAGAGGAAAAAGAACAAGAGGCTTTTTGAGCAGGATAGGGGCCTTGAAGGACAGCCTAAACAGCAGTATGCACAATTATCCCAGTTTCTGGATTATGAATCACCAGATCCAGAGGACTATAGCTAAGGGCTACATAAAAAAATACCAGAACAAAAGGTTCTAATTGGGTTTTGATCTCATTCATGGAAAGAATAATAAATTTTGTATACAGCACTGAAACAACAAATTCTAGCTCTATACAAAGCTTTACAACAGGTGGAATTCATCACTGGTTCTACCTCAGTAACAGTTTATTCAATGAAGATTTGAATTAAAGGCCTTTTGGGCAATCTACATTCAGAAACCAAGTTTGAAATGGAGTCATGCATATTCACAGGTAGCATGTTGTGGTGTCTGCAAGTCCTGTCACCAATGGTATTCAGTCTATGTGAGACCAGTGTGTTTTGAAGACACTGTTCCTTCTCCAGTTATTGAAGTAATATCCTAGGCAGATGAAATGATGGAAGGGGTATCACAAATCCTTGTAGATTTTGGTAGATTCTGTCATACATATGGCTCAGCTAAGGACACAAGATAAGGATTGATAGCTCTAGAAATACAAATGAACATAGATATGTTGTGGTTGAAAGAGAAGAATGGCAGGGTAGTTAGTGGAATGAGTTAACAAAAGTGTGGCTTCTAGTAATTCATGAGATTTGGCCACTGGTAACCTAAATGAATAGTTGGGCTGCGTTCAATGATGTAATTATGGGTGGAGCAGTGCTAAAGGAAGAGGCAGGTGCCAGGTAGGCTACTGTTGGGACAAGAGATGTGAAAAGAAACATGTAACAGAGTTCAACAGTTATCAGAACCCCTGGTAGTTTCCCACGTGGCATCCCATAACCCAATGATTCCTCCTGAAATCTAGAAATAGGATCCTATCAAATTTTGGACCATCTGTTCACAGACACACCTGGAAACTCCTCATTGTTTTCACATAAAGTTTATTATTGAGCCAGTTCACACGAGAGCCACATTCACTGGAAAATAGCTAAGGTGTGGGCATTCTAGTGAAATATTCTCATAATTTGCATGTTTTCCAAATAGGTGAGGGTAATGTCTCATTACATCTTTGAAAGATGGATGTGCTAATGAAAGAAGTATGTAAGTCCACCTGCTCTATGCAGGAATGATAATTAGACTTATAGAGCCTAAACCTGTCACTGAGGAATATAAATACACCATCATTTGTGTGGACACTGCACAAGCCCCTTGTAGTCATTTCTATGTAAGCAATGAATGAATGAAACCACCATCAAGGGTCCCATTAAATTCAGCATTATATATGGGGGTCCACAGATTATAGCTAGTGAAGACAACACTCACTTTACAGCATTTTTGTTGATTTACAGCAAGAGTTACATGTACATTTCACTTGTGTCACTGAAAAGTTTCAGGGATAGTGACAACTTTCTCTATGAGTGTACATGTGTTTGATTCTTTATGTGTATAGATGTTATCTTTAAATAAATGTTAAATATTTTCCTGCCTTTTAATTATTTAACTGGCTGAGAAAAAAATCAACCCAACCCCTAGATGTTGACCATCATTATCCCTAGACTGATTATATGACCACAGCATCTGGGAAGCTCTTCTTGGATTTCTTCTTATCAAGGTCCATATAAACCAAGCCTACACTGTGACAGGGTTCATTTCCAAATCCAAGAACAGGGACTGACCCCCAAATCCTGGAACAGGGCCTGCCTCCACACCCACTAAACACTGTGGAAAATCCGTGCCTGGTAACATTATCTCTTTCTTTTTTTCTTCTCCTGGAAGATATTATGAGTTTTACTTCAGAAGAGATTGAAATCTTTACCTTTAACCTATTAAACATAATATTCTGCAATTAGTGGCTGGAATCTTTAAGGCTCTTCTTTTCTCTGTGATTATCTTAGTTCTCTCTCAAACAAAATAAAAAGACCACTATAAAATCAACTAATGGGGCTGGAGAGATGGCTCTGCAGTTAAGAGCACTGGCTACTCTTACAGAGGACCTGTGTTTGAATCCCAACACCTACATGCAGCTAACAACCCTCTATAACTCCAGTTCCAGGGGAGTTCTTCTGACATCTGCTGACATTGCATGATACGGGTGTACTTACATACATGCAGGCAATACGCTCATATGAATAAAATAATTTTAACAAAAAAATAAAGTATTAAAAAGACAAGCATAACCTCTCAGCCCAGAGACACCACTACTTTCTGATCCTTTGCATCCAGACCAACCCAGTTCCTCTCATTATTTCCTAGGAGCCCTAGTGTCCTCTTCCTGCCCCCACTTCCCTTTACATTCCTGGGTGGCACAGCCATCAGCTTCCTGAGACCAGTGTCTTTCCTGGGTCCTGCTCCCAGGCCAGTCCAGCCCTCAAATTCCTGAGGGCAGCATATTTCCTTGAGGGATCCAGACCTTAGGAGAAAACCTGAGAGCATCTGAGCCTCATCTCACTTGGGCATCTGTGGTAACTCCTGAAGACAAAAGCAATTAGATCACTCCAGTATAAAATCAAAAGAGAACCTGAATCCTAGGACAACCAGCTTTTCTACATCCAATAGTACTTAATTTATTCAAAAGTATAGAATTGGAGGGAGAACTTCCAAATTCATTCTATGAAGCCAGAATCACTCTAATACCAAAGCCAGGTAAAGATACAACCAGAAAAGAAAACTCTAGACCCATATCCTTAACGAACATAGCTGCAAAAATTCTCAACAAGATACATACAAACCACATAAAGACACACATCAAGAAACTCATCCACCATGATCAAGTTGGCTTTATTCCATAGATGCAGGGATGGTTCAATACACATAAATCAATAAATGTCATGAATCAAATAGAAATGATCAAAGACAAGAATCACATGGTCATCTCAATAGATGCAGGGAAGGCCTTTAACAAAATTCAACATGCATTTATGTTCAAAGTCCTAGAGGGAATTGGAATGGAGGGAACATACCTTAACATAATTAAAGTCATATATAACAAACCCACAGCCAACATCATTCTAAATGGAGAAAAACTAGAAGCATTCCCATAGAAATAATGAACCAGACATGGCTGTCCACTGTCTCCACTCCTCTTTAACATAGTGCTTGAAACTCTTGCAAGAGCAATAAGACAAGAGAAGGAAATTAAAGGAGTAATAATTGAAAAAGAGAGAAGGAAATTTAAAAAGTAATAACTGGAAAGGAAGAGATCTAATTTTTCCTTTATATCTGAAACACCAAAAATTCTATCAGAAAACTCCTAGAAATTATTAACATATCCAGTAAAGTGGCAAGCTACAAAATTAGTCTACAAAAGTCTGCTGCCTTTCTATATACCAATGACAAGCAATTATAGAAAGAGTATATGGAAACAGTCCCCTTCACAATAATCACAAAAAAAAATCTCAGAATAAACCTGACAAAAGATATTAAAGACCTCTGCAATGAAAATTTTAAATCTTTAAAGAAAGAGATTGAGGAAGACATCAGAAGATGGAAGGACCTCCCATGCTCATGGATTGGAAGAATTATTATTGTGAAAATGACCATCTACCAAAAGCCATTTATAGATTCATTGCAATGCCAATCAAAATCCCCATGACATTTTTCACAGAATTGGAAAAAAACATCCTAAGATTCATATGGAAGCACAAAAGAACTTAGCCAAAGCAAACCTGAGCATTAAAGGCAATGCTGTGGGGATTACTATACCAGATATTAAACTGTGTTACAGAGCTATAGTCATAAAAACAGCATGGTACTGGCACCATAGATCAATGGAACAAAATTAAAGACCCAAATATGAGTACATGCAATTTCAGCCACCTGATATTTAACAAAGGGGCCAAGAACAGTCACTGGAGGAAAGAGCACGTTCAACAAATGGTGCTGGCAAAACTGGATCTCCACCTTTAGAAGAATGAAATTAAAGCTCTATCTCTCATCTTGCACAAAAGTCAACTCCAAATGGATAAAAGACTTTAATGTGAAGCCTGAAATTCAGAAACTGTTAGAAGAAAACATCAGCAGTAAACTACAAGATATAGGTATAGGAAAGAAATTTCTAAACTGGAAATCACCTGCCCAGGAAAAAAGGTCAATAATCAACAAATGGGCCCTCATTCAACTAAAAAGCTTCTGTACATCAAAAGAAGCAACCAAGGAAGTGAAGAGAAAACCCACAGAATGGGAGAAAATCTTCACCAATGACACATCTGACAGAGGTTTCACATCCAGAATATATAATGAACTAAAAAAAAAAAAAGAATCAAGAATGGAAGTAAACCAATTAAAAGATAGGGTAAGGAGCTGAACAGAGAGTTCTCTAAAGAAGGAATAAAGATGGCCAAGAAGCATCTTAAAAGGTGTTCAACATCATTAGCAATTAGGAAATGCAAATTAAAACCACTTAAAGATTTCATCTTACCCCAGTCAGACTGGCTAAGATCAAGAGAATAAATGATACCAAATGTTGGAGAGGATGTGGGGAAAGGGGAACACTCATCCACTGCTGATGGGGCTGCAAACTTGTTCAACCCCTATGGAAAGCAGTGTGGAGAACTCTTAAAAACTACAAATGAACCTATCCTTAGACCCAGTTTCACCACTCCTTGGCATATACTCAAAGAACTCATCCTATTGCAGAGACACGTGTACATCCATGTTTGTTGCTGCTCTTTTCACAATAGCTGAGAGATGGAAGCAACTTAAGTGTCACTCAACTGATAGGTAGATAATGAAAACATGTTTCATTTATACAATGGAGTTTTACTCAGCAGTAAAGAAAGATGAAATCATGAAATTTGCAGGTAAATGGATAGAACTAGAAACTTTTATACTACATGAAGTATATAACAGACTCAGAAAAAAACAAAACAAAACAAAAAAATGACAAGTTTGAACTAACACATACTCAGAAAAAAACAAAACAAAATAAACAAAAATGACTTATATTCTCCTTCATATGTGGATCTTAGCACCAAATACTGATAAGTGATTATGTATCCAGACATAATTACAGAACCAGGATAATGAGAAGGAATGAGGGAGGTAGAGGAAAAGAAAGACTCTTAAATAGAAGAACTGTAGGAAACAGGTGTTTATAAGGGACATATGGATAAAAATGGGGTTATTTAAATGGGAGGGAGGAGGGACATTTATACAAGGAACGTAGGGGATAAAGGGAAAAAAGGAGTTCAAGAGAGGTGGGTTTATAGGAGAAGGGTATTATTAAGGGAGAAACAGGAAAAATGGGGGCACCTTAAATGGGGAAACCATGGTGGAAGGATTAGAGAATGCAAGAGATAAATAATGCCTAGCTAGTTTTAAAAAACCAGAGGAAACTATATTATTCCAACAACCTACTGACACATTATACATACAACCAGATCAAAGAGTGTAATATATGTCTAGGCAAGGTTTATCTGAGAGCATTTGGTCTTTGTCCAAGATTTATCTACATGATAAATGGTAATTAAAACTACAAGAATGGTGGAACTAACCTTGGATGTTTAATAGCCATACTATGAGGCCTATACTAATTTGGACAAGTGGGACATAAAGGATAGTTTTTGCTCCTTGCCCTCCTAGTTTGACTAAGATTCAGGAGATTATGAGGATCTCTCAAAATGTCCCATATAGGTGGTGAGTCACCTGTCCTTACATGTCCTCTTGATAAAGGAGGCCATGGAGACCCCACCAGATGGACCTGAACCATTGTCCATTCTACAAAGAGGAGGGTCAATATAGACGAAAAATTTCCTCCATGCTTCCAATAGAAGCCAGTCATGGTTGAGTAGTACCTTTGACTTATCTTCACATAGAAGGGAACTGGTAAAAGAAAGGAGCCAGGGGCTCCTCCCAAGGCCATGTGACCCCTGAGGAACAGATCCTCAAATTACCTTAAGAGTAAAAATAAATTGGTTTATCTGGGCCAATTGTAGGATCTTAAACACCCAAAAGAAAAGTATAACCAAAGATTAATAGGGTCAATATAATTTTTATAAGAGTCTATATGTATAGCTAAAGGCTACATAACAAGAAACAATGCCAGACAGGAGATACATTCCTTTGAGTTATTGGCCGGGGTGGCCCAAATGACTCCCACCATAAAACTGGGAAAATTAACAGCAGACCCCAATATTATCTAAAGGAATATTGACAACTGATTGCTGCTAGATGAGCAACAGCTGATCTTCCTAAAACAAGGATCTCTATATAGGCTAACTAGATTCAGCAGATGGACAAGCACTTGGGAATGGCTGAGGGCACTGACAAAAAAGTGGACAGTAACAAGGATGACAGAGTATGTGGGCTCCAGTTGAAGTGGGGGGAGACTATAGGAGGGTGCCATTTAGGAAGTGGGTATATAGATGAGTAAGATTTTGTGGGATGTTCTGTATGAGATACATGCCAAAAAAATCAACAAATTAAAGAGAAAAGACTTATATTTGAAGAGGAAGCATAAAAATTTACTTCATGTTAATTAGTAGAAGTAGAGGTGATAAACATTACCAGTGAAATCTACCTGATGACTTTATATCCATACTCAGGTGCCAAGGATCTGAGTGTAACCGATTGTGACTAGTGATGATCAGATACATAGAGATTAAAGGCACATGTGCAAACATCTGTATTAGTGGCATTTAAAATGTAGGAAATGGCATATTTTAAAATGAAATGGAGATCCCTTATAAAGGTTAAAATCTCATTCAATTTTATGTCTTACAGGGTTTGTACTGAGTTCAATATTGTATAACTGTATTAATTCAACTGTGAACCTAAAAATTTCAGCCACTTTTGAAAGAGATGTATCCTTGCTCTGGAAATTGTTACTGAATGTGTTAAAGCTGTAATGGAATGCTTCTTCTAATCATGTGGGATTATTAAATTAAATAAATATTTTAAAAATGTGAGGGAATTTTTAAACAAGTTATTTTTCATTTGGTAATCTGGATGTTAACAGCATCTGCCATCTCTCCTAGAGACTTGAAAATTGAAATTAGATTTCCAGTAAACTAAATTTGAATTAATCGAGGAAAGAAAACAAAATCACTTTGGAGGAAACAAAACTAGAAGTTATCTTATCTTTCCTGTTACTCTGGTCCAATAGGACATTTGAATCCCTGAGGTAAGGCTACCTGCCCAAGCTCTCTGCAAGGCTGATCTTCTTGCCTTTTAACCCTTTGAGTCTGATTGTTTCAAAGACACAGTCTATATTCAAAAGTAATATGAGCTATAATCTACAAAATTTCTTTCAGTTAGGCAAGTAGCTTGTTGATCAAAAATAGTTAAAGCTTCTATATTGGCCTGTCTGGCAATACTACAGGGAAAAAAAATCTTTTACCCTCCATTTCTCTCAGGTTTTTATGGCTCATAGCCACAGGGTGGGAAATAAATAATGTTAAGCTTCACCATCTGTTTTCTTTCCCTGGGCACAGAATTTTCCCTTCTTTCTCTCTTCCTGGGCTTCCCTCAGAAAACCCTGGAGTCTTTAGATTATTTTTGGGAGAAGGGAAAGGAACAGACAACGGAGTAAGGGATTCCTGGCCATAATGGCAGGCATTTGTAGTGAATAGTTGTTGCTCTAACTAACTGAAGGCATACCAATGCTGATAGATTTTAAAATAAGGTTTAACTGTTCTTAACATGTTTGGTTTTATTTTTTTAAGGAAGTTAAATTTCTGTCAAAACTGAGAATTGCATACCATGGTCAGATGGAACATGGGATTTCAAATGGAATTACTTGAAATTCACATGCAATCAGTGACAAGACATGAACTCTTCTTCCAGAGAACATGGAGTTCATTTTCTCTGTTTCTTGCCTTGTTATTTTTGGTCTACATACCTGACAGTAATTTCTCCTGCTGTATCAGTTTGAACTTGGTACTTTTTTCAAGAAAGGGGATAACTGTCCCTAATTTATATGGGGGATTCATGAACTCCACAGGGACTCCTGCTCATATGTTGGATGGAATCATTTTATCATACACTTTAGCTCACAACAGACAAAAAGAAATATATGACTTGTCACAGTCTTGGCTGGTGACATCATCAAGATGGAAACACCCATGGTCCCTGGTACCATCTTGGCTAATGACATCACATCATTAATATGGGAATAGTTATAAGCTTCCCAAGTGCCACTGCGAGGTCACTGTACCACAGGAATTCCCTGTACCACAGGCATTCTTTCATATATACCACTCCTCTTCTCCCAATTTTTTCTTTCTACTTTTTAAATTTTATTTTTATGTATTCATTTATTTATTTATTTATTTTATTTTCAGTCTTTTTGAGACAGGGCCTCCCTGTAACCTCAGCTGGCCTGGAATTCATTATGTAGACCAGGCTAGCCTTGAACTCACAGAGATCTTCCTGCCTCTGCTTCTTGAATGCTGGGATTAAAGTCGTGCACCACCATGCCCGACTCCTTCCCAGTTTTTACTTTCTTAGATTCTTAAGAGAATCATAGAAATTAGAGACTCAGAGGAGACCCCCAACTTAGGTTCTATTACTATATCATAAGTTCAATGCATTTTTATGTTAGAGTACGGAGGAAATATGAGACCTCCGTGATGTTGTATTTTGGATTTTGACATTATTTTGACAATATCAGATGCTTACTTTATATTGCAAGGAGGTAGATAAGCTGTTTTCAAATGGACAACTACAATATTCAGAGACAAAGAGACAAAGAGAGTCCTTAAGACTCCTTTTTGGTCTTTAAATGTTATTGTTTTCTGTCTTTCTTATTCACTAGATCACAAGCAGTTAATACAATTATAATGTAGTTTTTCTAATTCAGGCAACCTGACTAATAATCATCTTTAGAAGAAAAACTCAACATGAGTGCTTCTTGTGCTTGTTCCTATCAGATAAAGAGATGCAATATGGACTAACATCAAGAAAATGATTGCAAGAACAGGGAACACAAAAGTAAAGAAGTTTCTACATTTTAAAAACTTTATTACTTTTATTTTATGTGGATGAGTGTATTCCCTTCACATATGTAAGTGCACCCATGTCATGCAGTGCTCACAGAGGTCAGAAGACGATCCCCTGGAACTGGAGTTCTGGATGATTGTTAGGCACCATGTGGATGTTGGGAACTGAATCTGGGTCCTCTGAAAAAGCATTTTTAGTAATGGAAAAATCAGAAATATCTGAGGTATAAGCAAAACAGTCAGTAACCGGGATCTCCAGACAAGGATAAGCATGAATCAGTACCATTCCTGGAACAAATTCCCAGGGAACCAATGGGTCATGAATATTTCCACCTTTAGAAAGAAATTGTTGGGGCCTGTCCAGATAGCTAGCTGCAAGATTATAGGAAGATTAGGTGTTCCTCCATAAATCTCTAAGAATTCTTGCTTTTGCTTTACAAATTGGGAAAATAAGCAGATTACCCACTGGCTGTATCCTGGGAAACTTGGGCAATCTAGACCCCAAGTACTCAAGAGGAAGGGTAAAAGTAGGAGAAGCCCTGTTACTGGACCATAATCACATGAAGTACCACTCCTTGGAATAGAACCCCCTCAGGGACATGCTAGACTGAACTAATTGCTCCACTCACAGGCTGACTGGAGATGCTCCTCCAAGGAAGCTAGAAAATTCAGTAAGCGGAAGGAAAGCCCTACCCAAGATTTCTCTTTCCTTGTCCATCTTGAGGCAAATGGAACAAAAGCAGTTACCAAAAACTGCTCTGAAGTTGCCACAGCTACATCCTCAAACATTGGGTAGTGCTAGACCCTGCAAACCTCAAACAAATTTGATTTTCTTTCTACCAGGAAACCCCACTTCAATACTCCCAGAGATAACTAAAAATTGTCACTGCAGGGAATCCTTAATTATTCTGTAGATAAAAAGAAAATAGAGTCATTTTTATAGGAAAAAAAATGGTAGCAGTTAAGGTTTTCACATTGTCTGCCTCCATTCAGAATCACAAGCTCACTAATTGTGGGTATAAGCTTTCAAGCTGTTGGTCACTTTTTATTTCGCTAAGGAGGAATCAGGTTAAACACTGGTTAAGGAAAATAATTCTGTCAGCTTGATTCTGCTTTATCATGATT
This sequence comes from Nannospalax galili, assembly GCF_000622305.1. Taxonomy (NCBI): domain Eukaryota; kingdom Metazoa; phylum Chordata; class Mammalia; order Rodentia; family Spalacidae; genus Nannospalax; species Nannospalax galili. Next base: position 1,997,474 of record NW_008355158.1, read on the forward strand.
GTGGACTTCCCTACTCCCATAAACTCGTAAAGTTAAAAGATAACAAAGAGTGATCAATCAATATTAATGGTTATGTCTCTGAAGAAAAAATGCTTTCTGTCTTTTGTTAGTTCTTATTCCCAACATACACCAAATCCCCTGTGCAATGTAAAACACTGGGTTCCTTTCCTCTTTTCTGATCCTTAAAAAAAAGCATATTATCTTCAGTTTCAAGAAGGAGCAAATAATTTTGATATATACATGATAGTTGTAAATTGTCAGGTGCTGTTTAAGCTCATGAAGAAGCTGTCTCTGGAGGTGGGATTGGGGCTCCTACTTCAGATTCAAACATGTTTATCTGAGAGCATTCTGAAGGACTCTTGTTCTGAGTCAGGCTGGTCCCTAAATCTGTAAGAAGGACAGAGAAAGAAAAACAAGAAAATAGTCCAAGGTAAAGGTATGTGGCCTTAAGAAAAGTCAAAGGGTAAACTATTTCCGAAAAAAGTTACTGTTGCCAGGCGTGGTGGCTCACGCCTTTAATCCCAGCACTCTGGAGGCAGAGGCAGATGGATCTCTGTGAGTTCAAGGCCAGCCTGGTCTACATAGTAAGTTCCAGGACAGCTGGGGGTACAGGGAGACCCTGTCTCAAAAAGACCACAAAAAAAGAAGTTGCTGTTATTTATATTATGATAAAAACAAGTCTATTATGAAAAAACATCTATTGGGATCCTTTATTTTGTCAAAGTGATGAGGAACCAAGATTTCTCTAAAAAATTAATAAATAAACTAAGAAGATTATTTACAGTCCATGCAGAAGATAGAGAGGACCCGCTACCTAACAATGAAGCCTCAGTCAGTAACTCCAGCATTATATTCCTCAGTTGATTTCTGCTGGATATTGTAAATATCAGTTTGATGATGTATTTCTATATATCTGCTACTTCTCTCTATGTACTGTTTACACTAATTCAAAACAAAAAGCACACCAAAACTAGATCATTCTCTGGACTATACAAACTACAAAATAAGGGGGAAAAACTCTGGATGATGCAACCAAGAAAACATTTGTGGAGGAATAACAGAGAGAGAAGACCTCTTTATCAGGTCCCCCCTGGGAACTGAGGATGGGAGTAAAGAAAATTAAATAAGTAACTTTTCTATTTCACTGTGGGGCTGCTTTGCTTTCTCTATCCTAGCTCAACCAAGTGTGTGTGAGGGGGGAACTATTCTGTAGGACAATAGGGAAAGGATATTATTAAGGGAGAAAGGGGGAAAATGGGGGCAACTTAACTGGTAAACCATGATGGAGGGGTTAGACAATGCAAGAGATAAATAAGGCCCAGCTAGTTTTAAAAACCAGAGGTAACAATATTAGTCCAACAACCTACTGACAAATTATACATACCAGATCAAGAAATATATGTCTAGGTAAGGTTTGTCTGTGAACAATTGGTCTTTGACCAAGATTTATCTACATGGCACACAATAATTAAAAGTACCAGAGTGGTGGAACTAACCTTCTTGGGTGTTTAACAGACATACTTTGAGGCCCATAATAATTTGGTCAGAGGGACATAAAAGACAGTTTTTGTTCCTTGCCCTCTTAGGTTGACTAGTTCCAGGGGACTATGAGCATCTCCCCCAATGTCCTGTAATTGCAGTGGGTCACCTGTCCTCTTGATCAAGGAGGCTGAGGAGACCCCAAGAGATAGACTTGAATCACTGTCCAGTCTACAAAGAGGAGGGTCAACATAGAGGAAACATTTCCTCCTTGCTTCCGGGTGAAGCCAGTCTTGGTCGAGTAGGACCTTTGACTTATCTTCACATAGGCAGAACTGGTAAATGAAAGGAGGAACAGATCCTCAAACGACCTTAAGAGTAAAATAAATTGGTTTATCTGGGCCAACTGTATGGCCTTAAACAGCCAAAAGGAAAGTATAACCAAAGATTAAAGGGGCCAATATAATTTTTAAGATTCTATATGTATAGCTAAAGGCTACATAACAAACAGCAGTGCAAGTTAGGAGATACCTTCTTTTGAGTTGTTGGCCAAGGTGGCCCAAAGGACTCCCAGCACAGAACTGGGAAAATGAACAGCAGACCCCAGTCTTATCTAAAGGAATATTGACAACTGATTGCTGCTAGATGAGGAACAGCTGACCTTCCTAAAGCAAAGACCTCTAGATAGGCTGACTAGATTCACCAGATGGACAAGTAATGGTGAATGGCTGGGGTGCTGACAACAGAGTGGACAGTAGCAGGGATAACAGAGTATAAGGGCTCTAGTGGGGGGAGGGAGGTTATGGGAGGGTGCCATCTGGGAAGTGGGTGTATAGTTGAATAAGATGTTTTGGGATGTTCTGTGTGATATACACACAAAAAAATCAACAAATATTTAAAAATGTATTATATTTGAGGAGGAAGCATAAAAATTTATGTCATGTTAATTAATAGAGGTGATAAACATTACCATTGAAATCTCCGTATGACTTTATAGACATACACAGGTGCCAAGGAGCCAAGTACAACCCATTATGATTAGTAATAATCAGATACATACAGATTAGAGATACATGTGCCAACATCTCAGCGTTACTAGCAAAAATAATGTGTCTTTCTGTAAGAAACAGTATATTTTAAAATGAAATGGAGATATTTTTTAAAGGTTAAAAACTCATTCAATTTTATGTCATATAGGCTTATACTGAGTTCAATATAGTATAACTGTATTAATTCAACAGCGAACCTAAAAATTTTATAGCCACTTTTGAAAGAGCTGTATCTTTGCTCTGGAAACTGTTATTGAGCATGTAAAAGCTGTAATGATATGCTCCTTCTAAAACAATAAAGACTAATATTAAAAAATGTAGAAAACAGCATATTTTAAAATGAAATGGAGATCTTTAAAGGGTAAAACTCATTCATTTTTGTATCTTACAGGGTTTATACTG
>NW_008355158.1:2000480-2007303 GCF_000622305.1 Nannospalax galili
CCTTGCTCTGGAGTGTGTTACTGAATATGTTAAAGCTGTAATGAAATGCTTCTTCTAATCATGTTGTTATTAAATTTTTAAAAAATTAAAAACTAATTCTTCAAAGCATGAAATTTTCACCTTAATAATTAGTAGATGTGGAAAACATTACCACTAAAATCTACCTGATGACTTTATATTCATGTTCAGATGCCAAGGAGCTCAAAAAGTAACCAACTGTGACTAGTAATCATCAGATATATAGAGATTAGAAACGGATGTGCAAACATCTTAGTGTTAATTGAATTAAAAATGAATTTTTCTACCTGGGTGTGGTGGTGCATGTCTTTAATCCCAGCACTTTGGAGGCAAAGGCAGGTGGATCTTTGTGAGTTCAAGGCCATCCTGGTCTACATAATGAGTTCCAGGACAGCTGGGGCAACAAGGAGACCCTGTCTCAAAAAGACCAAAAAAAAAAAAAAAAATTAAACTGAATAAAATTTTTATTTTAATAATGAAATGGAGATCTTTTTAAAAGGTTAAAACCTCATTTAATTTTATGTTTTATAGGGTTTACATGTTGTGCCCACTTTGTGAGACCCCAAAGACCAGCAAGGAGCTGACCGATGCAAACACACACAGGTTTTTTATTGTTACAAGCTTAAGCTTGGGCCCACTCTGTCACCGACCCAGCATATCTCAGATGTGAGACCCCTTGCTTTGGGAGACAGAGGTTTTTATAGGTTTATTTCAGTAAGTTCAGCAAATAGGGGGATAGGGGATCTCCAGCCTAGCAAGCATCTGATTGGTTGCAGCCCAGTGCCAAAGCATAAACTGCTGGCTTCAGGAAATCTGAAAAGACATCTGGACTTTTAATACTTTTTGTCCCTGGTTAACTGACAGTTGGTGGGGGAGTTGTTCCTATCCATTTCAAGTATACTCTTTTTTTGTGGTTTCTCCTGGAACAGGACTCAGGGCTGGATCAGTCCCATGGAGATTTTATCCAAGATGGAGTCACTGAGGTCTCTCATTCCATTCCCCCCTCTGACTACTACCTTGGGGTCCCAATCATGGGTTCTCCCTCTTCTCATGTTCTTCATCACCCAGACTCTGGAGGGACTGATACTGGGTATTGGTTACTCCCACATTATCTTAATAACATCTCCTCCCTGAGGGGTCCAGCATATGTGTCCCATTGTTTCACAGCCCCAGCAAGCACAATAGTAGCTCTATCCTCTCCACATCTGTTTCTCTGGGACTTGTATTTTGGAATTCCAAGCCCTTGGAAAATATAGAACCAGCCTGGTTTTCTGTATGGGTCTGGAGAGTTAGAGTGTAAGGATGTGCACCTCCCTTAGGATTGAAATCAAAGAAAGCATTTAAACAGGAGTGCAGAGTTGGGAAACAAGTAGCTGGAGGCACTACTTGGGAGATCTGAAAGAAAATATTACCTCCTATCAAATTTTGGAGGACCTAAGTCAGATTTATAGGTTGATGTGGGCTTCCTGGAGCAGGAGCAGCTATCATGGGGAACAGAGTATATACAGTCAACAGTTCGAAAATCAGGTGAGCTTTAGTTTGAGCGGATTGTTGAGGTCCTTTGAAACTTCCATCCTGAAGCTGGGGATGTACAGTCCTCTACGGCTAATGGGTCAGGTGGCCATACATGTGTGTGGTGGATCCACAATACTACACCATCCACTTTGAGGGCTGTGGGGTGGTCAGTAGGATGAAATAAGGCCCCTTCCACCATGGCTCTAAGGATCCTTGTCAATGCCTCTCAATGTAGACCTAGACACTGGGTCGATATCAGTGAGGTTCTCGAGGGGGTCCTGTCTCATAAAGAGCATGTAGTTTGGGCCATACATGTTTATGGGACCATTGGATTTCCCTGAGGATGTTCAACAGGTCCCAATCTTTAAATTTAGTAATCTTCTCTGCCTGAAGGTTAAGAATAATAGGAGGGGGCACTCCAAACATGATCTCAAAGGGGATTAATCCCATCTGGTAAGGGGAGTTTTGCACTCAATAGAGTGCCAATGGAAGGAAAGTCACCCAGTCACCACCAGTCTATAAGGTCAATTTAGTGAAGGTCTCTTTCAGAGTTCTATTCATTCTCTCTACCTGGCCTGAACTCCAGGGTCTATAAGCACAATGTAGTTTCAAATCAGTCCCTAGAACTGTGGCCAGACTCTGGCTTACCTTGGACACAAAAGCGGTCCATTATCTGACCCTATCATCTGTGGAAAGATGTGCCTGGGGAGGATGTCTTCCAACAGTTTCTTTGACACCCTTGAGCTGGTTCATGTTTAGTAGGGAAGGCTCTAGTCCATCCTGGAAAAGTACCTATAAAAACTAGCAAATAATGATATCCATACCTGCCAGGTTTTACCTCAGTGAAATCCATTTCCCAATAGGCTCCAGGCTTTTTCCCTTGAAGTCTGATTCCTGGGTTTCTAATATTTGGCACCACATTAGTGAGTTGGCAAGCTTTACAGCCATTGACAATGTCTTTAATCTTTAAATTAGCCTCTATGATTTTTACTTCAGCATGTTGAATTAAGTCCTGCATCCTCTTGATGCCCATGTGGGAAGAATGGTGTATTTTTGCCAATATTTGTTTTCTTAATTTTTCCAGGAGGATCAGCTTCCCTTCTGCTGACCTCCACTATCCTTCCAGGCATTGGGTCCTCGGCAGTCTCTTTATCCATTTCAGGTCCTCCCCAGTGTATTTGGGCTTTCCTGGGAGGTTTAGGTCACCTGCGTCTATTAGTGTGGTGGCCAAGCATCAATTAGTGTGGTGGCCAAGATTGGGTTAATTTGGAGGGCAGCTTGTTTAGCTGCCTGATCTGCTTGATTATTTCCTTGGAAATCGGATCGTCCCCTTTTTGATGACCTGGGCAGTGGATAATTGCCAATTTCTTTGGCAGCCAGAGAGCCTTCAGCAATGCTAGGATTTCTTCTTTACTTTTGACAGTCTTTCCCTCTGCCATTAATAAGCCCCATTCCTGATATATTGCCCCATGAACATGTGTCATAGGAAAGGCATACTGGCTGTCTGTATACACATTAAGCTTTTAGTCCTTTCCCAATACCAGCACCTTAGTTAGGGCAATAAGTTCAGCCATTTGGGCTGAAGTGCCAGTGGGCAGAGGCTCTGCCCAAATGATGCCAGTTAATGATACTACAGCCGCCCCTGCACACCTCTTGCCATACTGGACAAAGCTGCTCCTGTCAGTGAACCAGGTTACTTCAGCATCCGATAATGGGGTATATCTCAAATCTGATTGGGTACCATGGACTTGGGCCAGGATTCTGGCACAATCATGCAGGGGGGCATCCAAGTCTAGGTCAGGCAAGAGCATGGCTGGATTCAGGGCAACTGGTACCTGGAAGGTGATTCTAGAAGGATTAACAAGTAATGCCTGATAATGAGTTATACGGCCGTTACTTAGCCATCTGTCCCGGGGCTGCTTTAAAACTACTTCAATTGCATGTATGGTCAAGTTCTGGCCCAAAGTCAGTTTGTCAGCATCTTTTACCAGTAGTGCTTCTTTGAGTATATAGCCCAAGTATTGGACCTATTGTTTGCATAGTTGGGCCTTTTGAGCAGAGGCCTGATAGCCCAGGTTTCCCAACATCTACAACAGGCATTCTGTGCTGTCCATGCAAGCCTCTTGGCTGTTTGCTGCCACAAGTAGGTCATCCACATACTGCAAGAGACTCCTTTCCCTGATGCTATCTGTCTCAGAAGCCTCCACTGGTCCTCTGGATCTGCAGTGGCAGCCAGCAGGATCCTTGGCAGGTCCTTGTTCTGCCTCCTTTCTGCCTTTACCTGTTTTTCCTCTACACTATCCCTATTATTGTACACTTTCTCTGCCACAGTTATTAAATCCCTTAAGTTCTTTTCACCCAATCTCTCTACTCTTTGGAGCTTTTTTATATCTGGAGCCGAGTGGTTAACCAAAGCAATGGCCACTGCCACTGAATTATCTTTGGCCTCCAGGTCTAATGGAGTGTACCTGCAGAAGGCATCCATTATTCTCTCAAAGAATGCAGCTGGGCTTTCATTTAGTTTCTGACTAATATCGTATACCTTTGCCAAATTAGTTGGGCTAGTTGCTGCCCTTCTACTCCTAGACCCCTGAGCTGGTCCCCCCTGTGCCTGTGAAGAATCTGGTACCAAGGGTGCTGGTTCTGGAGTGAGTACCTCCTGTGGAGGAGGTGGATAAGGAGGGGGAGGAAAAATTAGATCTTCTTCTATGCTGCCCTGTAAGACAGGGTACAGTGATGGTACTGATGGTTTGGTTTCAGGCTTAGGTGGTTTCCAGGTTATTCTGCAGCTGTCAGCACCTCAGTTTTCTGTAAAGGAAGAAAAAACTTGACCCAAGGAGGGGACTTATTAACTAAATCTCCCCAGACAACTATGCATGATATTTGATCCAAATGTCCCACATGTGGTTGAAGAATAATTTTCTCAAACACGTTAATGACAGTGGGATCAAAGGTCCTCTCTGAGGGCCATCCCACACTGAAAGTGGGCCATTCAGACCTGTGGAAAGTAGTTAGTTTATTCTTCCTGACAACAAAAAGAAGTTATGGGCTCGAGTCTTAACTTCCCCAAAATGTGCAAAACCAGGTGCAGGGGTGTAGAGGGAGTCTTTCCCATTGTGTCTGTCTCAGTCACAGAGAAATAGACAACCAAGGACAAAACAGAGAGCCAGAAAGACACTCAGAAAGTAGGACAATGGCGAACTGCCATGCCGTGGGAGTGACCCACCTTGTCCTTTCACATAAATCAACAGAGTCCAGGGCCCTCCATCCTCTCTGCTGGGGTCTGGAACGTCTTCCAGACCTCTGTGGTCATGATCATCCAGTGCATCTGCTCCAACCACTCCTGACCACACTGTTACAAGTTTGCCTCAAGGCTCAGAACAAAAGCTGGACAGACACAGACAGGCACAACTAGAAACAAACAGACACTTACCAGCCGGCCAGGAACCCTCTGCTTGAGGGGTCCTGGGGTGCAGGGGCTGAGGGGCGGTTCTTGGGGATCCCAGATGAGCCCCCAAGATGTTGTGCCCAGTTTGTGAGACCCCAAAGACCACCAAGGAGCTGACTAATGCAAACACACACGGGTTTTTTATTGTTACAAGTTTAAGCTTGGGCCCACTCTGTCACCGACCCAGCATATGTCAGATGTGAGACCCCTTGTTTTGGGAGACAGGGTTTTTTATAGGTTTATTTCAGCAAGTTCAGCAAATAGGAGGGTAGAGGGTCTCCAGCCTGGCAAGCATCTGATTGGTTGCAGCCCAGTGCCAAACAATAAGCTGCTGGCTTCAGGAAATCTGAAAAGTGTTAGGGGCTGTTTGTTTATTATGTACATTGAGCTGTGTCAGGCTTGTTTACTGAGTTTGTGTTATGCACACCAGTATCTAATCTGCCTTATCAGGAGGAATATGTTTATATGGAGAGCCTTACAACACCTGACCTTGAGGCAATAGTGGAAGCCTTTGATCTGACCGCTCCTTGACCCACAGATACAGGTGGGGAAAAACAGCAGTTATAACTAATTGAGTTCTTCTGTATAAAAAGGCAGAACTGAAATAAATCGGAGCTGCAGTATTCACTGTGAGCCCTCCCAAGAAGCGTCTTTTCTGTCTCCTTTCCTTTCTTTCAATCCTCACTCCCCCTTTCAGGTACTGTCCATTTTGGCCAGCTGGCACCGGCAAGTGGCGCCTGGAACAGGGACCTGAAAAGTAGGGGATAAAGTGTAGGACACCGCTGGAGAAGTTAAGTGAGTGCACTCGGTACAATTGGGGAGCGGTGAGTATTTATCTTGGGAGAAGTTGGGCAAAGAAACAAAGAGCCAGGCATGGTGGCACACACCTTTAATCCCAGCACTTGGGAGGCAGAGGCTGGATAAAAGTGAAACCAAACCTTCCGCTCCACCAGAGCCAGATCCACTCTATTATGAGGACCCCCGTCTGGGGCTAGAAGAGGGATCTCTTGACCCTGAGGATGAGTCTGCCCTAGGAGAGGAGACAGTTGAGTATGATCAGGAGAAGTGTCCACCTATAATTGCTTTGCCTGATCACTGGGAAATTAAGCAATTAAGGACAGAGTTAGATGCTGTGAAGAAGGAAATGTTAAAGAACAAAGAGAAAAGAATTAGGACCACCCCAACACCATCTATCATGGTAGGATTAGAGCCTCCTCCTCCAAGGCCACCGAAGTCTGTTGCGCGTCCCATGATTGCCATGGCTCAGGAGCCTTCGGCAGGAATCTGGTACCCACTTAGAACCATGCAATCTCCATTACAACAGGCCATTGGGGCCATGGTAGAGAAAGGAGAGTCAGCGCATGGATTTCAGGTCTTCCTAGTTTCTGAGCAAGTTGATCAGCCAGGCAACAGGGTGTGGTCTCATGCACCTGTGCCTTTTAAGCAGCTTAAGGAACTAAAGACTGCTTGTGCTCAGTATGGTCCCACTGATACGTTAGCTGGTGAAGGACAATATAGGGATACTGCTCAGCAGTTGCAGTATGATGTTGCGACCTATGTGCAGATCAGTGCTGCAGCATGAAGAGCCTGGTATAAACTGCCGTCTAGTGGTAAGCAGACTGAGGATTTGTCTAAGATCAGGCAAGGTCCGGATGAGCCATATCAGGATTTTGTGGGTCGACTACTGTAAACTGCTGGTCGCTTGCTGGGGGACAGTGAAGCAGGTTTGCTCTTAGTGAAACAGCTTGAGTTTGAGAATGCTAATGGAGCCTGTCAAGCTGCTATTAGGCCTTTTAGAAAGAAAGGTGATTTATCAGACTATATAAGATTATGCTCTATATT
>NW_008355158.1:2007823-2019943 GCF_000622305.1 Nannospalax galili
GATACCTACACCCATGTCAGGTGGAAGGATCCCTTAACTGGACAATGGAATGGCCCCGACCCTGTATTAATTTGGGGAGGAGGGCATGTTTGTGTCTTTCCACAGGATGCTGATGGAGCCAGTTGGCTGCAGGAAAGGCTGGTGAGGTTTGCCGGATGAGCACCAAAGAAAAAAGTAGAAAAGAATGATAAGGAGACAGACGTGGCTGATGATGATGTTCCTGCAAGTGATCGTGGCTGAATTATACTGGACTTATGTTCCTGATCCACAACATTGCACCCCATGATATGGAAGAAAAAAGAGATAGTAGTGACTGTAAATGACTCTTGGTTAATTGCTCAGCCTGCTTCAAAACGCCTGATGATTATTTTGGATTGGGAAGTGGGTTGCCTATTTGTTTTGTTAAAAATAAGTCCGGGTGTGTACAAGTAGATGCCTGTTTGCTTGTGGGACAAAGTGGATATTGTACCAATGTCAACATGTTATTGCCAAGAGATAATAGCAAAACCAAAAATTTTCCCCACATTTCCACCCTGTAAGCAGTGGCAGATATTCTAAAAACACTGAGAGCCTCCTTACATGCTTTTCCTCCTGTCTTTGCTTTCATCTGGTGGCAGTAAAGTTATTTATGCCTGTGGCAAGTCACGGCACCTGTACATGATATGAGATTGAGCTCCCTCCCCTAACAGAGGCCGGTAGTCAAAGATGGGTAAGATCTTCTGGGAGAAAGTCAACCTAAGACAGGGCGTAGCTGACGGAAGCTACATGCCAATGACGGGTAAGGCTTTGCTCTGGCAGAAAACCTAAGACAGGCACGATCCTTCTGTCCCAGATATGGCATAATCTGGAGTTATAAAAATAAAAAAAGAAGGGGGAGATGTTGGGGGCTGTTTGTTTATTATGTGCATTGAGCTGTGTCAGGCTTGTTTACTGAGTTTGTGTTATGCACACCAGTATCTAATTTGCCTTATCAGGAGGAATATGTTTATATGGAGAGCCTCACAACACCTGACCTTGAGGCAATAGTGGTAAACAAAAAGATCAAAGAAGCCTTTGATCTGACCACTTCTTGACCCTCAGATACAGGTGGGAAAACAGCTGTGGAAACTGAGTGCTTCTGTATAAAAAGGTGGAGCTGAAATAAACCGGGGCTGCAGTATTCACTGTCAGTCCTCCCAAGTATCTCTTCTGTCTCCTTTTCTTTCTTTCAATCCTCAGCCCCCCTTTCAGGTACTGTCTGTCTTGGCTGGCTGGCATGGGCAGAAAAGACACCTGGACTTTTAGTACTTTCCTGTCCCTGGTTAATTGACCATTGGCAGAGTTGTTCTCTATCCGTTCCAAGTATACTTTTTTTTGTGTGTGTGGTTTCTTCTGGAACAGGGCTCAGGGCTTGGTCAATCCCATGGAGTTTTTTCCAAGATGGAGTCACTCAGGTCTCTCAGTACTGAGTACAATATTGTATAACTTGTATTATTTCAACTGTAAACCTAAAAATTTACAGCCAATTTTGAAAGAGATATATCTTAGCTCTGGAAATTGTTATTGAATATGTCAATGCTTTTTTAATGAAATTCTTCTTCTAATTATGTGGTTATTAAATAAATAATTAAAAAAAAAAACTTTTCTCCTGTCATTTAAAGTTACCATTACAGGGTTAATGTGAAAATCTTTGCCTTTGTATGTAGTATTACTTCTCTCTAAGGTCATTCTGATAATATACCAAAGTTCTTACTAAAAAAAAGTTAACTTTCTTTTATTCTCAGATTATATGAGACCACAAGAAAAAAATTTCAAGTGGAAAGATTTGCTTGTAACTTATAACAAAAAGCATGGTAGTTAAAAATGTATGTTTTAGCATTGAGTGTGTTTGAACACAGCTTTAATCCCAGCACTTGGCAAGCAGAGACAAGAGGATCCCTGTGAGATTGATGCCAGGCTAGGATGGTCTACATAGACAGTTCCAGTCCAGCTGGGGTGACATAGTGAGATTCTGTTTCAAAACAAAACAAAAATTTACTACACTGTACCATAAGTGTAAGTATTTAGATTCAACTTTCTTTCTTTTTTTATCTTTTTGATACAGTGTCCCTAGAGCCCCAGATAGCCTGGAGATACCTATGTAGATTCTCTTGCCTCATCCTCCCAAGTGCTAGAATTAAAGATGTGCACAACCATGCCTGGCTTTCAATTTTCTTTTAATAAGATGTTTTACCAGACTATCTTCTGGGCCAGACAACTGCCATATATATAATTTCAGCTCTACCTACTTTCAAAAGATAACCATAATTGGATTGTTGCCTATCCATGTTCCTTTATAAAAGGTGAGGTAAGCAGGGTAATTAGACTCTCACATAAGTATCTACCCACTACTTCCAGCCAGTTACACACAATTATGGCATAATTGCTCTTGGTCTGTGGAAAGGGATATTGTACAGAGGCTGAGAAAGCCTAGAACAAGGGACTCCACTCATGAGGTAAAGGAAAAGTCATAATATATGCTAGATGAGGACTTTCTGGTAGATCTGTTTTCTGGTGCATCTGTTTTTGAATTATCCACATTCCTGTCACTGAAACTTTGTAAATAAATTCAGTAAAACTTACGATTCTCCAGGGTGAACTGTAGTGGAATAAACTGTTGCTTTGCCACTGGAACTTTATGAGAAGGGATAAACTTTTTAAAATAACTCTACCAAGAAAATTTTCAAATAAGATGTTAATTTTTTTTCTTTTTCTTTTTCTTTTGAGACAGGGTCTCCCTGTGGCCAGAGTTGGCCTGGAACTCCCTATATAGACTGGGCTGGTTTCAAACTCATAGAGATCCCCCAGTCTCTGCTTCCCAAGTACAGAGATTAAAGGCATGCACCACCACACCCAGCCTGGCTCAACTATGAAATTTTTAATTTTATTATGACTCATGGTATTAAGATAACCAATAAATAAGAGAAAATGTTAAGAAGATGTAAACATAGAAGTGTTTTTAGTAAATAAGGGTTTGTATATGAAACTTAAGTTGATTTGAAGTTTCCAGAATGAAAAGAAAGTTGAAAAGTCTATGTACGTTATGAAGCTCTACTAGGTTAACATTTATAAAAGATGAGACTTAGAAATGATGTAATCTTAAAATTTTGAAGGTCGTAGTTCAGTGAAATTTCTACTTAAATTGAGAAAACTTTTGATTTATTCTCAACTATTATAAAGGCTGACTTAAAAGAACAACTATATGTTTACTTCTAATTAAGGTTTATCAAAAAATTATTTTTTGATATGTTTTATTTAAGTATTACATAGCAATTAAGAGTACCAGACTGATATAACTGACCTTCTGGGTCTTCAATAACCATGCTTAGAGGCCTATGCTAATATGCTCAGTGGAACTCAAAAGCACAATACTGTGCTTCTTGCCTTGCAAGGTCAACTAGGTTCCTGATAACTGTAAGTCATCTCTCAGAATTTCCTGTAACTGTAGTGAGTCACCTGTTCTCTTGTTCAGGGAGGCCATAAAGACTCTATTAAAAGAACTCTAACCAATACCCAGTTTACAAAGAAGAGGGTCAACATTGAGAAAAAATTTTCTCAATGCTTCCAAATGAAGCCACAGTCAAGCAAAGCATTTAAATAATCTACATAGAGGCAGAACTGCTGGTAAATCAAAGGCTAAAGGCTCTTTCCAAGCCCAAATAATGCTGAGATCCAGACCTTCAACTGACCTTTACAGTAAAAAGAAATTGGTTATTTTTTGCTACCTTCATGGTCTTAAACCCTCTGAATGACCAAAAACTAAAATGAATGGTATATTTCTTTGACAATCAAAGGGATTACACTTTTAAAAAAATAAGCTTAACCATATGAGATGTTATTTAAACAGTTATTTCTCATTAATGATTTTTCTTCCTGATAAAGTTCTTGGCTTCTGATATTTGCTCAGCTTAACACTACAATACCTACCTGCAGCCAAAGTGTGCCTACAACCAAGAGGGACAAGCATATTATTGTTTTAATATAAAAATTAAATGATAGCTAAATTTCTTCTCTTTATCTCTAGAAGGTATCTGGAAAGGACCTCAAACTGCAGTTTCAGCAATGTTATAATGCCTGAAAGAATGCCTAAGGCTTTTCATTCTTAAGGCCAGTCTTGGAGGCTAACTGAAAAACAAGGAGAAACCCAATACATTGATGTTTGGGGCTTATGAAGAGATTCTAATGGGCTTTAATTTGGACATTTAAAAAAAAAAAAAAAAAAAAAACCACCGTTCTGGTTTCTTCTGATTTTCTTAGAATGCTAACAACTTGCCCTTACTTCTTCATTTCTCTTTCTAAACACTAGTCAAGTACTTGCTTTCCTCCTTCAAACTAATAGCTGTACACGTTGGGGGTTCCTTAAATAGTACCACTGAGGCGGATACTCAAATTGCCACACCTAATGCCCCCATTAAACTGGAAGAAGTCAGAATTTATTGCCTCATCCCATACTTGCAGTTGGAGCAAATTCTTCAGAAGGGGACTGATGAGAACAGGAGACAGAAACTGGATAGGTAGTTCAGGACAGGGACTGCAAAATAACAGTTCCAAAAGTGTCCTTGATACTCTAACCAAAAACGTCTAAAAAGAATGATGTTTTCTAATTGCCTCTTAAATCAACAACCTGACTAGAGGTTACTCATGAGGATAGAAACACAGTGGAATAAGAGCTAGAGAGAGGCCTAATGCACCTCTTTACTCTCACCAGTGAGGCTTCCATGTACATCAGAGTGTGTTACAGAGAAGGCCTCAACTGGCCAAGTTTTGGAGAACAGGAGACTGCAGAGTGCAGGATGGGACTCCTATATGGAAATTCACCCACCCACGGCTCAGGGACCATTGAGGAATGGGAGGTGGAAAGATTGTAAGAGCCAGGGCTGGTTCATGAATGGATGAGTTAGAGGCTTCCAGGTCAATAGAGGCTTGCTCATGTGTGCCTGTGCAGCACACAGGGGTCCAACATGGGACCCACGTCAGCTCAATTAAACAAGTGCCCAAAGGGGAGGTGAGAAACAGGTGGCAGGTCAGCACTAGATCAAGAACTATTTGAGACTAGTTGCTGCTGGGTGAAGGAGAGTATGACTTACATATGACCATTGGATGGGCTGATTAAACTCCAGTGGACACATTTTCGCTGAAGAACATTTGGACAGAAACACCTGAATGAATAGGACTTAGCATGTACGCAGAGTGAAAAGGGCATAGGGTTCAGTGGCCGAGGGGTGGGGGAGGCATGAATGGGGGAGGGGGTCTAGATGTGAGTGGAAAATATTGTATGAAATTTTTTTAAAAGCTCAATAAAAAAGGAAAAAAAAAACAACCCTTAAACCCAGGTCCTCTCAGGGAACATTGGATTCTTGGTTTCTGAATTCCCCTTTTCCATGTGTGCATGGTTTTATTTTTCTGCATGCATATGTACATGCATGTATGATTCTTTGTGTATGAATGTGATTCTCTAGCTTTCAATGAAAGTTTCTTTGCTTCTTTCATTCTGCTGTTCTGAGATTTTTTTTTTCCTGACTTTTGTTTAATGAGCTGAGAAAATAAACCCAACCCCTAGACAATGACAACCTTTCCCCTAGAATGATAATGTAGCCACATCAATACAAAAATACTAGGCTTGACAAAATATTGCTTATAATTATTCTTGAGGTTAGGGTATTAATGTTTAAGTAGTAGAATGAGAAAATGGAAAAGGGAAAAGAAGCAGTAAAGTGAGAATGAACAGGAACGTATATGGGTTAGAGCTCTGAGCAGGCTCAGTACAAGAAAGGACTGTCATGGAAGTATTTTCCAGTGAGATACTAGGGAAAATACAGTAACAACCATTAAAATATTGTAGATAATGATTATGAATAAATAAAAATTAGCAGCATCATGGGACAGTAGTTATTACACCCTCAGTTTCTTTAATGCTATGATAGATTTCTCATTTCCCTTGTATTCTTTTATATCAGTTTCCCCAGGTCAGGCAAAGCTGCTAATCTCAGTATTTCTGCAAGAGTAGTCAGAATGTCCTTCCAGACTACTTATTTCTGTGTCTGAATCCAGTTTTCGCCAGAATTCCTGGTCTGTGCCCCTGGCCCCTTGTCTGCAGTCTTTTGTCCTTCTGTTTCTGCTTCTCTTAGGAATGAAGGCTTTCCCACAATCTTCACCTTTGTGCATCTTCACGAACCTAGAACAGTCTACACAGCATAGTTCCCAGTAGCAATAAAATGGGAACTTTGGTGAACATTTGTTCTCATTTTCCATTTGCTGAGTGCATGGGCCACTCTCTACTCTTACATTGCCCCATTCCTGGCTGCATTTTCATAGACTGCATTTCCTTCTCTGCCTCCTATGGATGGAGATGGTCACACGCTGTGATCAGGTATTGGCAGTTCAACTCACTTTTCTGGAGAAATTTCTACTTCAAATTCTGTTTTGTTTTGTTTTTTTAGTGTTCCCTCCATATGCATAGAATCTGTTGCGTTTCATCTTGACCTTTTCTCTTGGCTTGATTAGAGATGGCTTCTAATCTGCCACCTTGTACAAAAGGGCTTGCAATACCTCCTTTCTCATGTGTAAGCTTATTTCAGTCTTTTTTTCTTCTGTCATTATAGCTAAAAATTTGTTGATTTAGCTTATTTTAAAAATAATCAGTTCTCTATTTTGTCAATCTTTTCTATTCTCCTTTCAGGATTTAGCTTATTCATATGTGTCTGCCCTGAATATTTGTTATTTTCTGCTTTTGCCAATTCATGGCTTAGTTTTGTGTGTGTGTGTGTGTGTGTGTGTGTGTGTATGTGTGTGTGTGTGTGTGTATGTGTTTCAGTAACCTGAGATGTAATGTAGTATTAAATTATTGTGTTCTTTCTTCTTTTTGACAGAATTTATCATTGGAATTTCCCTCTAAGGACTGCTTTTGCACATCCCAGCAGAGTTGATAAGTATTTCCAGTTGCATTTCTCTTAGGTATTTTACCTCCTTCCTACAGAGTCTGTAACTCATTTGAGGTTTAGGAGCATGTTACTCAATTTCCATGTTTGTGAATTTACCAAGATTTCTGGTTTCATGCCATGGTAATCTGAAAGATAGTTAATATAACTGTGATGGTTTGAATGAAAATGTCCCCTATAGGCTCCAAGTATTTGGACATTTTGTCCCCAGATGGTGGCACTGCTTTGGGAGGTTTTAGAAGGTGTGGCTATCCTGGAGGAAGCATGTCACTGGGGGTGGGTTTAGAGAGTTCTTAAGCCTTGCAGGATCTCCAGCTGCTCTCTTGCTTCCTGTGCCTGCGTGATTATGTAAGAGCTTAGCTTCTGCTGCTCCTGCTCCAGCCACCTCCAACCACTATGCCTCCCTGCCATGATGGACTGTAATTCCCCTGGAACCGTAAGCTCAAATAAATTCTTTCTATAAATTGCTTGGGTCAGTGTTTCTATCACAGCAGCAGAAAAGTGACTAGTACAGTAATTGGTACCAGAGAGTGGGCTGTTGACTCTGAAGAACCTGACCATGTGGTGTTTTGGAGGAATGTGGAAGACTTTGGAAGTTTAGGCTAGAAAGTGGTTGATTGCTGTAAGCAGTGCTTAGCAGGCCATTCTAATAGGGGCCTGGCAGAAAGTAGTGCTGAGAACAATGTAGGTCCAGAGGGAAATAAGGATTTAAGCAGCACTTGGGATATTTTGGCAAAGAGTCTGGCTGGAGTCTGCCCTAGACCCAAAAGCTTGCCTGAGGCTAAATTGAAAAGTAATGGACTAGTTTCTTTGGTGAAAGAAATTTCAAGACAGCCTAATGTTGAAATGGTGGCTTGGCTATTAATGGTGAATATTATGGAGATCTACAGTGAAAGAAAGCAAATGGGGCAGAAAGAAATACAATTTGGCTTGAAAAAGAGCACTAGGAAGATAAATGTTGGAGCCCTGGTATGTGCTGGAGAGGATCCCATTGATAAGGAGATTAAAGTGATTAAGGAAATTAAAGTGATTCAGGAGGGGCCTAGAGATTCAAACTTAAACAATGGGGAGAGTGCCTCCAGGGCAAGACCACACTCATTTAACCCTCCAACTTGTGAAAAGAAAATGCTGTAAGGACTACTGAAGAAAAAAGCTTCTAAGATGGATAAAGCAGGCTGGAGTCCATCCCAAACTTACAATCAAACATGGCTTTGTCATTCACCTAGTGCTGGCTGTAGAGGCGTGAAAGATGCAAGAGTGAAGAGGTCATCAGTTTTTCCTCTGTGGTGTCAGAGAGCTGCTGAGTCCATGTAGCATTCAGCAGGGGTGTCCCTGCCTAGAGAAGGCCCTGATAGACCATTGCATGAAACTGTGAAAGTGAAGCCTGGTTGACAATGGAGACCCCAAAAAATTCGTGATGCCAGAGCTGTGAGGCATCTGCCAAGAAGACCTGCACATAGGGAGTAGTACCAGCACAAGAGAGCGATGTGTGTTGTTTTCAGCAAAGCTAGGGATGCTGAGCCATCTAAACCCTTTGGAAGTAAAGTCTCAGAAGTTGGACATGGAGCTACTGGATTTGGTGTTTGCCCTGATGGCTTTTGGTCTTGTTTTGGTCTAGTATTTCCTTACTATACCTCCATTCCTCCCTTTTGGAATGGTAATGTGTACTTGGTTCCACTGTATGTTGGGAGTATGTAATTTGTCTTCCGATTTTATAGAAGCTTACAGTTCAGATATTTCCCTGAGTCTCAGCATAGACATTGGACTGTGGACTTTTAAATAATATTGAGGCTGATAATGACTGTGGGGACTTTTAAAGTCGGGCTAAATGCATTTTGCATTCTATATGGTCATGAGCCTATGGAGGCCAGGGGGTAGAATGTGATTGTTTGAATGAAAATGCCCCCTATAGGCTCCAAGTATTTGTATATTTTGTCCCCAGATGGTGGCACTATTTTGGAATGTTTTAGAAGGTGTGGCTATCCTGGAGGAAGCACGTCACTGGGGGTAGGCTTACAGAGTTCTTAAGCCTTGCAGGATCTTCAGTTGCTCTCTTGCTTTCTGTGGCTTCGAGATGATGTGAGCACTTAGCTTCTGCTGTTCCTGCTCCAGCCACCTCCAGCCACTATGCCTCCCTGCTATGATGGACTTTAATTCCCCTGGAACTGTAAGCTCAAATAAACTCTTCTTTCTATAAACTGCTTGGGTCAGTGTTTCTATCACAGCAACAGAAAAGTGACTAATCCAATAACTGCGTTTGATTTTGTGATGTAACAATGCTTTATCCTGGATCATTGTCTGTGTGTACTTAGGAAGAAGGTGTATTCTGCTGCTACATGGTAGAATGTTCTGTATATTTCTGTTAGTTGCATTTGACCTAAGGCATAATTCAATTCCATGCTCAACTTCACACTGTGATATAATTAGATTAATTTAAAAAGATTATTGATCTGTTTTTATCTGAATTTTATAAGACAATCCTTATGTGTAAATCATTTTTCATTATAATAGAAACACTATTATGTTATTTTCAATCAAAGTCATGCTACCTTGTTTAACAATTTTGATTCATCTTCTTTTGATGTTTTTTTCTTGTGATTTTAATTTTTTTTTAACTTTATGTATACGAGTATATTGCCTGAGTATATGTAAGTGTACCTGTATCACGCAGTGCCCATAAGGTCATAAGGTCATAAGAGGGCATTGGATCCCCTGGAACTGGAGTTACAGATGGTTGTTAGCTGCCATGCAGGCATTAGGAACTGAACTTGGGACCTTTGTGAGCACAGCCAGTGCACTTATCCAATGAGCCATCTCTCCATCTGTTTACTGTGATTTTAAGTGACTGAAACCTAAAAATATGCTTTTAAATCCCATTGCCTTCATGGAAATTACATTTTAACTAACTTTCTTGCATATGCAAATAGCACATACTTAAATGGTTAAGTGGTATTCTGTTTTTCTATGTAATTCCATTAATAGGAAGCCTGGAGATGGGGAAATGGCTAAGTCAATAGAGTGCTTGCATTACAAGCATGACAACCTGAGTTTGGTCCCCAGAAGCCATGTAAAAATGTAGGGCATGGGGCCACACATTTGTAAATGCAGCCACGGGGAGGCAGAGAATGCCTGGAACTCACTGGTCAACCTGTCTACCCTAATTGATAGACTGCACAGATATTGGAGTGATACTGCCTCAAAAGAAGTAGAGTGTGTTTCCAAGAATGACAACTGAGGTACACACACACACACACACACACACACACACACACACACACACTATTTTTAAAAACCTTTTATTTCATACAGCCCATGGAAACAGCAATTCAATTTCAGTTTTCTGAAAGTCATCTCAGTAATGAATTAGCATCCCAGAAAGAATAAGTAACTAAACTGGAGTCAAAGCATCAAAGAAAATCTACCACAACAACAAAAGTTTTCTTCTTTCATGCCCCCTTTTATCTGTGAAAGTCACTGTAAAGATACATCATGTGTCAAATAGTGAGAGAAGCTACTTTGCATTTTATGATAACATTGCAGTATTAATTATTTCATTGTAGATTAAAGAAAATAACGAGAATAAAGAAACCTATAAACTGAACTCAGTGAAATTTGTCTTAGGGCATATAAGAAATATCCATGAGATATTTATTATGCTCAAAATCATTGTAAAAAATATGGACTGGAGAACTGACTCAGTGGTTAAGAGCACTGGTTGCTCTTACAGAGGACAAGTATTTGGGTTCTAGAACCCAAATGAAAACTTAACAACCACCCATAACCCAGCTACAAAAATTCAATGGCCTCTTCTGGGTTCTGTGAGCATTCCATGCATGTTGCACACTTACATACATGCAAGTATACTTACATATATAATTACATACATACACTCATAAAATAAAAATAAATAAAAAATAATATTTAACAACATCTATACTAACATGTTATATTAATCCACTGACTATACGTAAGGTTATACATTTTAGAAAGCAATTTTAAATGCAATAGTTCTTAAAGCATTTTTTAGTCAACATAATTTATTAACAAGAAAATGACAATTAAAACTCCTGGGAGTTATCATGACACGACTCCTAAAATAACCAGTGTCAGAGTAGAGCATATCAAATTTTGTGAGGCTTTAGATGAAGGGAAACCCTTGAACACTGTCAATAGGTATTCAAATTGGCCCATGGAAAACAGTATGGGGGGAGAGATAAATAACACTAAAGATGTATGAAACAGCCATAGAAAAATATATTATATATATCATCTGTATGTGTTTGTGCACAGTTAAAGACTGACAAAAATCTCAGTGTCAGACACTCCCAAAACAATACCAGGTATTGCCATAGCCCTTTGTTGCCTCCCAGAACTTGAAGGAAAGACCCTATTGCTAAGGACACCACACACTTCAACATAGGACTTCCAAAAATAGAAAGGAACCTGACTTGGAAGACTCATCCCCTAGTACCAACTCTCATAGTGGTAGAAGGTGCTGTGCAAACAGCCAATAGAGAAAAGTGATCAGCAGTCCTAAACAACTGTAAAGCAATAGTTTATAATAGTTTCTGTTGATGCAAAAGTGTCACTGCCATCTTGAGGGTAATACACAGCCACCTAATTATACTTAGGGCAAGAATCTATGCCTCCTAAGATAAACATAGCTAAGAACCCATGGTTGGAGAGGTAATGGACCCTAGGGGAGAACATGTGCTGCTGCAACCAATAATTTGGTTGGTTAAACAAAACCTTCATAACTACAGTACTGGTATACGTGCCAGTGTAGATGCAGGAATGTTCAGAGGGTCCCACCCTGGATGGAGAACTACAGGCAATCAATGAATGGTTCCTAAAGTTTTGTATATCACCTGAGCATTTAATGAAATCTATGACTTCCCTCCCTCTAAAATGCGCATCCATGAAAAATTTTAAACATTGATAAAGGCAAGCGTTATTAAACCATCTGATGCACCTGAACATACCCTACGGAATCACTGGAGACCCTCTCTATTAACTCAAAAACATTCCTGATTTTATTTTTGACAAATTTAATACAATTTTGTGAAAACCATTGGACAAATATAAATGCAGCTTAGGACAGGTTGTGTGACTTTAAATGTACAATTTCTGATCTTTACCCCATCTCTTCTTTTTTTTTTTTTTT
>NW_008355158.1:2024976-2042326 GCF_000622305.1 Nannospalax galili
CTTCTGGAGGACTATTGGTATTTGGTAGGGATATCTTATTTTGGCTTTTCATGTTATTGTTTTTTCCTCTGTTATTTTGACATGTGAATTTCTTTTGTAGTTTCTGACTCTTGTGTGATACTCGGGCCTTCAAGTTTAGTTCTGCTTCTTTTATTTTTGAGCTTTATGTGTCTTTGTGGTTTACTTTTTGGGTATGAAGAGCTGGTTTGTCTTAGCTTCTGGTTCTCTCTTTTGATTTTATATTGTCGAGGCCGGATTGATTTTGTCTTCAGGAGTTCCGCGGTGGCCCAACTCCAATGTGGATCAGAAGTTTTCAGACTTTCTCCTTAGGTCTGGAATCTTCTAAGAATGCTTTTTGCCTCAGGAACTTGGGTGGCACTGACCTGAGACCCTGGCCGTGGCCACGCCACGCAGGGATGCAAATGCAGATGGGGAGGGAAGAAGCCCCAAGATTTCCCAGGGAGTGGATTGAGTAGCTTGGTTGTACTGGATGCAAAGGATCAGGGAGAGTAAAGTAAGCCTCGGAGCCCCAGAAAGAGGCTGTTGGGTGTTGCAGGACCAAGGAAGTAGAGGGAGATGAGGGCGGGGCCAGGACCAGAAGCGGTGCTCCTGGGGCCCAAGAAAGGCACTGTGTTTGTCTTGGTGAGATGGGTCAGGAAGCAGTATTGGTTCTCCAAGTGTCTGGGGCCCCAAGACTAGGAATGGCGCAGTGCCTAAACTAGGAGTATAGAAGGGGGGGGCGCGATGGAAGGGTGAATGTGGCTTAGGGAGTCCCGGTGCGGAGAGCTGTGCTATAGACTTACCCCAAGAGGCCTGAGGATAGTCCATCTCTTCTTTTTTAGAGTAATGGAGACTATACTAAAAAGTCATTTTAAACAAACAAACAAAAAAAAAACCACAAAGCAATTGTGCCAATTACTTACCTGTTTCAATATACTGATTTGAATTTATTTGAGGAGTTTGTGATGTTAAGAGTGCACTGCAGTGCAGGTAACATAGGAATCAGTATTGTTCTAAAAAAAGCTTTTATCCAGGTAACTACCAGTCACTGTCTTTTCGTATGGCACTCATTTAAAATGGGCTTTCCTTTCAGTTTCATGATACAAGCTACCAGGCTCTTCTGTTTGGTTGTAAGCTTGAGCTTTTAATAACTGAGCCATCTGTGCAGCCCCATGCTGTTCTTTAAGCAAATAAATTTACAAATAACCAGGTCTCCAAAATAAAAATAATCCTTCAGTTGGTCCAGACTTGCAATTGTCAGAAGAAGTGTAATAAATGAGCTGAATTATCAAGGGAGTGCAAGTATTAAAATTGCATTAATTGTAATCAATAGCAACTTTTAGATTTGAATAATAACATGAGAAATATCTACCCAGAAGCCTAGGTAGAGACATGGATACATGTTTTATAGAAAAATTTCCCATTACTTTACGTTTGATCAAATAAAGCATTTGACTTTAGCAATTATAGGACGTGTAAAATTTATCAAATACTGTACCTAAACTGAGTCAGTACACTTACTTGAGAATAACTTTTTTATTCATTAAAAAAGACACCACATTATGTCCAAAATATGGCTGATGGAGGGATGAAAGCAAGAGAGACTATCTCTGTCTTATGTAGCCCTGAGACAAGCAAAAGAGACATCAGGAACACAGAGCAATATCATAGTGTTTGACAAGTTCTCCAATGGAGGGAGGCCAAAAATTAGAAGGGTTTAAAGAAAAAGGAAGAAGAAAAAAAGGATGAGAAAGAGGAGAAGGAGGAGGAGGGTGAAGGAGAAATAATAACTGTGTCAGATATGGGAGATTAAAATAATACTACAGATAAACAGAAAATAAATGTACGGCTGAGATTAAAAAGGGGTAGTGAGTTTTATTTACAGGGAGGATACTGAGACCACTAGGGACAAAATATGATCTGGAGTCTCTTTAAATGCTGAGCTTATAGTTTACAATGAGTGCATTGCTTTTTTCATTGCTGTTGTAAATACTGTTACAAACTTAGCAACTTTAAAAAACGTATTATTTATGTGTATGTGTTTGGGTATGCATCCATGTGTGTGGCCTTTGAAGGCCAGAAGAGGGCACCAGGTCTCCTTGGAGTTAGAGTTACAGGTGGTTTGGGGATGTCAAAGTGGGTGTCCTGAGTAAAAGTCAGGTCCTCCAGAAGAGCTGCAAATGATCTTAAGTTCTGCACCATTTAGAAACTTTAAATACTACAAATATATCACCTCTACCATAGCTGTCATTGTTTAAAGTCAAGATGACAGCAAAGCTGTATTCCCCACTAGAGGCTTTCTTGAGAACGAGCCTCCAGCTTCATGCAATTTGTTAATAGAAAGCTATTCCTTGAAATTGTTTGGAAGCATAATCACTTACTGAAATATATAATTCTTTGATGGCTAGGAGGTACTTGATTTGAAGGTTCATATACAGTGGCAGCAGAAACGGGTCCAAATTCCCTCTAGTTCATCCCTCTTGTTTTCTCTTTTCTTTCTGATTAATGCAAACAACGCATCTCTATTTTAAAGGCTTACAAGATTTGCCTGTGCACATACAAGATTTCAGCGTACCCATACAGAAAATGCAAGCTAATTCCTTATATCACAGTTTATAAACTTTGAAGAATTTCTGTTCACAAGTTATAGGAGTTAGGCATGAATTTTTTGTATACCATAATGAGCAGGAATGGACACTGTAGGTGTAAACAGAGAAAAAGTAATAGTCAATCTTATGTGTGTTGTTGTAAGGAAGAAATCCTCAAAGGACTGGGGTAGTACTATATAATTTCCAAAAAGATTATGGTATAATAAAATTGCCTGTATTCTTTCAATATTGACATTAAATTGGGGAATTATGACATCTGAATCAGGGACATCATTTAAAAAACTTTATGTAGGCAAGAGGAAAACATCCTTCACTAATGTGGAAGGAATTTGACTATAGATAAATATACCCACTACTAACACAGAGTGCTTTTCTTCTACTTATATTTTACTACATTGCCTTGCCAAATCTGTGTATGTTCACCCCTATCCCATTAATTCAGTATATTTTGGAGGTTTACACAGGAAGTTTCAGGTATGTGTTATTTGTATATTTCCCAAATACCATAATGTGTACATAGTTAAAAGTATTCTTATGTGTTTGTGTTAAATATGTCTTGCCTTGAACTGCAATAGCTATATGCAGATGTGAAACACAAATCCCTGTAAGATAAAGAGTAAAGTTATCACCACAGAAAACTCATTCTAACCACTGAACTGAGGCTATCCTGAAATTTCCACTGTATATTAATTTACCACTTCTAGAATCAACACAAACAATATTTTGCATTACAAACTCTCTTAAAGACTTCTTGCTCTCAGCATAATGTTTACTGGTATTTATTGTGTTACTGTATGTATAAGCAGTTCATCTCTTTATGCTATGTTATATGTAAGAATGTTGTCTGTTTCTGACCTTTATGCATAAAGATGCTGACAACTACTAAGAAAAGTGAATAGGCAAACCATACTCTGGAACATCATATCTGTAAAACAATCTTATAGGTAAGTAATCACAGAATACACAAAAATATTACAAATCTATAACAAAAATTAAACTATATTATATTCTTTCCTCTTTCTGATAGTATCACTTTTATTCATTATAAACCATTTATTTCCCAAATAATGTTACAAGTATGTTCATAATGGTAAACTTAAAATTCTGACCTGTTAGTGCTAATTTGATATTGTTTGTTATTTTCTTAAAGATTATTGACTTCCTGTTTTATTTTAACATAAATTTGTGTTACATATTCTGTGTTGTAAAATGATGCATTTTCACATCTACATTCTACAAAGGCTGTTTTTCTCTTATGCATTCAGTTTCCATAGATGAACTAAAATTGGAAACTTTCTGTTCTAGTAAATAACAGCTCAAATGTAAATCCAGATTTTGGTTTTTGCCTTTACAGGATGAGCATACATGGTTAATTAATTTGGGCATATTTTACCCACAAATCTGGGTTCCCCCTTATAATTTTTCCTGTTTTAAAACAATTATTATTATTTTTTTATGTGTACATGTGTGCCTGGGAGAGTTTAAGTGCCATACACATGAAGGTGTGCCTGGAGGGCAGAAGGTGTTAGATCCCCTTGACCTGGAGTCACAGGTGGTTTTGAGCCACTATATGTGGGTGCTGGGAGCCAAATCCAGGTGCTCTGCAAGAACAATAAGTGCTTTTAGCCACTGAGCCACCTCTCTAGCCCCTCTTTCCTTGTTATTGTTTTCTAGCTTAGTTACCGGATCTATATTTACTTAGCAATCTTTTTGCTAGTACGCCATGCCAATAAAATGTATGTGTCTATGTGAATGACAGCTCCTTTTAAAATATTTTTAAGTATTTTATTTATTATTTTTATTTTATGTGTATGAGTGTGTGTGTTAGTTTGTGTGTCTGTGCGTGTATGTATGTGTGTGTGTGTGTGTGTGTGTGTGTGTGTGTGTGTTCTCTGCATGCATATAAGTACATACATGTTGTGCGACGCCTGACAAGGTCAGAAGCCAACCTGTCTATTCTGGGTGCAAAGCTATAAGAAATTTAAAGAATTCAAAAATGTAGAAAACTAACTTCATGTTCTTCTCTTTTTCTAATTCTCTTATGAAATGCGCATAAATCTTTCTTACCTTTGAGTACCTGTAGCTAGTTACTTTATTTGTTTGATGCATACAGATTTTATGTGCATACAGATTTGTCTAATAGGAACTTGGTCATGACATGTAGAGGGAAACTTTATTATTTATTTATCTATTTATTTACTTATTTATTTATTGTTATTTGCTTAAAAGGTAGATTAAGATAAGGAAGCTTAAAGTATTATGTAAGACAAGAGAAAATATTTTAAAGGTATTTGAGAGAGAGAAAGAAGAAATTGATGGAGCCAGGTTTGGAAAAAACAAAGACAATGAGGGAATTTTTAAGCACATAGAAGTATTAAAACTGTAAGGGAGGAAACAAGTGGAACAAAGGCAGAACAAGGGGTTCTTCACAAAGATAAAGTTTTGCAGTCATTTTAAAGTAAGTACAGATAGTACCTGAAAGAGATAAACAGTAGGAAACAGGACTTAATAAGGGAGATATGGATAAAAATTGGGTTAGCTTATGGGATGGGGAGGCAAGTGTACACAAGGAACCTAAGGGATAAAGGGAAAGAAGGAGCTCAAGAGAGGTAGGACCATAGAATAAGGGTATTAGTAAGGGAGAAAGGGGGAAATGGGGACACCTTAATTGGGGAAACCATGATGGAGGGGTGAAACAATGCAAGAGATAAATAATGCCTACCTAGTTTTAAAAACCAGAGGGAACCATATTATTCCAAAAACCTACTGACAAATTAGACATAGCAGATCAAGAAATATATGTCTAGGTAAGGTTTATCTGAGAACAACTGGTCTTTGACCAAGGTTTATCTACATGACACACAGTAATAAAAAGTACCAGACTGGTGGAACTAAACGTCTTGTGTGTTTAACAGACATACTTTGAGGCCTATAATAATTTGGTCAGAGAGACATAAAGGACAGTTTTGCTCCTTGCCCTCCTAGGTTGACTAGCTCCAGAGGACTATGAACATCTCTCAAAATGTCCTATAATGGTGGTGGGTCACCTGTCCTCTTGATCAAGGAGGCCAAGGAGACCTCATGAGATGGACTTGAACCAGTGTCCCGTCTACAAAGAGGAGGGTCAGCACAGAGGAATCATTTCCCCCATGCTTCCAAGCGAAGACAACCATGGTGGAGCAGGACCTTTGATTTATCTTCACATAGGCGGAAATGGTAAAAGAAAGGAGCCAGGGGCTCCTCCCAAGCCCATGTGACCCCTGAAAAACAGTTCCTCAAACGACCTTAAGAGTAAAAATAAATTGGTTTATATGGGCCAACTGTATGGCCTTAAACACCCAAAAGGAAAGTATAACCAAATATTAAAGGGGCCAATATAATTTCATAAGAGTCCATATGCATCATCAAAGGCTACATAACAAGCAACAATGCCAGACAGGCAGTACCTTCTTTTGAGTTGTTGGCCAGGGTGGCCAAAGGGACTCCCAGATAGTAACTCAGCATAGAACTGGGAAAATGAACAGCAGACCCCAATATTATTTAAAGAAATATTGACACTTGATTACTGCTAGATGAGGAACAGCTGACCCTCCTAAAACAAAGACCTCTAGATAGGCTGACTAGATTCACCAGAAGGACAAGTAGTGGGGAATGGCTAGGGTGCCGACAACACAGCAGACAGTAGCAGGAATAACAGAGTATAAGGGCTCTAGTGGGGGGGGGGAGGCTATGGGAGGGTGCTATGTGGGAAATGGGTGTATAGTTGAATGAGATGGTTTGGGATGTTCTGTGTGATATACATACTCAAACAAAAAAAATCAACAAATTTTTAAAAAATGTGTTATATTTGAGGAGGAAGCGTGGATATTTATGTCGTGCTAATTAGTAGAGGTGATGAACAATACCATTGAAATCTGCCCGATGACTTTATAGACATACACAGGCGCCATGGATCCAACTGCAACCGATTATGACTAGTAATAATCAGATACATACAGATTAGAGATGCAAGCGCCAACACCTCAGTGTTAGTAGCAAAAACAATGAGTCTTTCTGCAAGGAACAATATATTCTAAAATGAAATGGAGATCTTTTTTAAAGGTTAAAAAACTCATTCAATTTTATGCCTTACAGGGCTTATACTGAATTCAATATTGTGTAACTGTATTAACTCAACTGTGAACCTAGAAACTTGCACCCACAAGGGCTCTAGTGGGGGGAGGGAGGCTATGGGAGGGTGCTATCTGGGAAGTGGGTGTAAAAAGATAAAAAATAATAATTCTTCAAAGCATAAAAAAATA
This sequence comes from Nannospalax galili, assembly GCF_000622305.1. Taxonomy (NCBI): domain Eukaryota; kingdom Metazoa; phylum Chordata; class Mammalia; order Rodentia; family Spalacidae; genus Nannospalax; species Nannospalax galili. Next base: position 2,031,887 of record NW_008355158.1, read on the forward strand.
AGTACAGATAGTTTCCTATATCTAGAATTCTAATTATGGTGTAATCATTAGAGAAAAGGTGACTCACCTTAAATAAAAGAATGTAAAATAACATTACAATTAGTGTTCTCATTTCCAGGTCCATATATGAGCCTTCCCATAACTCCTCATTCTACAACTAGCTTTAGGAAGGGAAGATAGATGTCCTTGCATGGGTGATTTCTCTATATTGAAGACATCCTTCGTTCATTTGTTCTTATTAAAATAAAGAACTTGAGGCAACTTTATAGAACAAGGATACTTGTTTATAGATTTGAAGATGGAAAAATAAAATAAAAAATAACAACAATGAAACAAAAGAAAAGGAAAACAACTTGGTGTCATCTTCTGCCTGGGTTCTGGTGAGGCCTTTTCGGTGGTTCAACTCATGGTGGAGTGAATTAATTCTAATAGGTAATGTAGCTCTTTTTGTATTAACTGAACCACATTATGATCAATGCAGTGGCCCCAAAGCTGGGACTTAACTCCTGCAAGAATATAAAGGTCCATAATGTTCAACACTGTTTTTCTTGTGACCAATTTTCTGGCACCTGATGTGTTATAAGAGTGCCATACACCCTACAATGAAATGAAAAAAAAAAAAAGACTCAAATGTAACACCCTGATTCACAAACTGTTTCCTGACAAGCAAACTAATATGGCAATACAGGCATGAATAAAATAAACAATGTCAAATGAAACAGTTGGTGATGAGGATATAAAAGGCAACAGTGTAACTTCACGAACAGATTTTCACACCAACCATTCTTTCCTACCATAACTGCTGACAAGTTCAATGCTTTTCTGAAAGATGTATGAGAAGGCATACTAGACACTGAGATGTTTTTACAGGGTCTAAAAGAGGCCAGCCAAACTACCAATGATCACAGAAGCTGGTGAGAGAGACTGAGTTCTGCAGTATATAAAAATGCAGGAATATTTGGCTTGATATTAAATTTGTATTTAATTTCTCTGAACTGAAGCAGTATGTTGGGACTGAATATGTGAATAAAATTTGGACGCTTTTATTCAATTTCTCAGTTTATGTAAATGCTTCATCTCATACAGTATGCTTGGCTCAACGTGACCCTAGCTCTGTTGTAAAGTACTGCTAGGTCAAAGAGACTACTATCTTTTCATCATAGTAGTAAAATAGGGTGTTAAGAGTTGGGTTAACCAACTCTTGGTTGGGAGTTCAATAATCTTAGTGGAAAGGTGAAGTTCCAGATCAACTGAACACTTGACGCTTCTGTTTAAGTGAAAGCCATAGGAATGAACTTACACTTGTTGAAGAATAAAATAGAAATTATTATGCCTATCCACCTTGGTTCTCCATATACAATAACCAGTACAAAAAGCATTAAACCATAGAAAATACAAAGAAGAAAATAAAGTGACACACAGTCAAGAATGAGAAGAGGCTAGAGAGGTGGCTTAGCAGTTAAGAGCACTAGCTGCTCTTGCAGAGTTCCCAGGTTTGGTTCCCGGCTCCCACACGATGGCTAACAACCATCTGTAACTCCAGTTCCAGGCGATCTGATGCCTTCTTCTGATCTACATGGGTATTGTAGGTGCAACATGCACTTGCATATATGGAAGCAGAACACTTGTACACATAAAATAAAATTGTAAAATAATTAAAAAATTGAAAAGTATCAGGTTAAATGCCAGAAGATTTACTATTTTGATTAGCTGACAATGACTTTAAATCAAGTCTTACAAGTATGTTGCAAAATATCTATGAAAAGGCATAAAAAATTAGTAAACAGATTTAGAAATCTCAGAAAAAAACATGAGTGAGGTAGGACTTCCACTTTAAGAAAACTAAGTTAAAGAAAACCTCTGCATACAATATATGGAGGAAACAGAAGATTTTGAAGATTGATTAGTGATTTGATCAGTACAGTGATCAAATGACTCGATAATCTCTCTCTAGCCAAAATCCCAGAAAATGATAGTATGGCGTTATAAAACTTCTATGAAAATCTCACAGAAAATCAGGCCCTATCCCCCAACCATTCTAGGTAAAATCAGATAAGAAATCTGATTTCCACCTCAGAAGACTGTACAGAGGAAATGAAAACCTCTGTTCTAGTTTCTAAAAAGGAATCTGAGCTGTCTCCACCTATCAGCCAGTAGCTACCATAACACAGCCCTCAGGTCCTAGAGCCCTGCAAGTCAGTGAGAATGCTTGCAGAGCATGAATTTCTACTGCGTTGTGCTGGAGCAATGCAGCTGTCTTCAGTTTCATGATGGGGGACTAGATAAAGGCTAGTGAAAGGTTACAATTTTTATCACTTCTCAGTGTTTATGAAGCCGTCCCCACAGTGGTACCAGCAGAAACCACTGACAGAGCCAAAGCGCCAATCTAGACTCAGAAGTGATGACTTTCAAAGGAATTCCACTTGGGAGAACAGTAAAAAAATGGTGTCTCACTGTGTCTGTCAGTGAGAGGAAGTCAGTCAATAACAAAGATTTCCATAAAATTGCTTATGATAAAATATTAAAATGCCAATGTTTTCAATAAAAATATCTTTATCAAGACTGGGGATGTGGCTCTACAGTAAAACACTTGACGTGCATGCATATGACACTGAGTTCAGTCTTCAAGATCACACACACACACACACACACACACACACACACACATTTCACTTGTCACATCACAAACTATCAGTCTTTGGAAAAGATAATCAATTGATAGTCAATAAGAAGACAGATATTAGAAATATCTGATAAAGTGTTTTAAAACAGATATGCTAAAAGTACTTCATGGAGGAATAACAACCCCTATTTAACAATATAAAAATTAGAAAACACTCAAGAGCATTTGGGGAAAACAAATTAGACTTAATAGACCTTCAAAAACACTAGTAGCCGGCCCGGTGGCGCATGCCTTTAATCCCAGCACTCGGGGGGCAGAGGCAGGCGGATCTCTGTGAGTTCAAGGTCAGCCTGGTCTACATAGTGAGTTCCAGGACAACTGGGGCTACAGAGAGACCCTGTCTCAAAAAGACCGAAAAAAACCAATAGTAATAGAGAACATGAGGTTGGGGGAGGTAGTAAAGTGTGGGTGGAGATGGGGGAGGGGGCCTGAATATTTTTAAAATAAAATGTATGAAGTTCTCAAAGAATCATCAAAATATTTTTAAAAATTAGAAAACTTTGATGAAATAGAATATAATGGAAATTCTCAGCTAAGAAATGGAATACGTTTGGAAGAAATAATGAAAGTTTAGAAGTAAAGCACAAAATCAATAAAAATTAAATGCTCAGGAGCTGGAGAAGCAATAGAAGAGGACAAATGAACGTGAGCTTTGAAATGCGAGAACACGGAGCAGAGAGAAAGTAGACTTTTAAAAAGAACGAAAGTAAAAGAACCGCAGGAAGGAGCGGCTCCGAGGCTACAACCCAGGACACAGATGATTAAATCGTCATAGCAAAGCATCTTCATTATACAAGAATAAACTTTCGGGTGGGATGAGATTTAGTAGTTCTGCGTTGCCTAGGCATGCATAAAACACTAGTTCAAGTCTCAAGAAACTAAACTCAAAGAAGATTCTTGAAAGTAGCAAGAATAAAAGAAAGAAAAAGCAACATTGCCGATTCGGGAACTTTTTTCTTTGAAACAGAGCAGGTTTCTCCCGAGAAGCCATGAGGCCTAAAGGAAGAAACAAAACATTTTGAACTGCTGATGGAAAAGTGCTGTCAACCATGATCTACACTCAGCGAGGCCTGCTTCATAATTACCTGAAACGGAAAAGAAAGAAAGTGAGTTTTCTGAAAGAAAGTGAGTTTGTCATCAGCACAACTTCCCTGAATGAAGGCAGAACAAAGCTCATTAAACAGAAAGTAAATGATAAAAGAGTAGGTCTCAGAGCATCGAGAAAGAAATCATGAAGACATCAAAGCTTTCATTCAGCTAATATAATGTGCTTTCTCTATATTCTCAAGTTTTCTAAATTGTATTTGATTGCCATAAGAAAAAATATTAATGTTTAACGTAATTTTAAATACTTACAAAGGGAATGTTTAAAATAGCTTAAAATGGTCAAAGGTAGAGGTTTAAAAAGGAGCAAGTTTTTAAATTTTTGCCTGAGCTGATAAAATGCCCATTCCAGGGCAGTGAGATTGATATGGTTTGAGTGCATTTCCAGGGGGTTATATGTGGTAATTTAATGTTCACTTAGGAGTATTCAGAGGTTGAAAACTTTATCTAATTGCGACATGGCTTTAGGAAGTAGTTATGGTAAACTGATATTACCAGGGATGTACCATTCTAGTGTCTTTATAAGACACAGGAGAGAAGCCACATTTGACACACACGTGCATTCCCAGCCTCTTGCCATGTGACACCCTGAGCAACCTCAAAATTCTGAGAGCAGAAAGGCCATCATTCAATGCAGTTCCTCAGCCTTAGATCAGTACTAAGAAACCAAACAAATCTGTTATCTTTAAACTTATGCAGCCTCAGGTATTGTATTACGCTACTATAACACAGACTAATATTGCCATAATATGAAAATTTTTGTATGAATGCAATAGCTAAAGTGAACACTCTAAAAGATATGAAAAGATACAAGCTCAAAACAAGAATATTCAAATTGGAAATCTATGACAGCATCATTATAAACCATAAGCAGCCAGAACAAATAAAGCAAAAATTAAAGTGATTGAGTTGAACACCAAGATATCCTCAACTGCATGAAATATGTATACATCCATTGAATATGTAAATTCATTCATTAAATGGACAAAATATGTGACAAATTCTATGCAGTCTACAAAAAATCCACATAAACTATAATGACAAAGATAAGCTGATATAATAGATACAGCTACGACATATGGGCATGTAATATATAATAGTCAAAAGAAATACCATAACTATAATAATATAATATAAAGTTAATAAGTTATTGACATGCAGAGAAGGATAGTGTATTTGAAAATCTAAGCCTGTGAAGAAGAAATGGCAAGAGAGAGCTAAAAATAAACGGAGTGATAGAATGTAATCACAGTTAGCATTTAAAAATTGATGTAATGGAATTGAATTGAGAAATGAGAAAAGCTATAGTTATAGCTAAAGCCATAACCTTTTATCAATAATTTCTTGAACTGGGCAGAGAATTTGAAAGAAGACAGGAAGAAACAGTATCAACAAAAAAATCTGATAAATATTCATAGACTATTCAGAACACCAAAAAACCCATGTTGTTTCCAGTGCTCATGGAAAAGTCACCCAGGCAGATCTATTGGAGCCTAGAACAAATGCCAAAAATTTAACAAAAATGATTTCATACTGTGCTCTTTGGCCACAGTGGAATCACATAAGAAATCAACATGATTAACATAGAAAAGTCAAAAACACAGTTCTAAATCTATGAATCAAAGTGGAAGTCTCAAAAGAAATAGTAAAATGAATGAGCAAATAACCTAAACATTCAGCAACAGAAAAATGGAATCACAAAGTTTTTTAAAATAAAACAGAATAGACTGTGTGACCATTTAGCATCATGAGTTAAAGCATGATGAGGAAAAAAAAAAGGATATATACACAGGAAAAAGTTCTGTAAGATACAAAAGCAATCCTGGGAAACAGGATTTAAAATTGTAAATGTGTATGAGAGGTGAAGGATTGACAGAACAGGAGAGGAAGGGAGCTTTGGGGGAGCAGGAGATGTACTATATTGTGATTAGGGTGTGGTTTACATGGGTGTGTATGAGTTTCAAAAGTTACAAATAACCAAACTTAAAGTGCTAGCACTGTTATTTGGTGCAATCATACGTTAAAAAAGATTAAATAGAAGAAAAGGCCAAAATAACTCATAGCTCCCCCTTCCTCCGTTCTTTATAACAGTGCAGACCATCAAACTGAGGGTTAGGGTTAGTCAACCAAGCCTTCCTGTGTCCCTGCTAGATCAGAGCTTCATTTGGCCTGAAAATATCTCCGTAGTTATTCCCCTGGTTTTTTGTTTGTTTGTTGTTTGGTTTTTGCTCTCAAACTGATTTCCTGTAGTTTTAAGCAGTTGGAAGAAATAAAGTTAGTGCATCTCATAGATAAAGTTCTCATTGCTTAGCACGCAAGGTACACCTTGACTTTTCTCCCACAGTTCACTGACCACAACTCTAGTTGCTTCCTGGACTTGTTTGTATTTATTTCCATGGTTCATCTTGGCCCCTGTGTCTTAGCACACACAATTCTCTCTCTGGCTTCCAACGGGTGGCTCCTATCATTTCTCTGTCTGGACTAGAATTCACCCCTTAGTGTTGCTGTTTCTTCTTCTGCATTGAATCAATTATGAGAGCATCATCTATATTCTTCCTTCATAGCCCTCTGGAGACTGGAGGAAGGCATTCAGGTCTCTGTCTGCACTGCACTCTGCAGCTTATCCTGACACTTTAATGACCTTTTATAACTGCCTTCTCATTAGAATCCTGTGTGTGCTCATGAAGACAAAGCGAGTTTTGGATGTCAGAAATGCCACATTCATTCAATGCCCAGCTCATGGCTAGTATTTGCTGAAGGAAAAGCAATGCACATTAGTTCATGCTTCTAAGCTAGCCATACTCTGTCGTGACCTCGAGGTCTAATTTTGTTGCAGAAACTTTCTAAAGAAAGTTTCTAAAGAAAGTTTGAACTTTCTAAACATTCAGTCATTAAAAATATATACTATTATACATCGCTATTATGAGATATAAAATGTATTTATCAAATCTGTAATCATTATGCCAAAGAATCTGAATTACTGTAATATTTTGCATATTGTTAAAACTGTAACTTTAATTGTAAAAAAAATTAAAAAAAATAATTTGTTGAAAAAAATATATATATACTACTGAATTAACATATAATACATGAGAAACAGTTCTAACTAGAAAGTACATACTGCAAACAGTGAAAACATTTTAACAACTTTTTCTCCTTTGAGTTATATCCTTCATAAAAATTGAATCTCCTACATGATCCAGTTATACTCACTTAGTGGCATATGCACAAGAACTCATCCTGCTCCAGCAATACTTGCATAACTGTTTGTTGCTGCTCTTTTCACAATAGCTAAGCAATGGAGACAACCTAAATGTTCCTCAAATGAGGAATAGATAAGGAAAATGTGGCACATTTACACATGGAGTTCTACTCAGCAGTAAAGAAAAACAAAATCATGAAATTTTTGATGTAGCTGCAGGAATCAGGAAAATGGAAAGGAACCATGGGAATTAAGTTGAAGAAGGAGCTTGTGAGGGGGGATAGTAGGAGAGAGGTGTTACTAAGGAAGAAATTTGGAAAAGAGGAGATACCTTAACTGGGGGTAGGTGGAGAGAAGTAGCCTGGATTATACAGGAGGAGCAAGAGGAGAGATAAATAATGCTTTAGATGGCATGAAAAGACTTGGGGAGAATGTGCTAGGTCAAAGTCCTACAGAAAAACACATGTACAATAAAATAGGCATGCATGTGTATAACTGAAGGCTATATAACAGAAAACACATTACAGGGAAAGAGAAACCTCCCTTGAATTTGCTGGTTAGGGTAGTCTAAGAGATACCTAGAACGACACAGGCAATTGTCACATCCCTTGACTGCCTTCCAGAACTTGAAGGTAAGACTATTATTGATGGCAGACCACACTTCAGACACAGGACTTGGAGCAATTGAGCTGTAACTGACCTGAAAGTCGTCAGCTTTCACATTATGTACAGTCTTCCCAGGGAGAAAATCAATCAATTGTCCTACCTAGATGTAAAGCTTAATAAACAGCAACTGGGCCAGCAAACTATTGTTATTGGTGCAGTAGTGGCACTTTTATCTAGCCAGTAATCAACACATATCTAATTGGAAATTAAGGCCCAGTCAAGGGGAAGGGATTCATGGGTGGCATTGTAACCATAGCCAAATACACATGGCTGGAGACATCATAGATCCTAAAGAAAAATCTTCTTTAGCCACATCCCTAGACCAATGCAGTTCCTTACTTTACTCTAAATATGCATCCTCATATTTACAGACAAATGTACCTTTCACCCCCTCATCAACGAAACTTCTTTTTGTAACAGATGGAGACTATTAAAGAGTTCCAGAACTGGTCAAACACAGAGAGTAAATGTCTGTGAGATGTTTAATCCTAAGTGACATAGTGTCAATGCAACCTCTACTCATAGGATGTATGCATGCATCTCTCAACTCTTAACAGAGAAGATTCCTCATGCAACAGATGGTGATTTACACAGAAATCCACAATTGGCCAATGTGTGAAGAACAAGAGTCTGTAGAGTGCTTATCTTGAACAGGACACCTATTTCAAACCTCTGCCTCACAAGGCTCAGGGATCATTGCAGAACAGAAGGTGGAAAGACTGTATGAGCCAAAGGGGTTGGAGGACCACAAAACAAACAAACAAACAAACAAAAACCAGAGTCTTCCAGACAACTGCTCTATTATTCATATGAATCCAGAGTAATGATAACAGCATGCACAAGTCATAGAGCATAGACCTTACTAGTATTGTGTGTGTGTGTGTGTGTGTGTGTGTGTGTGTGTGTGTGTACAATGATAACAGCATGCACAAGTCATAGAGCATAGACCTTACTAGTAGTGTGTGTGTGTGTGTGTGTGTGTGTGTGTGTGTGTGTGTCTGTGTTTTGTTTTTGTGAGAGAGGGTCTCCCTGCAGCCCCTGCTGGCCTGGAACTCCCAATGTGCATCAGGCTGGCCTCAATCTCACAGAGATTCTTTTGCCTCAGCCTTCTAAGTGCTGACAATACGACATGGTCCACCATGTCCCTCTCAACTAGTATTTCATTTAAAAACCATTCAACCTATGGAGATTACTGGTATCTTAAGCACAGGAATTAATTCTGTAACTTGTAACTAGTAAACCAATAAACAGTTCAAAGTCTGAGGCATTTCCCAGTTTCCCAACTTTAAAAATTGTACTTATGTTATCATAAATAAATCTTGCTGTAAGGCAAAACTATTCCTTTGGCCACTTTGCTAGGTCAGTCAGTTTGCAACCAAAGATTATCAATGTTTGGATGAACTCTCCACCAGTTAACAACGTTGGAGATAAATTACCACGTGCTCAACAATAGTATGATTACCTATGGTTCTAATGCACGTGCTGAACATGCAGCATACAGCGGGGTTGGACTTCATTGAAAATATGGTAATTTACCATTGGCTGAAAGTTGTTCTAACAAAAAAATACACTTGCTTATACAGTTCTGGCTGTGAACACTGCATAATGGTTTATGCTTAGGGAACTTTAGATTTCAAAAAACTATCCTTGGGCAGGAGAGGTGGCTTAGCAGTTAAGAGCACTGGCTACACTTGCAGGAGACCTGGGTTCGAATCCCAGCACTCACATGGTGGCTAGCAACCATCCATAACTCCATTTCCAGGGGATCCAACAATCTCTTCTCTCCTCCCTGGACACTGTGTAACATGAATGCACTTACACACATGCAGGTATAACACTCATACACATAAAATAAAAAATTTAATAAAATCTATACTCATCAAGGAGGTGATCCTAATTTAAATGTAGTTTAATATAAGGTTCTTGTCATAAAGAAAGTCAGGAAACAATTCAAGAAATGACCGAAAGAGCCAAGAAACAGTGTCAGCTCTGGAAAATTCTGAGTTATAGTTCTGACGCTACTTCCTCATTAGGGTGGGAGTGCATAGCCATTCTGCTTATCACTTATCCACTGTTCTTATTAAAACCTCAACTTCAATATTTGATGTATACTTGTCATAAAATTTACTTGATTTGCCCCAGGGTTCCTGACTAAAAGGATCTTTGAAAGACAAACTGTTTTAAGCCCTAGCTGTCCTCCCACTGCTCTCTCTGTGGACTTAGGCAATATAAATAAACTCAAAAATATGTTTCATCAGGGTACAAAAGAGGGAAAATAGTTTCAATATGCAATTTCTATTTTGTAATGTTGGGGATCAAACCCAGGGTCACGAACATGCTGAGCAAGCATTCTATAACTGAGCTATATTCTTAGTCCTTTGTAAAACTATTTTGAAAAATTAAATGAAATCAGAGTTATTTGGTAGAAATGTTCTTTTTAAAATCTGAAGAGAAAAAAAATCTACAGACCTCAAAGTCATAAACAATAGAGTCCACACAAAATAATACATGCAATATTTAACAATGTAGTTTCTTTTTTTAAAACTATTTATTTAATAACCACACAATCAGAAGAAGCATTTCATTACAACAGCATTGACAAATTCAATAACAATATCCAAAGCTAAGATGCATCTCCTTCAAAATTGGCTGTAAATTTTTAGGTTTAGAATTGAATTAATACAGTTATACAATATTGTACTCAGTATAAGCCCTATAAGACATGAAATTAAATGAGGTTTTAACCTTTAAAAAAATCTCCATTTCATTATTAAAATACACAGTT
>NW_008355158.1:2042425-2043833 GCF_000622305.1 Nannospalax galili
GTTACTTTCTGAGCTCCTTGGCATCTGAGCATGGATATAAAGTCATCAGGTAGATTTCAATGGTAAACTTTTTCATATCCACCAATTATTAAGGAGCAAATTTTTATGCTTTGAAGAATTATTATTTTTTTAATTTTTTAAAATTTATTTATTTTTATACCCCATTCCCAGGTATCACTCTCCCATAGTCTCCCTCCCCCCACTAGAGCCCTTATACTCTGATATCCCTGCTACTGTCTGCTGTGTTGTCAGCACCCCCAGCCATTCCCCACTACTTGTCCTTCTGGTGAATCTAGTCAGCCTATCTAGAGGTCTTTGTTTTAGGAGGGTCAGCTGTTCTTCATCTAGCAGTAATCAGTTGTCTGTATTCCTTTAGATAAGATTGGGGTCTGCTGTTCATTTTCCCAGTTCTATGCAGGGTTACTCTCTAGGAATCTCTTTGGTCACCCAGGCCAAAAACTCAAAAGAAGGTATCACCTGTCTGGCATTGTTGCTTATTATGTAGCCTTTAGCTATACATATGGACTCTTATGAAATTATATTGGCCCATTTAATCTTTGGTTATACTTTCCTTTTGGGTGTTTAGGGGCATACACTTGGACCAGATAAACCGATTTATTTTTAACTCTTAAGATCATTTGAGGATCTGTTCCTCAGGGGTTACATGGGCTTGGGAGGAGCCCCTGGCTCCTATCTTTTACCAGTTCCACCTATATGAAGATAATTCAAAGATCCTACTCAACCATGGTTGGCTTTGCTTCGAAGCCTGGAGGAAATGATTCCTCTGTGTTGACCCTCTTCTTTATAGACTGGACACTGGTTCAAGTCCATCTGGTGGGGTCTACTCAGCCCTCTTGATCAAGAGGAGAGGTGACCCACCACCATTATAGGACATTTTGAGAGATGATCATAGTCCCCTGGAACTAGTCGACCTAGGAGGGCTAGGAGTAAAAAGTGTCCTTTATGTCCCTCTGACCAAATTATTATAGGCCTCAAAGAGGAGGGTCAACACAGAGGAATCATTTCCTCCATGCTTCCAAGCAAAGCCAACCATTGTTGAGCAGGACCTTTGACTTATCTTCATATAGGCAGAACTGGTAAAAGAACCATGTGACCCCTGAGGAACAGATCCTGTAATGAACTTAAGAGTAAAAATAAATCGGTTTATCTAGACCAATTATGTGGCCTTAAACACCCAAAAGGATAGTATAACCAAAGATTAAAGAGGCCAATACAATTTCATAAGAGTCCATATGTATAGCTAAAAGCTACATCACAAGCAACAATGACAGACAGGTGATACCTTCTTTTGAGTTGTTGGCCAGGGTGCCCAAAGGGATTCCCAGATAGTAACCCAGCATAGAACTGGGAAAATGAACAGCACACCCCAATCATATCCAAAGGAATA
>NW_008355158.1:2044159-2045746 GCF_000622305.1 Nannospalax galili
GGTTACTTCCATCTCTTAGCTATTGAGAAAAGAGCAGCAACAAACATGGATGTAAAAGTGTCTCTGCAATAGGATGACTTCTTTGGGTATATGCCAAGGAGTGGTATAACTGGGTCAAATGGTAGGTTCATTTGTAGTTTTTTAAGAGTTCTCCATACTGTTTTACATAGGGATTGAACCAGTTTACAGCCCCACCAGCAGCAGATGAATGATCCCCTTTCCCGCACCCTCTCCAGTATTTGGTATCATTTGTTTTCTTGATCTTAGCCAGTCTGACTGAGGTAAGGTAAAATCTTAAAGTGGTTTTAATTTGCATTTCCCTGATTATTAGTGATGTTGAACATCTCTTAAGATGTTTCATAGCCATCTTTACTTCTTCTTTTGAGAATTCTCTGTTCAGCTCCTTAGCCCATCTTTTAATTGGGTTGCTTCTTGTCTTGGTTCTCTGTTTTTTGAGTTCATTATATATTCTGGTTATTAAGCCTCTGTTGGATGTGTCTCTGGTGAAGATTTTCTCCCTTTCTGTGGGTTTTCTGTTTGCTTCCTTGGAGTCTCCTTTGATGTCCAGAAACTTTTTAGTAATGAGGTGCCATTTGTTAATTCTTGCCCTTTTTTCTTGAGCAATTCATGTCCGGTTTAGAAAATCTTTTCCTATGCCTATATCTTGTAGGTTTTTCTCAATGTTTTCTTCTAATAGTTTCAGAATGTCAGGCTTTACATTGAGCACCATTTGGTGAACATGCTGTCTTTCCTCCAGTTAATGTCTTGGCCTTTGTCAAATATCAGGTGGCTGAAATTGCATTTACTCATATTTGGGTCTTCAATTTTGTTCCATTGGTCTATGGGCCTATTTTTGTGACAGTACCATGCTGTTTTTATGACTATAGCTCTGTAATACAGCTTGAAATCTGGTATAGTAATCACCCCAGAATTGTTCTTAGTGCTCAGGGTTCTTTTGGATATCCCAGGTCCTTTGTGCTCTCCAATTCTGGAAAAATGTCATGGGGATTTTGATTGGCATTGCATTGAATCTATATATGACTTTTGGTATGATGGTCATTTTCACAATATTAATTCTTCCAATCCATGAGCATGGGAGGTCTTTCCATTTTCTGATGTCTTCCTCAATATCTTTCTTTAAAGTTTTAAAATTTTCATTTGTAAAGCTATTTAATGACTTTTGTCAGGTTTACTCTGAGATATTTTATTTTTTTTGCAGCTATTGAGAATGGGGGTGTTTCCATGTCCTCTTTCTCTGATTGTTTGTTATTGATATATAGAAAGCCTATAGACTTTTGTAGGTTAATTTTATAACCTGCCACTTTACTGAACATGTTAATAATTTCTAGGAATTTTAAGGTGGAATTTCTGGTGTCCCTTAGATACAATATATCATCTGCAAAAAGAGATTATTTGATCTCTTCCAATTATTAGTCCTTTAATTTCATGTTCTTGTCTTATTGCTCTTGCAAGAGTTTCAAGTACTATGTTAAAGCTAAGTGGGGATAGTGGACAGCCTTGTCTGGTTCCTGATTTCAATGGGAATGCTTCCAATTTTTCTCCATTTAGAATAATGTTGGCTGTGGG
>NW_008355158.1:2045881-2065167 GCF_000622305.1 Nannospalax galili
CTTTTCTTTGTGCCCATTTATATGATTTATGACATTTATTGGCTTAAGTATATTGAACCATCCCTGCATCTCTGGGATAAAGATGACTTATCATGGTGGATGATCTTTTTGATGTGTGTCTTTATGCAGTTTGCAAGTATCTTGTTGAGAATTTTTGCATCTATGTTCACTAAGAATATGGGTCTAGAGTTTTCTTTTTCGATTGTATCTTTACCTGGCTTTGGTATTAGAGTGATGCTGGCTTCATAGAAGGGATTTGGAAGTTCTCCCTCCATTTCTATTTTTTTGAATAAATTAAGTAGAATTGAATGCAGATCTTCTTTAAATGTCTGAGTCTGTTAATGTTCAGTCAATTAATATTTAATGTTCAGTCCGTTAATATTTAAAGTTATTAATGAGAGATGAGTATTGAATCCTGTCATTTTTTGTGTTGTTGTTTGTTTACATTCTTGCTATAGCTGTACTTTTACACTGTTATGCCCTCATTGTAATTCTTTCTGCAACCCCTTGGGTATAGTCATTCCTTTCTTCAGCTCTTTGTATTGCTCCTAGAACTCTCTGAAGGCCTGGTTTTGTGGACAAGAATTCCTTCAGCCTATTTATGTCATGGAAGATTTTTCTTTCCCCTTCAACTATAATAGACATTTTGGCTGGATATAGTAATCTGGGTTGGCATCTGTGGTCATTTAACACTGGGAATACTTTGGTCCAGGCTCTTCTGGCTTTCATAGTTTGCATTGAAAAGTCAGCTGTGATCCTAATGGGTTTTCCTTTATATGTGACTTGTTGTGCACTGAAAAGTCAGCTGTAATCCTAATGGGTTTTCCTTTATATGTGACTTGTTGTTTCTCTTTTGCAGGTTTAAGATTTGTCTCTGTTTTGTACATGTACTGTTTTTACTGTAATGTGCCCTGGAGAGTTTCTTTTCTGGTCCTGTCTGTTTGATGTTCTGTATGGTTCTTTGATTTGTATGGGCATGTCTTTCTTTAATTTGGGGAAATTTTCTTCCACAATTCTGTTGAAGATCTTGTCCATGCCACTATCTTCGGATTCTTCTCCTTCCTGTATGCTTATGATTCGTAAGTTTGGTCTTTTTATGGTGTTACACAATTCCTGCATATTCCATTCTTGTGATTTCTTAAAATTTTCATAATCGTTCCTTGAGTGGTCTAGTTCGTCCACTGTATCTTCCAGTCTTGATACTCTGTTTTCCATTTCATTCATCCTATTGGTGAGGCTTTTTCCTGCTGTTTGTTATTGGCTTACTGAGTGTTTCACTTCCTTCTTCATTTCAGCCTGAGTAGTCTTCGATATTTCTAACTCTTTCTAAATTCATTCAGAAGTTTATCACTATCTTCCTTCAGTTCTTTGATTTCTCTTTTTGTGTGTTCTTTAAATTCACTGAATTCTTTTATCATGTTTATAATTGTTCTTTGAGTTCCATGTCCTGCATTATCTCTAGGGGTCTCTCATTGTACTCCTCTGGAGGACTATTGGTATTTGGTGGGGATATAATGTTTTGGCTTTCCTCCATGTCATGCATTATCTCTAGGTGGTTCTCATTTTACTCCTCTAGAGGATTACTGGTATTTGGTGGGGATATGTTATTTTTGGTTTTTCATGTTATTATTTTTTCTCTGTGATTTTGATATGTGAATTTCTTTTGTAGTTTCTGACTCGTGTGATACTCAGGCCTTCATGTTTAGTTCTCCTTTTTTTTTTTTAACTTTATGTGTCTTTGTGGTTTACTTTTTGGGTTTTTTGGGCATGAAAAGCTGGTTTGTCTAAGCTTCTGGTTCTCTCTTTTGATTTTGTATTGAGTGGCTGGCTTGCTTTTGTCTTCAGGAGTTCCCACAGAGGCCCAATTCAGATGAGGGTCAGATGTTTCCAGGCTTTCTCCTAAGGTCTGAATCCCTCCAGGAACGATTTTGGCCTAAGGAATTTGGGGGTTGGACTGGCCTGGGAGTCTGACCCAGGAAAGATGCTGGTTTAGGGCAGCTGGTGGCCATGCCACCCATAGATGCAAAGGCAGATGGGGCAGGAAAAGGCCCCAAGGACTCCTGGGGACTGTACTGAGGAGCTGTGTTGGTCTGGATGCAAAGGATCAGGAAGAGGAAAGGTCATCCCCTGGCCCACAAGAAGTTGGCAGGTGGTTCAGGCCCAGGGAAGCAGAGGGAGGTAAGGGCAGGGCCAGGCCCAGAAGCAGTGCTCCTGGGGCCTAGAGAAGGCACTAAGTGTTCTGGATGAAAAGGATCAGGAAGTAGTATTGGTTCCCCAGGTGTCTGGGGCCCTAAGAGAAGGAATGGGGCAGGACCCAAACTAGGAAGAGAGACAGGCGAGGTGGGGGGTGGGAGGGTGAATGAGGCTGAGGGAATCAAGATGTGGAGAACACAATGGGCTTACCCTAGAGAGAGGCCTGCTGGTAGCAACAATTTAGTTTCTTAATCCACTTCTAAGCTGACAATATCTTAGAAGCACCCATATTTATCTCCTTATTTCTCATATTCCTAAGGACCATCCTGTGTGCAACTTTTATGACTCTGTGCTTGATTTTACCTGCTTCTTTATTTAAAGAACTTTTCATTCATACCTCAGACTTCATACTTTGAAGGATGATGCTCAGAGGTACCCTGGAGCTACAACAGGGCCCTTATATAGGCCCTGGAAGATACGTGTGATCTGAAGTGACCTTCAGTCACATGAGTTTCTGTATCTGTGGGGATAGCACCATTGCCATTTCATACCATGTACAAATAATGGAGATTGG
The DNA here is from genome assembly GCF_000622305.1 of Nannospalax galili. NCBI lineage: Eukaryota > Metazoa > Chordata > Mammalia > Rodentia > Spalacidae > Nannospalax > Nannospalax galili. The sequence goes on from NW_008355158.1 coordinate 2,048,649, forward strand.
ATGTGCGCATCACAGTCAGTCTGCTGTCATGTTTACTACAAGACTTCACTGTTGGGCCATAGGGGTTTTGCAATGTTCCACATGAATCTGGATGGAACTTGCACTCCACCAGAGTTATACATCATCATAGTTGACCTAATGTCAAAATTTAACCACTGTTCACTGTTGTTCTAGGGGATGGATAATAGATCACTTGCTTTTACTCTTAGTATTTCCTCTTTAAATTTTGCTTTCTTATAGGGTACTGAACTTTGGAAAGTTTTTCTTATTTCTTGTATATGTATGGCACATGTGGGTATATTTGTGTGTGGGGGCAGAGACATACATCACAGAGGGCATATGGAACTCAATCAACAACTTCCAACAACTTCCTAAACCTAGGTCTGTCTGCTCTGTTCATCCCTTTTACCTTGTTTGAGGCAGACATCTTTGTCATTTGCAAGTGCAAACACCAGGGACAATGGTCCATGGGTTCTCTAGTGAGCCTTTTTCTGCATCTCATCTCAGTGGAGAACATTGTGAATACAGATGCACTTCACCATGCCCAGCTCTACATGGGTTCTGGGGATTCAAACTCAGATTGTCATGGTTTTACAGCAAGTGTTTTATACTCCTAGCCTTCTCTCCAGCCCAAGTTTTGTGGTTTGTCAAGAGGCCTAAAGATATGATTACCATAGCTTTCCTGCTTCTATAATAAAATATCCTGACAAAAGGAAATTAAGGAAGAAGAAGTTATTTCCGGTCACAAATCAGTATACAGTGCATCATGATGGGTAAGTTAAGGTAACTGAATCCACAGCCATGAGGTAGAATGTGACAATTCCCAGTTCTCACATCACTTTATTCTTTTTATACAGACAAAGTTTACATAGTATTACCCACTGTCATTTCTGTCAGCACTCCTGTCTTCCTGGTTCCCACAAGAAAGGCCATTTAACTCTGCTTCCAGAATGTGAAAACTTCTTTAACCCCCAAATACCAAACCTCTCTACCTTCAGTCATGAAAGAGTTGGACAGGTTTATCACAGTAATTCCCCATTTCCTATACCATATTTGGGTTTTAGTTACATTTCTTGTTTTTATGATGAAATGCTATGACAAAAATAGCTTAAGAAAGAAATGGATTTTATAGGCTCATAGGTTCAGGGTATAGTTCAGTATTGTGGGGAAATCATGACTCAGCTCACTTTCTCCTTTTTGTGCAGTTGAGAATCCCTCTCCAGAGTCATTAGCTATGGGTAGGTCTTTTATTCTCAAATGATCAAATCAACATAATCTCCCAAAGGCATACCCAGAAGCCTATTTGCTAGGTAATTCTAGATCTCAAACTTTAAAACTCTACTCTTTGTCAAACTGACACTCAAACACATTACTTTGAATCATAATCTTTGATCCCTTGTACCCTAAACCTCGTATTTATCTCATATTACAAAGTATAACCTTCAAATATCCCTATATTCTTTAACAATTCTAATAGCTTGAAAGCTCAAACTCCACATCTCCACTGATACTCAAGGTCATTTCTTAACTGTGAATTTTTACAAAATCTAAAACAAATTACACAGTTCCAGTACATAGTACCTCAGAACATACATTCCCATTTCAAAATGTTTAAAAAATTGGGACATAGTAAACAATCTTCAGAAAATAGCAAGATGAAAATCCAATCATCATTATGATTCATCTACCTTTTGCTTTACATGTATTTCTCTCACACTGAAGTTCACAAAATTTAACATTTGGAAACTTGGTTTGAAAGAGGTCAGACTTTAGGAGTCTCAGCTTTTGGAGAGAGTCTCAATTTGGCCTCCTTTTTCTTCCAGTAAATTACTGGTGCTTGATCAAACTTGAGCTGGTCACACTAGGTCGCCAACATCTGGCTTTGGAACTAGCCCCGTTTTGTTATGTCAGGGGTCATGTCAACCATGCTTAGCAAGTCAGAACCCACCCCCTTGTTCAATACCACCCTACTTTGGGACTAGACCCATTCAATCTGGGAGAACACTTGACTAGTCTAGCCTGGTGTCACTCAGAAACCCCCCCCCCTACTCAGTCACCATCTTCCCACTTTAGGACTAGGCCCAGTCACATTGCCAGGAAGCTGATGACTAGCCTACCTGGAGCCATCCTGTCCCTCAAATGAAAAATCAAAAGTGAGAACGTGAAGCACAGACCAAGTAACTATTCATAACTGATCAGAAAGTAGTCAAGCTACCACAACAATAAAAACAGAACCAAGCTTCAAGTCAACAATACTAGAATTTCACATCAGTCCCACAACCAACAAAAGAAGTACATATGCATAGGTCACAGTTCAAAAACACAAATATGAAAAACTAAAATAATATGTACCTACCAAATACCATCAGTACCATTGAAGTGTTCTGCAGTGAGAACTACCTACAGGAACTCCAGGACACAGAACTTAAAAGAACAATCAGAAATATGATCAATAATTCAATAATTTAAAGAACACACAAACAGCCAATCGAAAGAACTCAAAGAGGATGGGAATAAACACTTAAGCTTAAAAGCTACAAATGTACAGCAGAATGAAATGGCAAAGACAATTCAGGATTTGAAAAGTAAATTATTGAAAGAGATAGAAATATTGAAGAAAACTCAGGTTGAGTTGAAGGTAGAATTGTAAAACTCAATTAGCCAATTTGAAACAATAGCAAAAAACCTCATCAGCAGAATGAATACAATGGAAAATGGAATATCAAGATTTGAAGATAAAGTTGGTGAATTGGACCACTCAAGGAAACCATATGAGAATTAAAAAAGAAAACACAGGAATGGAATATACAGGAAATGTGGGAGACCATGAAAAGACCAAATCTTCCCTAAATTAAGGAAAGACATACCCTTACATACATGAAGTAAACAGAACACCAAACAGACAGGACGAGAATAGAAACTCCCCACAGCATATCTTAGTAAAAATAGTAAATGTGCAGAACAAAGAGATGTTGAAAGCTTCAAGAGAAAAAGAATGTATTACATATAAAATTCTTAACAAAATGCTTTCAAATTGCATACAGACATATCAAAAAGTCATCCATTATGATCAAGTTGGATTTATTACAGAGATGCATGGATGGTTCAATATACTCAAGACAATAAATGCAATATGTCTTATAAATGGACTTAAAGACAAAAATCACATTATAATCTCAATAAAAGCAGAAAAGGACTTTGAAAAAAATCTAGCATTCTTCATGATAAAGGTCCTAGAGGGAATTGGACTGGTAGGAACATACCTCAACATAATTAAGGCTATATATAAAAACCCATAGCAAATGTCATTCTAAATGTAGGAAAACTTGAAGTATTCCAGTAAAAATCAGGATCCAGTGTACACTATTCCTATTCCTTTTCAATATAGTAATCAAACATCTAAATACAGTAACAAGAGTAGGGAATTAAATGGATACTACTTTGAAAAGAAAGGGGCAATCTGTCAGTATTTGCAAATAATATATTATACCTAGGAGAGCCCAAAAATTCCAACAGAAAACTTCAAGAAATGATCAATACTTTCAGCAAAGTGACAGAATACAAAACCAATTTACGAATGTTAGCAGCATTACTATCTAACGATAACATGCGGTCAGGCAAAGGGATCAAGAAAACACTCCCATTAACAATAGCCTCAAATATTAGGGATAAAAATAACCAAAGACATTGAAGATCTCTACAGTGAAAACTGTAAATCTTCGATGAATGTGAATGAAGAAGATGCAAGAAGATGAAAAGACCTCATGTGCTCATTGATTTGTACACTTAATGTTGTGAAAATTACAGTCCTACCAAAAGAAATTTATATTTAATGCAGTCAAAATAAAATCCTAGTCACAGTCTCCACAGAAATAGAAAAAGAATCAATCTAAAACGCATATGATATTACAGAAGACCCCAGATAGCACAAGCAATCCTAAGCACTAAGATCAGTGCTTGAGTGGGGTATAACCAAACCAGATTTAAATCTACATTGCAGAGCTATAGTTACAAAAACAGAATGTAACTGGCACCAAAACAGAGTACATGCAATTTCAATCACTTAATATTTGATACAAGTGTTAAGAAAACACACTGAAGGAAAGCCAGCATCATTAACAAAAGATGCCTGCAAAACTGGATTTCCATGTATAGAAGAATCAAGTTAGATCCATATCTATCACCCTGCACAAAAGTCAACTCCAAATGGGTCAAAGACTTCAATGTGAAACTTGAAATGCTGAAACTGTTAGAAAAAAAAAAAACATAGAACCCTACAAGATATTGATGCAGAAGAACTTTCTAAATCGGATTGCAGTAGCTCAGGAATTAAGATTAACAAATAAACGGGACCTCATTAAATTAAAAGTTTTCTGTACAACAAAGGAAACTATCAGTTGAGTGAAGAGGAAGCCCTCAGAGTGGGACAATGCCTTCACCAGACACATCTGACCGAGGATAAATATCCAGAACATTAAAGAACTCAAAAAAATTTTTTCAGGGTTTCTGATAATGCTACATTCTCAACATAGAAAGGGTACAAAATGATTTTTTTCCAGAATATTTCAAGGGATGGTGGCTTTCTATCACTGACTGCAAAGCACCTTCACAAACTGTTACTGTAGGTCATTTTGTCTCTTAATTAAAATAAGACACCATATGTCCAGAGTTTTGACCTGTACTGAAACAGGGGAAAAGGGGTCTCCTAGAGGGGTCTTAGTCTTATTCATGAGAGTCGAAGAATGAACCTAAATGGCAGAAAGCAGACAGACTTACAGAGAGCTACATGACTGTGTCTGGTCAGAAGTTCTGCAGAGTTCTTTGAATCAAGGCAGGATTCCAGGCAGGAAAAATTCACTACCTCATAAACACACCAGGTATTCCTTTGCAGAGGATGGTGTGATAAGAATAGGTAGGAATTGGCTAGGCAGTTAGGATAAAAATACCCCAAAGAAAAAGTAGCCAGTTTCTTGGCTAAAAGTCAAAATGTCCTTGGGCCTCTTAGCAACATACTCTGTTCCAAAGGCCAAAAATGTCAAAAGTATCTGAGAGCGCTTATCTAATTCCTAAAAGATGTTAAGGTTACCTCTTCAGAGGGGGAATGTTAGAGTAGCAAAAAAGCCCCAAAAGTTTAACTAGTCAAGACTATAAAATCCCTAGTCTATCTGTTGGAGGACCCACCTTTCCAATCTCACAGGTCATTCACCTGGTGATAGAACCACCCCTGGGAAGGCAGGTTCACCTTAAGTTATGCTTAATAAATGGGCAGAACTCAATTTTTTTTAAAAAAAATCAAGAAAATAAATGACCCAATTAAAAATGGGCTATGGATCAAGATAGAGAGTTTTCAAAAGAACTAAATATGGTTAAGAAATACCTTAAAAATGTCCCTAATCTTCAGCAATTAGGGAAATACAAATTTAAAATACATATTTTAATTTTTGTGCATTTCATACAATACCTTCAATCATATTTAGATACCCTTCCCTACTGAACCAGCTATATCCCCAGGCACCGAATTTCATACATTCTGTCATATATGTTAAGGCCTATTGAGTCGTTTGTATTCCCAGATGTCCCTTGGTATAAATTCCACTGGAGCCTCGTCAGCCTATATAGCATAACTCCTTGAAGAAGACCAACTCTCCCTCACCCAGCAGTGATCAACTGCCAATAGATCCTCTGCTAAGGTTGGAGCATCTTGCTAATTTCCCCAGTTCTATACTGGATTTTTATTTGGTTTGAGTTTATATTGTTGTGCATGTTGTCGCTGTTGTTGTAAGTTCATATGAGCAAATTCCCAGAAGCCTGGAAAACTCTGTTTCTTTACGGTCATTCACTATCTCTGACTCTTACAATCTTTCTGCCTTCTTTTCCACAATGGTCATTGAGCCCTGAGGGCATGAGATTTAATATAAGATTCTTTAAAAAATTATTATTTTTAGTGTGTGAATGTATTACCTGAATGCATATAAATGTACCCAAGCCGTGCAGTGCCTGCAGAAGACAGAAGAGGGGATAGGATCACCTGGAACTGGAGTTACAAATGATTGTCAGCTGCCACGTGGGTGCTGAGATTCAAACCCAGGTCCTCTACAATAACAACCAATGCTCTTAACTGCTGAGCCATCTATCCAGCCCCCATATAGGATTCTTATCCAGGTACATGTACTCTGGTCTTGCCTTTTCAAATTCTTGGGTTGTACCATTAATTCATTTACTTATGTTCTTTTTGATTTTTTAAATGTAGACTCACAGAGCTTTACATTTCCCTCTTAGGACTGCTATTAATTTGTCCCAGAGTTTTTATTCTGTTGCGTTGCTGTTTTCATTTAGTTCCAGGAATACTTTTATTTCTTTCTTGATTTCTACTTTGACCCATTCATCATTCAGGAACCTGTTGTTTAGTCCGCATGAGTTTGTGGGGGATCAATAGCCAATGGACATGATCTGGCTTATGAGGCTATCCCTGAGATCTCAGGGGGTTTGATAAGAAGGGGGCTTAAGGGTATAGACAGTCTGGGAAGGTCTAAGTAGCTAAGCAGAGGAGAAGTGAGCCCTGGAGTGAGCAAATTCAACCTACTTTATGATTCCATCTTACCCCATTTAGAAGGGCTAAGATCAAGTGAACAAAGGACACCAAATGCTGGTGAGAATCTGGGGAGAGGGAAATCAGCATAGACCTGGGGAAGTGAGCAAGGAGCCCCAACTTTACCTGAGAAACTACTGGCTATGGATAACTACTGGGAGAGGGAAAGTTAGTTCTTTAAGTATATAATGCTAGGTAGGTTAACCAGGCTCCATTGAATGGAAGCTTACCAGTATACATTTTGGGACACAGACTTGACTCAGTAGGTCTTAATATATATGACAGAGTGCATGAAATCTTCTGGCTGGGGGCTTTAACTGGGGTGTTGATAGGGGAGGAGGTATAAATATGATCCAAATACATTGTATAAATTTATAAAAATTCAATTAAAATGTGTAAAAAACTTGAGCTTGTCCTCAGCCAAACTATCTAAAATTGCAGGAGCAATGGGGTATATTGTTTTTTGCCAAAGAAAAACTATTACTATATTCCATAAATCTTTAGTTTTGAGAAAAAAATGAGAAGATATTTTAAATAAAATAAATATTTTATCATTCCAAATGACACGTACATAGACTTAGGTAAGTGTGAAAAAAGTTTCAAAACTTTATTTTTCAGAGTTGAATAATGGGCCTAATATGCTTTTTCCTTCTATTAGATCTCATTTTCTGAAATTTTTGTAGTGTCCTTGTGATAACATTTATAGCTTCACATTTCTAAGACTTAGGAAGAAGCTTTAAGATGAAAATTTCCAGTAAAACAAAAATGTCTTTATGTTTACTTTTAACATCTTAGATCCCAAACAAAAGGTTGTTACTGAAACCAGACAGCTGCTTTGTAGTTTGGGTCTCTTAATATTCTACAAAGATTGACATTGATTTATATCTTGGAGTAAAACAAAGAAAAAGTGAAATATATACAAAATTCCTTTCACAAATTAAAAATTTAGTTTGAAATATTTATTGCAAATGGTTAGTATATCATTGTCCAAAACAACAGAGACAGCGATGTGTATGTGTGTGTTGTTGTTATTATTGTTGTTTTTTTGTTTTGCTTGACAGGATCTCCCTAGTCCCAGCATGCCTGGAAGTCACTATGTATGCCAGGCTGGCCTTAATCTCACAGAGAACTGCCTGCCTCCTTAGTGCTGGGATTAAAAGTTCCTGCCACCATTCTCGCATGAGAGACACGTTTTTTAAAGCCCATGACTCTTCCTCGCACCCATTCTACTATTGAGCAGTCTTGAATTAAAATCAACAGTTTGTTATACACACAGATTTACATGCTTATAAACACAGTATGAAAATATTTTTGAAATAGATAAGATTTTGAAACATGAGATTATCTTAAATAAGGTGAATTTTAATAATTCTTTTGGCATTCCAAACAGACGTTTCTTTTGTTTGAAACGATGACAATTTCAATGTAAATTTACAAAATGATAAGCTGTGGTGCTTACTAAATAAGTTACTTAAATTGGCTTTTAGAGAGGTTCTTGTTACATAATGAAAGAAATTCTGATGTTTGTATTAAACTTAAAACCACCAGTAGTTTAAAATTCCTAATGAAATGAAAGGCTTAGCATTGTATTTCTTAAGGGTTTGTTTTAATGGTTATCCTTGGCCTTGTGAAGATGTGCCTTTGCATGCTTCTGTAGCTGAATTTAAAAACTGTGGCACATGTGCTAGCATTTCTGTTTTCTTGTTTCTTTTCAGAGTAAAATGACATAATAAATGTATTGTTGACTACATCTTCTATCATATTCGAAGCATCAAATTTCAGTGCAGTCTCATCCTCCTCTAAATTAATTTAAATTTTGTGAATATTCATATCCTGCTACCAAGACCTTTTTCTGTAGTTTTATGTGAAAGTGTTTCCACCTTTGGAGGGTATTTGCAATTCCATTTTTCTCTGCAATGCTTGTGTACATGTTTTCAACAATTGATTATATCTGGGTTCTTCTTGCTACTTATGATCCAAGTTTTTAAACGTCGACATCTATCTGTAAATGTAAAATATCTCTGAATATGGTAAATATTCCATAAATTCATGACTCTTTTAAGCATAATTTTATTAAATGAAGTAAGTGGTCATATAATTAAAAACCCAATATAATATATAGGCATTTAATTTTTATAAGGAAGAATTGTTTCTTTTTTAAAATTGTGTGTATATAGGGACTGGAGAGATGGTTCAGCAGTTAAGAGCATTGGCTGCTCTTTCAGAAGACCTATGTTTGATTCTGAGTACACACATGGTGGCTAACAACTGTCCTTAACTCTAGTTCCAGGGAATCCGATGCCCTGTTCTGGCCTCCACAGGATTTGCATGACACAAGTGTATTTACATACATGTAGGCAAAACACTCATACACATAAAGTAAAAAAATAAAACATATATCTATAAAAATATAAATAAATAAAAAATGCTTAAAATTGTATATGCTTAATATCTACAACATGGTGTTTTGATATTTATAGAGAAAGTAATCCATTAGCCAAGCCAAAAAACATACTTATCAACTTGTAGAATTATCTTTATTTTCTTATTTTTATGAGTGTTTAAAATCCATTCCTTTACCACATTATTCAATATAATGCTATGGCTGTGGTCCTCTAGTATACGTAAGCTCTGGGAAATGTGCTCACTCATCCTCCTGCTACTTCATCGTCAATATCCATCTCATCATTTCCCCATCACGACTCTCTCCCCTGACAATCACCGCTCTACTTCTATTTGTATAGACTGTTTTACTTTCTATTTGTATGACTTTAAATTTCACAGAAAAGTGAGACTGTCCAGTATTTTTCTTTTGTATCCAGCATATTTTATTTAGTGTGCTGTGCTTCGGGTGTAGCATTCTTATTTCAAATAAAAGGGTATTATTTAAGGTGGCCAGCAACTTTTAGTATGTACTGACAAAAATAACAAGACGCTTCAGAAGTTTTATGATTAGGAAATACTTTTTCTATAACATCTATTTCTTCTAATGTGAAGAGCAATGCTGTATTTGATTTATACAAGATGAAGAGCTATTTTACTGAAAGTGCGTAATGGCCTTCTACCATCCTTTTCCCAAGCACTCTCTATTACACTTCATCCTAGAGTAGAGTATATACTTTAACTATAAGGTTCTTTTTCTAGAAGATGCTGAAGACATATTTGCTTTTAAATTTTACTGGTAAAAACAAGAATAGATATTTTACATGTTTTACATTCTTTTTGAATAACTACAACCCATTAATAATATTGTCAAATTTAAAGATGTTATGAAAACTCGTTATCACCTGCTTTGTAATTCTTAGATAAAATATTTGAGAATTATGTTGTTTCTTAATATAGTCAGTACTTTTCTTTCTCTTTCTGTCTTTCTTTCTTCCTTCTTTCCTTTCTTTTCTTTTTTCTTTCTTTTCTTTTCTTTTCTGTTCTGTTCTCTTCTTTTTCTTTTTGAGACAAGTTCTCACTATGGATCCCCTGCTGGCCTGGAACTAACTATATAGACCATGCTAGCCTCAAATTCACAGAGATCTTCTTGCCTCTCTTTCCTCATTGCTGGGATTAAAGCTGTGCACCTATATGCTAGCTAAAATATTTCTTTTTTTTAAAGGAAAAAGTTACCCAAAGATTTATTAACTGATGAGTGAATAAATAAGATGTGATGTAGTTGTATAAAAATGAGTATTTTGTACTGGAAAAGAATGAAATAGCAGCATGTGCTACAATTTGGATAAATCCCAAAGTCATTATACTAAATGAATGAACATGGTCACAGGAGGCCACTTCCTTCCATTCATATGAAATTCTCAGAATATGAAAAAATAACAAGTGCTTTTAGTTTCCCTCCCATTGCTCATGTTGTTCTCACCCACCAACTTTACCACCAATTCATATTTATTGCTTTTAGTTGGCAAAAAAAGTTTTTAAACCTCAGCAAATACTTATTTCTAATGATATGTGCTTGTAGTTATTTGAATTTTATTTAAATCAATTAGGCAAAAACTATCATGTATCCTGAAACATTTCCATAGACAAATTTGATCATTTTTTTCTTCTCTGTATTTATAAATATAAAAGCATTCTGGCAAATATTGATCCCAAATATCATTATTCCTTTCTCTTAATTAATCTACCATTCTGATGGCAAACATCCTGGAGAACTTTACTTTGAAAAAAATTATTTTGAAAACGTTTGAGAATTTCATACATGCAAAATTGTGTTTGATCAAGTCTATTTTCTGTTCCCTCCCCTAGGCCCTTTCTACCACTTCCCCTTCCCAACTTCATGTGCTCTCTTATAAAAACTGAATCACTTAATGCTGTCTCTCTGTGCATGGGTATAGGGCCACATCCCTGAAGAAAACTGACTTTCCCTCTCCCAGCAGCTATCAGTTGCCAGTACCTTCTTAGCTAGGGGTTTGACCTCATGAGCCCCTTCCAAATACATGCTGGGATTTTGACTGACTTGATCTTGTGCAGATCTTGTGCATGCATTTATACCCAATCCAAGTTCACATGTGCAATGGTGATGTCATGACCAGCAATTTTTTTTTCAGGTGTCCACTACCTCTGGGTCCTACAATCTTTCTGCCCCTTCTTCCATGATGATCCCTGAGACTTGGAAGAGGGGTGTGATACACATTTCCCATTTATTTTAAATATTTTATTTATTATTTTTATTTTATGTGTATGAGTGTATTGTTTGCATGTGTGTAAGTGCACCTGTGTCTTGCAATGCTGCAGGAGGTCAGAGGAGGGCATTGGTTCTCCTGGAACTGGAGTTGGGGACAGTTGTTAGCCACCATGTGGGTGCTGGGAATTGAACCTGGGTCATCTGTAAGAACAGTCAGTGCTTTTAACCACTAAGCCATCTCTCCAGCCCCTGCATTTCCCATTTAGAGCTGAACACTATCTTTACAAGTCCTTATTCTCTGAATTTTGAGCAGTTATGAGTGTGTGTTTTAATAGTCATCTATTGCAAATAATGTGGGTATAAGAAAGAAGGTAGGGGAAGTTTATACTATACCCATTTAGCAGAAGAATAGTAGCAAGTTTTGCCCTAGAGCCTGTGACCTAGCCAGCCATGGGTTTTGGCCCAGTTAATAGTAAGAGATACGAGGTTTGTCTTGTAGAGGCACCTTTATCTCCAATCAGAAAGTGCTTTGTTACCCATAATATTCATGGCACTACTGCACCAGTCAGCATATTTTGCCAAGTCATTGCTGTTATAACACACAGGATGCACAGTAGTGTGGCAGGGAGTGAGGCCAGAGAGGAGCTGGGGATACACTATGGGGTACGGAGGAGCAGGACTTACCTGGAGATGTAGGGAAGGGAAGTTTCAGAGTAGTCAAGGGAGCCTATGGGGTAGGAAAGAGCAGGCCTAACTGGTGCCCTGCAATGGACAGCCCCAGGAGGAACCAGGCAGCCCTATGTGATAGGAAGATGCAAACCTAGCTGGAAGCATGGGGCAGGCAAGTCCAGGAAAATTCTATCAAGCCTTTGGGTTGGAAGGGAGCAAACAGCTGGAGGTGCTCAGGAGGGAACTCACAAAGAGACGTGCAGGCCTATGATATTGGAAAGAGCAGGTCCACCTGGCAGCAAGCAGAAGAGGAAGGAAGACCTGGAGCCAGGCAGGCCTGTGGGGTGGGAAGAAGGGAACCTAGCTGGAGGCACACAGTAGGAAGTCCTAGCTGAGTGGGTCTGTGGCATTAGAAGGAGGAGTCTACCTCAAGGTATGGTTAGGGGGGATTCTGCAGGAGCCCAGGAGGCCTGCAGGATGGGTAGAAAGGACATAGTTAGAGGCACAGGAAGTCTCAGAAGATACCAGTGGTCCTTTAGGAAGAGAAGGAGCATCAGGGTATTCTTGCTGAGGCCTATAAGAGTCTGCCATTCTTAATCTCTTTATCCGTTGATGTGTTGTGACAAACATCTCTTGTTTCAATTGTGGGGTTGATTTATAATTGTTCAGAGTTACTTAATCCTTCTGGAGAGTGATATTATATAACTCTCCCTGTTGTGATGTGATTTGTCCTCCTCTTATGGAAACAAATGAACAAACAATCTCTGCTTCACTGTACTCTGGTTTGATTGTGTAACTTCCTTTGGCAATGAAAATTAAATCAAGGTAACATGTGCCACATCTGAGAAAAAGCTTTAAATATAGCTTCATGGTTAGGCTCAGGCCTTGGACTTCTACTGTGAGAAGAAGCACCTTCTATAAAAGGATTACTCTTACAGGATGGATCATCTAAAATATGGATGGGGAAAGGATTATAACACCACAAATCAATAAAGTCCAATAATCCAAATTTTGGAAAGAAGTCAGATACTCACCTCCAAAGTAATTATAAACAAATAATCCTCTATGTACAGATCTGAGATCTTGTTCATGAGACTTAGGCCAAAATGCTCCATTATCTCCCTTCACATCTGATTCAGGTATAGCACAAGTCAAATACATAACTTATCTTTTAAGTAACAAGTTCACATTTCAAAACTATTTCTAATTGCAATTATTGTAATCTGAGTTGTGACTTTAATGCATTCTCTGTCTCTTTACAGAATTATAAAAACCATTTATTCTTTAAAATACAGAGCAGACTATTTCAAAATGTAAAAAGTTCCAAGATAACTAATAATGGTTTATGATCTGTTGAAGGCAATATAAAAGGTCCCAAACAAAGCAATAGGCACAAGATTTATTTTACCCCACTGTATATTTGTCAAAGCATTTATCACTATTTATACAGAGAAGTTGAAAGAGCTTCTCTGAACTGCATCTAGGAATTATAAAGTCCTGTGAAGCATACTAAAGTGGTGATTGAGAAAACCCAAATAGGTCATTAAAAATTACTACTATCTGATATTCTACATTGACAATAAAAATTCCAGAGCTAAGCTTGGCTCCTCAGTATTGCAGCGTGACATAGGCTTTCAAGATGTAGGGATTGGATATTGTGTTCTTGTTACTATAGTTCACATAGGATAGGGACATTTTGATGCTAAATCCCTCCCACACTTTCCATTGGCATTGCTTTATGGAATGAAGTAGTTAATTTCACATAGTAAAATTATAGAGATATAGATAAATATAATATATTACTCACCCTACTTCAACACCAACACAGCCCACCAATGTGTCCTATTAAGATAGTTTTCTTTGAAAGACATGAGTGAGTGGCTTATGGTCTATGAAGATTTATTATTCCTGAATTTCTCACAGTCATCACATATTATATAATTTTTTACGTCTGATTTTCTTCTAAGTATTTGAAATAACTATTCAGGTTATTTACATCAGCTGCATGTAAACAATTTACAACGATATATGAAGATCTATTACCAACAATGTAAGTGAAAAGACGATGTTTAGTTTACAAAAACGTGTGCAAAAAGTGTGTCAGTTTCCAATTCCATATCTAGTTAATCTGTCTTCAAAAGATAACAGCAAGACAGAAATTTTCTCACATGAAGGAAAACAACCATAATTTATTACCAGTAGAGCTTTTCTCTGGCTTTGTTTCAAGACTTCTTGTGTTGATTTTGCCCTTTACCAGATCGGTCATGATGTATCTAGACATAACTTTCAACTTATTCTGGCTTTTTTTTTTTTTTCGGTCCGTAATTTTCTTTTTCAAATTTGTCTTTACTGAAATTTTGTATATTTTATATGGAGTATCTAACACAATCTTAATCATATACACATACCTTATATGTGTATATGAAATTCTCAATAAAGTTTTTGTAAAAGTTAAAAACTAAAATAAAATCTGAGCCTCCTTACTAGGGAAAAAACGAGAGACTCTAGACATGCTGACTAGACCTCAGTGGATAGACTTGCATTGTTGTCTTTCTTATTTATAAATTTATTTTTTATGTTGTCTGTTGAGTAATTTTTCATAAAGATTTTACAAATATTGTTCCTCTCTTTTTTATACTGAATAATTTGTATTATATTCTTGAAAATTTGACTATTATTTTATGACTCTGAATAATGTCAAAATCCCAGGAGAATGTGCAACCATTTGCATTTTAGCAGTGAATTACACACTACAAGTCAAGACTCACGTTACCTTTTACCTGCTATCAGTAATGATTCTAAAGTCTTGGAGGGCTACTCTGGTCACTTCTACAAGTCCAACTTCCAGATGTCAAAATGCATATGTGTAACCATCTATCTCCCCTGGAATTCCTTCTCAAATCCTTCGTTCTGCTATTTGGCATCATTTCCTCGGTACAGATCGGGGTGAGTCCCTTACTTTATACAAGGTTTTGCACTGCTTTGTTCCTGTAATTGTAATTCTCTCATCTATTGACAAGAAAGCCGAAGTTGTGTCTTCAGAGCTGTTGCAAGATTTCTGCAACTAAATCTGTCTTAGGAAAAATATGAGGGAGAAGAGAACAAGGACCAGAGCTTCAGCCGGTATGCTCTGATCCCAGGGTTCCATCCCCAAGCTTCCCTTGTCAGAAAAGAGACTATGTTTTTATCAGTGTTTGAGGGGTGAAAGTGACTGTCGCACTGCTGTCATGGCAGACATGACTATTTTTCAGCTGCTGCAGCACAGTCCTATGTGAAGCCTCCTTTGCTGCACTGCGGAGTGAAAAATGAAAGAAATCAGAGGAGTTCCTCCCTTGAGCACCCTGTCCACAGAGATGGCCTTCTACACTTGCAGGTCCTGGTGTTTATTCTTGAGACTTATCTG
Source organism: Nannospalax galili (assembly GCF_000622305.1). NCBI lineage: Eukaryota > Metazoa > Chordata > Mammalia > Rodentia > Spalacidae > Nannospalax > Nannospalax galili. Next base: position 2,063,940 of record NW_008355158.1, read on the forward strand.
TTTCTATTCACCACATATTTCTGTCCCGGGTTTTTAGTTGTATTTTATGAGAGAGGTGTGTTCCTTTGCCCACCTTTCCCCGTTAAAAAAAAAAAAAAATGTACTAGATAATTTTGATCACCTGAAGGAGTGTTCTTCCTGTGCTTTCAGCCCTCTCATAGGATGTTTCCACAAATGCCTGTAAAATATGATTTATTCAAAGTCAGGACATGTTGATGTATGTTTATGAAGTTGTGGGAGGCTGCTCTGCTTATGAAGATTGTAGAGTCATTCTAGAGCTTCAGAAGATGGACAGTGAGGCTGACTTTGAGTATCTAATGTGTGTTCTTTGTCCAGTAGATTACAAGGAAGCATATTCTGTGCAGCCGTTAGCAGAATCTCCATCTCAATTTTGTGCCCACCTCAATTTTGACTTTATCATATTTTGTCTCCTTTCATGTTTTTTTGGTCATCTAGTTCAAATTATATTTTAGAGTATCCTTATAGTTGTTTATGTATAAATCCTCAATTCCTTTCTGGAAAAATAAGAGGCAAATAAATCTATGCTTATTAACATTACATTTCACATTATAACCAATAAGTCTGCATACATTTTTATTACAGAAAAAAACATGAATGCATTAATGTTTAGAAAAAAGGTCTAAATGGAGTGGGTAAGGAGAACAGGAAAGGGTGATGCAATCGATTTGTCATGAAAGCAGGAGGGACTATTTGGGAGTGAAGAGATCAGGAAAGGGTTACAGTAGGGGGAAGTGGGGGATGGTAATTTAAGCCATGGTATGTGATACACATGTGTATATGAAATTGTCACAAGGAGCCCCTGTTAACTAAAAGCTTAATAAAACTAATTAGTATTTTAAATTCTATTAATTTAGTTTTCATGAAATCATTTTCTTCATATTCTTATTTTAGAAAATGATTATTAATGGATAATGAAAACTGATTTTTTAAAAAATACATTCTGGCCAACTTAAAAGAGCTGAAAACATTATTTTAAATTTCCTTGAAGCTTAATATAAGCTGGAATTTAAAAATAATCACCTGATGTTAATGCCTACGTGATGGATAACTGGTTTTGAAGCAGTCAAACCCTTAAACTCCAACAGTATTTAACACAGATTACTACATTGCTAAATTATATATTTATTAAAATAACTTTCATAAATCATATCCACCCTTTTTCAATTCATGGTTCTCTTCAACACCACAATGACTCTTCCTAACTGTA
>NW_008355158.1:2065225-2071479 GCF_000622305.1 Nannospalax galili
TACATGTGTTTGAAATAAAAAACAAAATGTAAACCGTTTCTGAAGAAGGCATTCTGTTGTTTTTCTTTGCAACCTTGTCATTATGTCAGTCCCAAGCACATTCCTATGCTTTTCTCATTTCCAAACTTTTATTTTTATCTCTAATGCAGGCAAATGGTCTCTTACATTAACACTTGTTTAATCCCAACCTTTTCACTTATGCTCTTATCTTAAAATATGCAGCCCACCGTTTCATATTAATAACTTAATGATACACCTGAAGACCTTAGAAAAACAAAAATAACACTTAAAAATAGCAGAAGAGATCATCAAAACCAGGGCTCAAATTAATGAAATAGATACAAAAATACAATACAAAGAATTAATGAAACCAGGAGTCAGTTTTTCAAAAAAGATTAAGAAGAATGAGAAAACTTTAGCAAAATTAACCAAAAGAAAAATAGAAATGACCCAAATTAATTCAATCAGAGATGAAAAAGAAAACATTACAACAGATACTGAGTAAATTCAGAGACTCATAAGATCATACTTTAAAAATCTTTATTCTGGGAGCTGGATAGATGGCTCAGTGGTAAAGAGCACTGACGCTCTTACAGGGAATGGGAGTTCAGTTCTCAGCACTCACAAGGCGTCTAAGGTGTACAACCCCAATTCTAGGAGATCTGATGCATTCTTCTGGCCTCCACGGGTATTGCATACACATGGTGCATTTACATGTCTGCAGGCAAAATACTCATATACATAAAATAAAAATGAATGAAACAGGGGACTGGAGAGATGGCTCAGTGGTTAAGAGCATTTGCTGCTCTTGCAGAAGACCTGGGTTCAAATCCCCGACCCACATGGTGGCTTACAACTGTCCATACTTCCAGTTCCAGGGGATCCAACATCTTCTGACCTCCACAGGCATTGCACCACATAGGTGCACTTACATACATGCAGGAAATACATTCATATGCATAATATATATATGAAACAAAATTAAAACCTATATTCCATTAAACTGGAAAATATAAAAGAAATAAAAATATTTTTAGATACGTATGATCTGCCAAAATTGAAACAAAATGAGATAAACAATTTAAAAACATCTGTGGGGCTGGGCATGGTGGAGTATGCCTTTAATCCCAGAATTGCAGAGGCAGAGGCAGAAGCAGGCAGATCTCTGAGACACTGAGTCCAGCATGGTCTACAAAGCAGATTAAGACCAGCTGGGGCTTCAGAGACAAGCTGTCTCAAACTACTCCCCTAAATTTTTAAAAGTAAATGTACTATAATAACCCATGTGAGAGAGGCAGTAATTAAAAATCTCCCAAATAATAAAATCCCAGAATCAGATTAATACAGCATAGAATTCTGCTAGACTTGCAAAGAGCTCAAATTAATATGCCTCAAACCATTCCATGATGTAGAAAAAGAAGGGACACTTCCAAATTCCTTTTAGGAAGCTACTATTGCCATGATACTAAAAGCAGACATGGATCCAATGGCAACAAAAGAAAATTATAAGCCAATCTCTGATGGACATAGGCACAAAAATTCTCAATAAAATAATAACCAAACAAAAGAGCATATCAAAAAGATCACCTACATGATCAAACTGGCTTTATCTCAGAGTGGCAGGGATAGTTCAATATACATTAATCAATAAATGTAATCAACCAAATAAATAGGTTCGGGGTTAGAAAAGATATGATCAAATCATTAGATGCAGAACAGGCCATTGACAAAATCCTGAATAATAAAATAACTGCTGGAGATATCACCATCGTTGACTTCAGATTATACTACAAAGCTATAGTAATAAAATAGCATGGTACTAGCATATTAGTTGACACATTGATCACAAATAGAAAAGAACTGAGAGTCCAGATTAAGTCCATGCCCTTAAAGTCACTTGATTTTTGACCAAGTGGCAAAAAAAGCAAAATGGAGAAAAGACAGTGTGTTCAACAAGTGGCGCTGGTTAAACTGGACAGTTACATGTAGGATAATGAAATTAGATTATCTTTCACCATGCACAAAACTCAACTCCAAGTGGATCAAGGACCTCACCATAAGACCTGATACTCTAAATTTGATAGAGGAGAAAGTATGGAATATTTTGGAACTTATAAGCCCATGAAAGTACTTTCTAAGCAGGATCCTAATAGCATAGGCATTGACAAATGGGATCTTACAAGATAAAAAAAAAATCTTCTGCACAGCAAGAACACTGTCATTCATGTGAATATACAGGATGGAAAAAAATCTTTATCAGCTATACATATAATAGAGGGTTAGTATCTAGAATATACAAATAAATAAAAGATAACTATTTTAAAGTTGAGGCAAGGAACTAAATAGGGAGTTCTTAAAATATGAAACTCAAATAGCTAAGAAATATTTTTAAGTATTCCACACCTTTAGCCATCAGGGAAATAAAAATTAAAACCAATTTGAGATTTCATCACACCCCAGCCAGAATGGCTAAGATCCAAACAACAAATGATGACAAATGCTGATGAAGATTTGAAGAAAGGAAAAATTTTGTTCACTGCTAGTGGTAGTGCAAGCTAGTTAAGCCACTATGGAAATCAGTATGATTTCTCAAAAAACTAGGAATAGACCTATCACATTATCAGACCCTGCCCCTGGGCATATACCTAAAGGACTCTATATCCCATTACAGAGATACCTGTTCACCCATGTTCACTGCTGCTGTATTTACAATCAACAGGAAATGGAAAGAAGCTAAATGTTTAACTGATGAATTGACAAAGATAGTATATTTAAACAATTGAATATTGTTTAGCAGTTAAGATAAAAGAAAAATTTGAAATTCATAGGTAAACGGATGGAACTGGAAACATAATCCTGAGTAAGGTAACCCAGACCTAGAAACACGAATGTTGCATAGTCTTTCCTGTAAGATGATATTAGCGTTGAATCTTTAGATATGTGTATTTCAAAGGGAAAAAAAACATAGAAATCAGGAAACTAGTAAAGGACTATTGAGGGGAGGCTTCTTGGAAGGAGAGATAGAATGCAGTGATACAAAGGGAGAAGGGGAACAATGGAGTAGGAAGGGTTAAATGAGGCAGACAGTAGGGAGGTAGAGAGGAATGTGGGAGAGATGACTAACACCAAAATCCTTTGGAAAAAAAGTCATATGAAATCGTACTACACAGAAGCTTCTTAAAATATATACACACACAATAAAGAGTTTAAATGGAGTCACCTATAAAAGGACCTCTGTGCTCCTATTTTATATCACGGGCTACTAAATAAAAACTCTAATGCCAGGACTGGACTCCCTATTTGAAGCTGTTGACCAAGGGTACCATAGACTTTCTAACAATACTGGCTATTGCCCTAGCTCTTGGTTACCTGTCAGAATTTGACAGTAAGATCTGACACTACATATTTGAGTTGCAGAAAAACAAGTATAAATCAAGCTGGTGCTGACCTCAAAGTTTCATCTCTTTTGGCTAGCTTTCACAGTGCTGGAAAGTGTTATGCATGCTATGAGTATAGAAAAGCAATCATCAGTCTTACTCAGCTGTGAACCTTGAGAGCTACAAAAACAATTGACCTGGAAAGATATGCCCACTGGTACAAAAATGACAAAAATTTTATGTGAGTGACCAACCACTTTCTGGTTGAATTTGAAGCTTACTTCTCAAGATGGAACCCATACCTGGAATTAATATCGGGCCTAGTAAGCTGTCACTAGACAAGGTACAGGCTAGAAAGGAGAAGCTATCACTATCATTCTGTTAAATGAACATAGTGCCAAATTGGTTCCTAATATCTTTTTTTGTTATACCCATAGATCAATGGATCTCTCAATGCTCAGCAATGGATCTTCTTTTGCAGTAGATGGTGATAAACACAAAGACACCCACTTGATCAAAGAGAATACGAGACTTCAGAGTGCTCATCCATGAATGGGACACCTATATCTAGCTCTTGCCTCCTGAGGCTCAGGGAACATTGTGGAAGAAGTGCCCAAGTACTGTAAGAGCCAGAGGTTCAGGACTGACTATGAGGAAATAAAGTTTTCTAGGCCGCAGGGCAGTCAATTGTATGAATTCACATCAATTGTATCAGCATGCACATGGACTACACAAGCTCAAGTCAGACAAAATCCTAGCAAAGAAACAGGAAAGTGGGGAAGCAGTGTTCCCAAACCCAACAGAGGAACTATAGGCAACTGATAGCTTGTGGGAGAGGGAGAGTCAGGTTTCTTTAAGGGCACGACACTGGTTAACTAGTCTCCAATCAATGGACCCACATCAAAGGTAATTTGCAGACACAAATTAGATTCAATAGACCATTAAATATTTAATAGAATATATGAAGTCTGGCAGGGGTATTGAGGGTGCAAAAAGAGGAGGAGGCTTGAATATGATTAAAATATATTGTACAAAATTCTCAGAAATTCATTAAAATGAATGAAGCTTTTAAAAGCTTCAACCCACCCTCAGTATTATTTCCTCTTTCATAATATCCTAGGGTAATAGATTTTATCTTTTAGAATGGGCTAAGTCACATATACACAGGCTTGCATTGCCTTTTATTGAAAATATGGCAAACATGAGATTTGCATCCATAGTACTTAGCTGATACAATTGAAAGGGGAGGATTTGCTTTGGCTCACAGCTTGAGAGGATGTAGTCCATCACAGCAGGGAAGCATGTTGCAGATATCTCCATGGCAGTGGGAGCCTGTGGGTTAGTCAGGCCATAAAACTCAAGATCTGTTGCCTAATGACTCCCTTCTTCCAGCTAGCCCCCACCACCTCAAGGTTCCATGACCTCTCTAAACAGCACCACCACCTGGGGAAAATGTGTTCAAATATGAGCCTGTGGAGGGTAGTTTAAACTGTAACAATGTCTTTAGTACATGCACAAATTGAATAATAAATAAAATATGAACCAGTCATTCAAATTCAAAGCTAAAATATCTTGTTTAAAAACCACACTTGCAAAGCTAATTATTGTAATCTCCACCAAAACTTGGCCCTAATTTTAATTTTAAGCACTTTTGAAAGTACTTTATGTTATATGTATGAGTATATTGCCTGCATGCATGTAATTGCAACCATGTCATACAATGTCCAGGGAAGTAATAAGAGGGCATTGAATTCCCTGGAAGTGGAGTCAAGAATAGTTGTTAGCCACAATGTGGGTGCTAGGAACTGAACTCAGGTCTTCTGCAAGGGCACCCAGTGCTCTTAATTGCTGAGCCATCTTTTTATATTCTGGCCCTAATTAAAAATTTTTGAGTTACAACAGCATACTGCCATTATTCCAAGAAGAGTTAATTTTAGTAGATTTTTTTAAGGAAAGTGTGTGTGTGTGTGTGTGTGTGTGCGCACGCGCGCGTGTGCGTGCATGTGTGTGTGTGTGTGTGTGTTTGCCATATGTGGGTAGGATGCTTGCCACCAAACTGAGAAATTTCCTCTGCCAACAATGATTGAAGAAATTGAAATATTATTGTTTCCTGAATTAGCTTCTAAACTCTCACGGAATGGCCTATGCTTTAGGAGCCTGTGTGCCCGAGGTGCTTATTTTAACTGACTTTATAGCTTGGGAAAGAAGGAAACCTTTGGTATATTTTGATCTTCAATGCTTGTGCCAAGAACACAAAGTGAACTGAGTGCCAAGCCCTGCCTCTGCTCCTGTATCACTTGGTCCATGACTCAAATAGCATAAATACTTCACTGAAATGCAAATTTTCTATATTTCAATATGTATTCTTATAATCCATTGGAGGAGAATATATGTCACCTTTTAAAATCTGTGTTGTCACGTAGGGTCAAATAGCCTATAAAGATCAATACAGTATTGGCTCTGATCCTCATTTCATAATTGTAGACATTTCTAAGCTCTAATATTTCTAGAAATTATTGGTGGGGTGAATCCATCAGGAATGGGCCTGAAATGGTTAGCAACAGGAATCTATATGAGAGAGCAGGAGATTGTAATGCATTAAGGCCCAGGGCAAGACCTTATTACAAACAGCTCCATGCCTGCATCTATCTATCTATCTATCTATCTATCTATCTATCTATCTATCTATCTACCTATCATATATCTAATCTGTCTATCACCTATCTATGGATTATCTATCTATCTATCTATCTACTATCCTATCTATCTATCTATCTATCTATCTATCATCCATCTATCATCTGTCATCTATCAATCTACTATCTATCTATCATCTATCTATCTATCTATCTATCTATCTATCTATCTATCTATCTC
>NW_008355158.1:2071521-2086526 GCF_000622305.1 Nannospalax galili
AATCTTCTGCCATCTATTTATCTATGTATCTATATCTATCACCTAACTAGCATCTATTTATCTATGTATATCTCTATCTATATATCTATCATCCATCTATCTATCATCTATCTATCATCTATCTAGTTCATCTCTCTCTCTCTCTAACCATATACCTATCTATTATTCTTCTATCAATCTTTCATCCATTTACATACTTTACTACCTATCTCCATATTGAGAGATATTAAATCATTGGTTCTCACAATAGAATAGTCAAGTGTGAATTGTGCATTGCAGGAGGACAGTGCTATAAACTCCAAGTTGGTGATAATGCAATCTTTAGACAGACTTTCTCTTTATGAAAACTTAATTTAACAGCTTTCAACTAATTCAATGAAGACTATCTACATTGTTCAGGGTAATATATCTTAGTCAATCAACTGATTTTAGGATTTAACAATATATATAACATGGCTTCAGGACAATATTTAAATTATAGTTTGTTTAAATAATGGGGCATTTATGCCCTATTTATACAGTTTGGATTTGAACTTACAGTCTCCGTGTTTCTTCTTTTAGTAGATATTTAATCAAAATTCTAGATTTAGATGATTATTTTAGTAGCTGAAAATACAGTATTCTAAAAATAGAGGAAAATATCGGAGTTAATTCTGAATGGGGTCATCAAAGTTTTGAGTTTTATTTTATTTGTTAAAAATGTGATGGAAAAATCTACATTCTGTACCAAATTCTTAAATTTGATGGAATCGAATCCTACCAAAGAAAAAATATTTCAGGAGACAGTGTCTCAAAGTTGTAGGCACAAGAGGAAGGTTTAATACTGAAAATAATTGATTAATTGATGGATGGATGGACAGATGGATGGACGGATGGATGGATGAATGGATAGTGAAATTGGAGGCAATAGCTAGCGAAGGTGATTGCAGATGTTGCTCAGTGGGTAGAACACTGGCCTGTCATACCAGAGGCTATGGGCTGTATCACCACCACTACATAAAATGGGTCAGTAGTGACACACAGTAATAATAACCTTAAAGTAATCCCATTCACAAGAAATGAAAGAGCTGGAGGATAAGGTATTCAAACTCATTCTCGCCTTCATTCAGAGTCATGCTCATCTAGGCTTCATCAGACACTGTCTTGGAACAACAGAAGAAAATTAGATAGTTCTTCTTCCTTGGGCTTCTGAGGTTCCTCATCAGATGAACATGCTCCCTGCCAAGACTGAAACTTGATCTGAATTTCATCTCTGGAACCCATATGGTGGAAGGATAGAATCTACTTCTATGGGTTGTCCTCTGATCACATCCACACCTTGGCAAGTTCATACTCACCACTAGGTGTGTGCATGTATGTGTGTGCACACATACACAAATGAATAAATGCTTAAAATTTCATTGAAGTTGTAATTATGCTGTTGATTTTATTACAAGATGCATTAGCATATAGTTGCTAGCTGGTACACAGGCAGGAATTCCCCATATTGCAATATTTCATTCAACCATATACCGAACACTGGCAGTCATACATGATGTCAGCTAGTGATATCACAGCTATGTTAGTTTGTGAAGCATATAGACTCTACACAGCAATGAAAAGCTGAAAGGAACATTTCTCAGAATATTCCTATCATCGGGTGGTATTGTAAATACATATGCATGTGTCATATATATGCATACATACATACAGTTCCATATGTCTTTTATTAATTGCTTTGTCTCAAACCAAAATTTTCCCATTACTCTAATATTTTCAGAAAATTATTTTGTGGAATATTTTTATACAGAATTTTTTTTACCATTATAGGTAAGATAGTTGTCAACTCTTCAGATATTGGGATAGCACGGTATTAATTATCATGCATCTAATAATTATGAGTGCAAATATGTAGTAATTGATAAAATTCCAATGACCAATCATTTCTCTGATAGAGTTCTATTATGACAAGATAATTTAACAATGACAGTATAAGTCCCTACCAACTTACCATATAGACACACACACACACACACACCATACACACACACACACACACACACAGGAAACTTACCATGTATGTATTTATTGAGAAACTGTCTGATGTGCAGTTCAGGCTGGCTTGGAGCTCATTATATAATCGAGGCTGGCACAGCACTGACAAGTGTACACCACTACACCTGGCTTCTTTTATCTAATGTACCTCCAATGTTACTTCTTTCTAACTGGGCTAGTCTATTCAGTCTCGTCTCCTGTATTAGAGTATTTGGATTTCCTGTTATTTATTATCTCCTCTCCATTTATGTAACTCATATGAAATAATTAAAATGTTAACCAAGGTATAGCTTTCATTTAACTTAAAATTTTGATGCCATAGACTACATTTGGGTGGTAATTCCCATGGGAAAGGAGCTAAGATGTGTGAATTCATGCATAAAAATCGAATTTTCTCCCCAGTAGCACACTACATCTAAAAGTGGCTTCAGGAGAGAAGCACAATGACTTGGATAGTTTTTATTGGTCAAAAGGACCAATTAACTTTATTGAAAATGTCTTCCCATTATAAAAAAAGTAGGAATAAAATTATTAGAAACTGCAACCTCACTTGAAAAGATTAATTATTAAGCAAAGAAAAAAAATACACTATAAGCCATTGTTTTACTATTTGTCTTTGGGCAATTAAAAATATAAGTGACAATAGTTCAATTCATCAGTATTTGTCAATCGACTAAAATAAAGTATAACTCACTGTTGCTTTGGTGGCAATCAAGTAGGAAATTGTTAGTTTTTATTGACCTTTTTAGGACTTACCGTCTTGAACCGACACGTTGGTAATTTACTCAATTTTGGCATTTCCTGGGACTTTCCGTTTTCTCTTTCAGGTCTGCTTAACAGCCAACAAGCCTGCATTCTTTTCCTTAGTCATCGGCAGCTATTGGCTTTATGCACAGAGTTTAGGTCATTTAAAAAAAAGTAGACGAATGAATATAATGAAGTTACAGATTCCAATTCCATCACAATAACTTGTTACCCAATTATTTCTAAGGCACAAAGAAACTATTTATGAAAGTAAAAAGTTCTAGTAGATATTAGCTGGCAAAAAATGTGAGAGAGATAAAGGTTAATACACTGAAGTATCTAATCAGCTCAGAATTTAACATCATGCTATCCCAGTAAACCTGAGTGGAACAGGAGAGCAGTGATGAGACCATTCCCCCTGAGCCTGGTGCAGTATTGGCTGATAGTGAAGATGCGGATCTTAGCCCGCAGTGCTTTATGATGTTTCTGCATCATTACTCTGCTTCATTTTCTCAACTACCTGTATTATCTTCCTGGCATATGCATTTATACCCAATTTGTGGTGGTTCATTAAAGGAAACATACTACCTTAATTTTTCTCCTTATCATCCTTCCTATTCTCTTGGTGTGGCTTGATAGCCACCCTCCTCTTAGGAGGAAAAAAAATGTGCTATCGTCTAAGTCATAAATAAAAATTGCTGCATTTTAAAATTAAGTGGATCACTTGCAGAAATTAGTTTTCTACACATGTAAATTTAAATTGTTCCATGTTGACCAGTAGATACTACGATCATTAACTTCTTATGTATAAAAGTTATTGGATTTGGACTCTATTGTTAATTTTTTTTGAGTTTTTGTGCATTTCTTATAATAGATTTTAATCAAATTTAACCCCCCATCTATGAACCCCCCCATACCCCAGCTACAGGGTTTCATGCATTCTGGCATATATGTTAAGGACTATTGAGTCAAGTTTGTGAACCCAGATGTCCCTCAATGCAAGTACATCCACTGGAGTCTAGTCAGCCTATCAAGAGAAGACCAATTCTCCCTCAGCAGCAGTAATCAGTTGTCAATATTTCTTTGGCTATGGTCAGGGCCTGCTTGCTGCCCATTTCCCTTGTCCTATGGTGGATTTTTGTCTGATTGAGTTGGCATGGGTCTTGTGCATGCTGTCATGATTGCTGCAAGGTCATATGAATAGTTCTCAGTGGCTTGAAAGGCTCTGTTTCCTTCTATTCATTCACCAACCCTGGCTCTTAAAATCTTTTTGCCCCCTCTTCAGCAATGGTCCCTGAGTCAAGGGTGGGTGAGGTTTAATATAGAAGTCATATCCAGAGACATGCACACTGAAGTCTTTTATTCTCTAAAACATAATCAGTTATGGCCTTCTGTGTGCATCGAACTCTGTCATAGGAAGCTACGTTAGCTAAAGTTGAAGGATGTGTTAATATTCTCTCTACCCCCTGTTCTGCTATGTTCCATGAGACCTTAGCTGTCAAAGTTCCACTGTAAATGTGTCACTTAGGCTGGAAATTACTCAGACATATATTCTTTGTGTGTGACCAGTTGTGGAACTCTGTAATCTTTAAATATATAAACTTTTATGATATTTTTAGCATTATTAAAATATTTCCATTCCTAAAGTCCGATTTAATACATATTGGCATTGCTTCAAACCTGACTTTGGAGAGTTCTATAAACGGTCCTAAAATATTCACTTCTGGGCTGGAGGAATGACTCGGCAGTTAAGAGCACTTACTGCTCTTGCAGAGGACTCAGTTCAATTCCCAAAATCCACATGGTGGTTAACAACCATCCATAACTCCAGTTCCAGGAATCTGACCTCTCCTCTCACCTTCACTGGCATTGCACCACAGGATTTCACTTACACACATGCAGGCAATGCACTCATATGCATAAAATAAAAATAATAATAAAATATTAGATAATAAAATACCAAATTCTTGATGACAGCCCTTTCACAAGTATTAAAAAATTGATAATAAGCTATATCATAATTATGTAACAATGTGTGACTATTTAACTATGATCAATATTGAAACATTTAGTGGTCCATTTTCATTCAGTTTTTCCCTTGGAAATGAGTCACTTTTTTCTGTTTATATCCAAATAAGTTTCAAATTTTATCTCAGATACCAGGCATTTTCAAAAACTAAGGTAATAAGAAACATTTCAAAATATACATAAGAAATTAATGTTAGGTGCTGGCAAGATGGGTCAGTTATTAAGAACACTTGCCACTCTTGAAGAGAACCTGTATTCACTTTCCAACACCCAGATGGTAGGTGGCTAACAACCATCTGTAATTACAGCTCCAGGGGATCTGATACCCTTATCTGACCTCCATGGGTACTACACTTACAGGTGAAACACTTGTATATATAAAAACTAAAAATACATAAACTAAAAATAAACCATATATAAATATAAGCTAAAACTAAAATTACATAAATGAAAACTTAAAATAACTAGTTTCTCATTCCACATTTTGTTCATAGCCTCTCTTCAAAAGGAAGTATTAAATGTTTAAAATGTCTCAGATATAATGGGTTTTTAATTAAAATGGGTGAATTAATTGCCAGATACTCTTGTTTTGCATTGTTTTAGGCATCTTCAGGAATGTAATGTCAGAATTAGTATATGAACAGCTTAGTAATACATGTTTATTACCTTTTAAATTCTTTCAGAGCTTGTTCTGAGGACCACAGTATCTACTTTTACTTCTGTCACTGAATGATTTCTAAAGAGACACAGAAGTCTTTCTACCATATTAGGTCAGCTTATTGTCTTTAGCTCCATATGGTGTGCATATCTAAGGACAATATTACAGTGACACATACTGTGAATTCACCTCAAGAATTCATTCACGGGGCTCAAGAGATGGCTCAGTGGTTAAGAGCATTGACTGCTCTAGCAGAAGACGTGGGTTCAATTCCCAGCAGCCACATTGCAGCTAATAACCATCCATAATCCCAGGTCTGGGGATTTTATTCCCCCTTCTGATCTTTGTGGACACTGCGCATGAGTACACTTACACACAGGTAGGCAATGCACTCATACACATAAATTAAAAATAATAAAATACATTAAAAAGAATGTCATTCATTTATACAACTCAAAATTTGACAGGAATTTTTCTCTTATTTTACTTCCTTGTTTGTTTTGTTTTGGTTTTTATTTTATTTTTATTTAATTTTTTTGTACTTAAGATTTCTGCTTCCCATTAAATTTCTTTCCCTTATAGTTACATAACTGTTTAAAACACTTATTAAAGAGAAATGAATTCTGAATTTTCTTAGTTTCATTTTATCAGAAATGTCTATATTCTATTTACAAAGTGTGCTAAAACTGTATATAAAGTTCTGGGTTGAAATTTTTCTCTTACAATCCTTAAAATGTTTGTTTCTTCTGGACTCTTGCTTCTCACAAGAACCCAGGAGACATTCACATTGTATCTCACTATCTATGAGGAGGAATTAGTCAGCCATTCACATGCCAGTTGTATAAAAGTAGTGTCCAAAAAATCTAGCTCAATGCCATATATCTGTCCTTCATATTGGTTGGTCTATGATATTCATAGTCTTTCCACATTTTAATAAAAATTAAACTCTTTATTACCATCTTGAAGTTCATGATGTCTGTATTTTATTTTATTTCATTTCCATTTTGTCTTCATTTTTGTTGCCGTGATTAAAATACTCTGACAAAAGCAATTTAATGGAGGAGTTTATTTGACTTACAAACACAGAGGGCTACAGTATCTCATGGCAGGGAAGACAGGGCAACAGGGGACTGGCCAAACTGCATCCACACCCAAGACACAGAAAGTGAATAGGAAGTGGATGGGGATATGTTTCAAGATCTAGCCCCAGGGGCCCACATCCTCCAGTAAGATTCTACCTCTCAAATTTCCATGACCTTCTGAAATAGTATCACAGGTTTGAGACCAAGGATTGAAACACATTCAAATAAAAACACATTTATACTTTTTCTTTAAAGTCTACTTGAGTTACAAATGTGCAGAAACTCATTTTCAAATAAACAGCAATTATCTGTCACAGAATATCTGTCCTGGCTTCTGAACTTAAGACGTTTTTTTCTGTGAATTTTTGAAAATTTATTATTTTTATTTTATGTGTATGAGTGTATTGCCTGCATGTAGGTAAGTACACTTGTGTCGTGCAATGCCCTTGGGGGACAGAAGAGGCTGTTGGATCCCCTGGAGCTGGAGTTATGGACGGTTGTTAGGTGCCATGTTGGTGCTGGGATTTGAACCCAGGTCTTCTGCAAGAACAGCTAGTGTTCTTAAGCACTGAGCCATCTCTCCAGCCCTGTTTCTGTGAGTGAGCAGAAGGCTCACTCATTGTGTATTCCAAGTCTGCTCCATAGTCTGGAAGCAGGTATACTTCAGAGTCAATAATTAACTGAATGTTTTAAAATTTGCATTATTTCTGACCTGTGAAGTTGTTCAGCCTCAAATTGTTCTTGATTGGGTAGATAAAAAAGATACCTACAACTGAGCTCTTGAAACCATAACTGATGTGATTATTTCCAATCTCCAATGGAAATGTGTGGTACTAGGTTTTATCAGCACCACACTTGCTGTGGAACCCATAGAACAAGGAGTGATATGACTCTGCAGTTGGATCAAACAAATGGAGCAACAAATGATTGCATTGAAGGATCATACCAGTAAGGAAGGGAAAAAAAAACATATACCCTCTATCTACAGGCACCTGCAACACTGTGTAATCTATTACCTACAAAATCTTAAATCTTCGCATATGAGATGATCACGAGCGGGTTTATATGACATCTCATCCCTCAACACCATTGGAGACATTCTAAGCAGGAGGTGACGGGGTACAGTGTGGCATTAGACCAGGCACTTTCTGGTGTTATCTGTGCAAAGTCGGTCAGAGCACCTGTGCAGCTGGTTAACCCAATAGCAGCTATTAAAAGAAAGAATGAAAGGCACGGCAGTGGTGCATAGAAGTGTCCAGTATACACAGTGAGTTATAAATAAATCTTCTCTTATTGCTTTCCTTTGCACAAAAGATTTTGAGTATGCACATACTTACTTTACTACCCACTAGACAGTGAGAAACTAAAGTATAAAGGCTTCTTCTAATATATAATCAATAACATGCTGATCATTTACAAAAGCAAAACAATTAGATCCGTTAGAAAATGCCTAAGTCATTTTTATAACTGATTACACAACTTATTTGCCCTGTGGTGACCGGTGCCATAATCTCCCCCTGTCCCCATGGGAAACCATGCATATACAAATCTTGGAGAGTTTGATTTCTTAATAAATACTTAACCCAGAATTATTTTGCTCCATCTTCTTTTCATTGTCACATTACATTCTGAAAGACTTTTCTTTTTTTCCCTTTAATGTATTTCCTTTCTTTCTTTGGGTAAGCTCTGTATCTGTACTCCAGGGAGCAGTTCCTTTAGCTGTTTCTAAAGCCCCTGTCATCTTCCCTGGCACAGTCCCCTCTTGGCTCCCTGCATACACAACAGCTGTTATCATTTTCTTCCTGCTTTTGACTTTGCATAAGAACCTGATAGCATATCTCTAGTGTGATTTTTACTTATGTTTACTTATTTTAATACTATTATAAGAAAAACTGGACTTTGTGATTATTTAATACATCATTATCTTTTAATTGAGTTTATGTGAATTACATAAAATATACCTTAATCATATTTATTTGTCCCTTCCCTATCTGCAACCCCCATAGCCCACCCTCAGGACTTCATTCATTTTGTCACATATATTAAGGTCTATCAAGTCAAGTTTGCGTACCCAGATGTCCCTCAGTGTGAGTTCATCCACTGGAGCCCATTCAGCTTGTCTAGCATCATTTCCTTGAAGAACAACTCTCCCTTACCCAGTAGTGATCAGCTACCAATAGTTCCTCACCAAAGTTGTGACCTCTTGTCCATTTTCCAAGCTCTATGCTGGTTTTTGTGTGATTGGGTTTGCATGGCTCTTGTGCAGGCTGCCACCATTGCTGTAAGTTCAGAGGAACTTGGATGTAATTTTTAATGGACAGTATACACACAATCAGAGCGTTTAGAAAAGGAAAGTTAATCTGTTTACATTGAATCCCATATCTTGCAAACTATCTGGTAAAAATCATTTTCTTCTCTTCACTGCTTAGAATAAGTTCTCAGGGTTAATTAAGGCTATTAAATAAAAGTCACTACAGAATACGAGCTTTTGAGCCACTTGTCTTCAACCCTTCCTACTTCTACTGAAGAGGCCAGTTCTCAAAATTATGATTAAATTTGCTATTCTAATGGAGGTTTTGAAAAACATTTCCTGACTACAATCAATACATTCACAGTATTTTCCTATAAATTGTGCTATTTTTATTATTCCTGATAGAGTAAAATGATCATAATATTCCACTTAAAATTGCCTTTGTAAAACATCCATGTCTTTTTAAATTTAAATTAAATTTAAATTTTTTAGAATTTCAGGTATGATGATTACATTTGCATTAGCGTCCCCCTCCTAGCTCCCTCCTACTCCTCTCAGGCTTCCATTACCTTTCAACAATTTCTTACCTTCATTTATGATTGGTTGTTTTATATATACATACACATACCCTGTGTAGGTGCTGAAAGATGAACTCAGACCCTCTGGAAGAGCAGCATATGCTTCACCACTGAGCCGTCTCTCCAACACCACACCCACAGATTTAAATAAACTGTGTTTTCTGCCATTTCATTCACAATCACTTTCTTGAAAATATCATCATGCTGCTGGCTCATATTAAATTTCTGCTGCATCTCCCACTTTTATAAGACCAAAACTGGGTCTTTTATTTAGCCTTTGTATAACCTGAGACCCCTTCAACTATTGTATTCATTTTCTTTAACAAGAATAACAATATACAGTTGTTCTAATTATTATAGCTTCTGTGAAATATGTATCTGGCATTATTTTATTACATTAAATCTAATAACTATTTAATCCTCAAAATTATTCTAACAGTTGAGACCTAGTAGCATCTTATTACTGCCATGAGAGTTTGATACCATGGTTAATAAGCAATACAATTCAGGCAATATTTTAAGTGACTTATTCAAAGTAGATTTTATCCAAGAGAAGTCTGATGTGAGCTGAAAAGCATGCCCACCTTTATCAAAAAATGACTAGCTGGTGTAAAAAAAACAGAGAGAAAAGTATCAGTTCAAAAACGTACTGATAAATTACATATACAATATCTGTGCATGAGTCTGTGTGTAGAGATGAAGGCTATATAACAAGAAACAGTGTCAGAGAAGAGCAAACTTACTTAGAACTGTTGGCCAGGGTAGTCCAAGAGACTCCCAACACTACACAGTTAATGTCACAACTCTTCATTGCCCCCCAGAACTTGCTGAAGACAGGATATACTTTGGACACTGTTGGGAGCTATTAATCCATTATGTACATAAGCTGTGGCAGGCTTGTTTACTGAGCTTGTGTTTTGCACACCAGTACCTAATCTGCCAAGTCAGGAGGAATGTGTTTATATGGTGGAGCTCACATAACAAGTATTTGACAGCTCCTTGACCCTCAGATACAGGTGAGAAAAACAGCTGTTGAAACTAATTGAGTTCTTCTGTTTAAAAAAAGCAGAGCTGAAATAAACCGGGGCTGCAGTCTCTACTGACAGCCCTCCCAAGTATCTTTTCTCTGTCTCTTGTTTTTTCTTTCAATCCTCACTCCCCCTTTCAGGTACTGTTTGTCTTGGCTGGCTGGCACCGACAGACACAGGACTTGGAGCAACGGAGCTGGAATTGATCTGGAAGCCACCTCCCTGAAGGCTGGCTCTCATAGGTTTGGACAACACTACGCAAGCTGCTAAGGGAGAGCATCAATTGATGTGCCAACCCCAGATTTAAGGCCTAATAATCACAGCAATGAGCAGCACAGCAAGCTATATTGGGGCAGTAGTGGCACTTTTATCTTGGGGGTAATCAACAGCTACCTAATTGGACTTAAAACCCACTCAATAGGAGGGAACTCATGTGTGGAACTGTAAGCATAACCAAATACACATGGCTGGAGAGGTCATAAATCTTAGAGAAAACAACAAGACTATCATATTCCTAGACAAATTAATTTTCAGTATGTGCTAAATATGGATCCTTATATTTATGGACAAGTATGCCAGTCACCACTCATCAAAGAATCTTCTTTTGTAACTTACGGAGACTATTACAGAGTTCCACAACTGGCCACACATAGAGATGAAGTGTCTGTGAAATACACAACCCTAAGTGACACAACTAAATGGAACTGCTACACCTAAGACGAATGGAACATGGTAGAACAAGGGGTAGAGAGAATACTAATACATCTCTCAACTCTCAATGAGATTCCCCATGAAACAGAGGACAATGAACACAGAGGGCCACAGATGGCAAAGCATTGGAATAATAGTCTTCAGAGTGTGGGCCCTTGGACATGACTCCTGTATTAAAGTTCACCCAGCCAGCACTCAGGGACCATTTCAAAAGAGGAGGCAGAAAGATTGTAAGAGCCAAGGGAAGAGCTGAATGATTGTTTGGAAAGAGTCTTATGGGCTCCTGGGACTTTGCCATATGAAATTACAGCAATACTGACAACATGCACAAGATGCATGCAAACTCAAGCAGATGACAACCCAACGTAGAACTGTAGAAAAGGGCAGCAGAAGAACTCTTGGGCAGCTCATTACTGCTGGATGAGGAAGAGCTTATCTTTAAGGGAGTGACTCTAGATAGGCTGACTAGACCGTAGTGGATGAACTTGTACTGAGGGAAGTCCTGGGACACAAATTTGACTATATAGAACTTAACATAAATGACAAAATGCAGGAAATCCCTTGGGGGGAGGATGGGAGGGTGTCAATAGAGAAGAGGGCATAAAGATGATTAAGATGTTGTAGCTGGGTGTGGTGGCACATGACTTTAATTCCAGCACTCAGGAGGCAGAAGCAGGCAGATCTCTGTGGGAGATCCTGTCCCAAAAAAGACCAAAAAAATAAAAAGATATTGTGTATGGGGGATGGAGAGATCGCTCAGAGGTTAAAAGCAATGGCTGCTCTTGCAGAGGACCCAGTTTTGAATCCCAGCACCCACATGGCAGCTACCAACTGTCTGTAGCTTCAGTTCCAGGGCATCTGATTCCCTCATCTGACCTCTGCGGGCATTGCATAACACGGGTGCAGGCAATACACTCATACACATAAAATAATAATTATTATTAAATAAAATATTTTAAAAAGATGTTGTGTATGACAAAAAAATCAATAAAATTATAAAAAATCAGGAATCCATTTTATAAACTAAGCAACAAGAAAAAAAGAAACATTTCATTTTTTAAAAAGTTTTGAAAAAGAGCACTGAAATGGAAAATATATGGAAGAAAGAAACAGTGACGTTTCAGGCATATGGATGATTTTCCTGCTAGAAAGGAATAATCGCGGGGATCTTTCAAGAGTGACCCTGAGGGAGGATAGCCAGGGGTGAGCACACAGCACAACATAGGAAAAGGGAAGCAACAGTAACAGCAGCAGTTCTCTTTCTGAGAAGGCCAAACCTAAGGGCCAACTGGATGAGCATGATGACAGTGACTAAAGGGGTTGTGACAGACAGACCTTGAGGACCATGGCCAGGAGAGAAATTATTTTTCCACAATGATCTTATCTTAGGTTAACACATTTTAAAAATAAATTATAACCTTATGAATATTCTCATTATAACAAGAGTTAAATTCGTTTGGTTTATGTTTTCTTTAATTTTGCTTTAGCTTACATGACCTTCAGTTTCGAGACACTGTTCATATAACTTCATGTATGGCATTCTAAACTATACAGGGTAAAACTGTGTAACACCTCCCTTTCTGTCTCAGAAGAGCATGCTTCTGGATTTCAGCTTCCAACATGCATAGACAAAGTATCATAAAGACTATTTATTTTGCCATTAAAAAAGACTTCCTAAAATGGTATCAATACAGAACCACAGGTAATTTCAAAAAGTAAACAATTTAAATGGGTTTCTAATGATTTAAACATTCATTATTAAGCTAGCTGAGAGAGAGAGAGAGAGAGAGAGAGAGAGAGAGAGAGAGAGATGAATTACCCTCAAGCCCACACACTTCTCAGAAATAAAAATCCTAAATCAGGTTGACTTTGCATGACAGAAAATATGAATTGAAATCAAAAGATGAGTTTTTGGAAGTTACTCCACATTCCTTAGCTTTATATCAAAGATTCTGCCACAAACACTCACTTGAACACACACACATGTGAGAGAGAGAGAAAGAGAGAGAGAGAGAAATATTTGTTCAGGTTTGATAGAAATCAAAGTTTATAACTATTTTCAGATGCATTTTCATGAAAGCATTGATTATTATTGAATGTGTGTACACAGTGCATTAATACATATTCTCTTTTAGGGGTAGTTTTTTTCACACACTGTCTTTATAGAGTGTTCCAATTCATCTATTTCTCATATAATACAGACAGGTTACTCACTTCTCTATTTCTATGGTATTTGAAACACAGCATTTTACTTTTGCTGGACTAATAACTAGAAGTGCACTTGTTTTTCTTGATCAGACTAACAGTAATATTAATAATGCTTTGGATAATTTTGTGGTTATGCAATTTAATATGTAACTTCATTTTCAATTTCATTTATTTTTTTAATTTCTGAAAAATAGTTCTCATTTGATGAACTTTTGTCAGCAATGCATTTTATTGTATCTTTTTTATTTTTATTGAAATTTGGCTATTTTATAGAATATATCTTGAACACACCCACCTGCAACCCCCCATGCCCTCCCCAGAGAATTTGATTCATTCTGTCATGTTAAAGCCTAATAAGTCAAGTCTGTGTCCGCAGTTGTTCCTCAGTAAGAGTTCATGCACTGGAGCCTGTTCAGTCAGTCTAGCATCACTCCTTTAAAGACCAAGTCTCCTTCACCCAGCAGTGATTAGTTACCAATAGTTCCTCAGAAAATGTTGGGATTTCTCACCCATTTTCTACTTTATACTTCATTTTTTTTCTGGTTTGAGTTTGCATCAGTCTTGTGCATGCTGTCACCATGGCTGTAAGATCATATGAGCAACTTCCCAGACACATTGTAAACTCTGCTTCCTGGTGATCAGCCACCACACCTGGCTCTTACAGTTTTGATGCCCCCTCTTCCACAATGTTCCCTGAACCCTGGGAGGCAGAGTTTAAGGAAGAGTCTCTTCCAGGGATACACACTCCTTGCTCTCCTATTCCCTATATTTTGGGCGGTCATGTTTTTCTTTTTAATCATCATCTATCGCATGCGGAAACTGGGCTGGTGAGAGATGAGAGATGCAATAGCAGTCTCTCTGGCCCCTGTTCCACTATGTTCCATAAGCCTTCTGTGTACAGGTTGCATTGTAGATTTGCCACTTAGGGCTGGACATCTCATAGACACTTATTCTGTGTGTTTTACCAATTGTAGAACTCTGTAATAGTGTCCATCTGTTTCAAAAAGAAGTTTCTTTGATTTGTGGTGAGAAATATACTTGTCTGTAAATATTACCATACAATAAGAAATTGCATTTGTTTAGAGTTGGGACAGATGTAGACTTTCCTCTAGAATCTGTGACCTCTCCAGCTATGTATATTTGGCTATGTTTACAATACCACACATGGTTTCTCTCCTACTCTGACTGTATAAGTTCAATTAGAGAGCTGTTGACTACACCTAAGATAAAAGTGCCACTACTGCACCAATAGAGATAGTTTCCTGCACCTGAGGTATTTGTGTTTATTAGGCTTTACAGCTGGATTGCACCACTAGTTGAGTTTTTTCCCTTTAGAAGCTAACATATTATCCTCTGATTCTATGAGAGCTAGTCTTCAGAGAGGAAGCTTTTAGGTTATAGCTGGATGGCTCCAAGTTCTGTGTATGAAGTTAGTCCTGTCTTCAGCAAGGAGGTCTTACCTTCAAGTTATAAGAGGTAATCAAGGGCTGTAGTAATAGACTGTGTTATTTGGGAGTCCCTACGACTACTCCCACCAACAACTCAAAGGTAGGTTTCTCCTGTATGGCACTGTGTTTCTTTTTCTATAGCCTTCAACTACACACACACACACACACACACACACACACACACACACACACACACACACACACACCATGTTTGTATCTGTGTAGTAAACACAAA
>NW_008355158.1:2086803-2091492 GCF_000622305.1 Nannospalax galili
CCGCTGGTTCTTTTTTTATATACATCCACCACACACACACACACACACACACACACACACACACACACACACACGTTATGTGTATTTTTCAGCAGACTTTTGCACTACATATTTTGTCTTGGTTTTCCACACCACTTCATAGTCCTCCCTTATTCTCCTTCACTCCCTTTTTTCCTTGTATAACCTTACCTCTTTCCTTCCCAGTTAAATATGCCCATATTTCCCATTTCCTGTGTTAGCACTTTTGCCCTATGGTATGTCTCCCTTGGGCTCCTTCTTCACCTTTACCCCATAGCTCCTTTCCATTTTCCTAACTCCTGTGGTTACAATAGGATATATACTCACATCTAAGGATTTTGAGCTAAGATCTACAAATAATATATAATATATGTGGATTGTTTTTCTTAATCTATGTTACTTCACTTAGTATAACATTTTGTAGTTCCATCTATTTACCTGGAAATTTCATCTCTTTTTACCTCTGAGTAGAACTTCATTCTGTAAATGTGTCACATTTTCATTACCCATTCATTAGATGATTGACATTTAGGTAGCTTCCATTTCTTAACTATTATAAAAAAGAATAGCAACAAAGATGACTTCACAAACTTATCTGCAGTAGGATGACTCCTTTTGGAATAAGACAAGGAGTGGCTTAACCAGATAATATGGTGGATTTATATATAGTTTTTTTTTAATTGTTAGTTAAGAGTTATCTGCACAGCTTTCTACAATTGCTGCAACAGTTTGCTATTCCATCAGTAGTGGACAAGGGTTCTCCATTCCCCACATCTTTGTCAGCATTTGATGTCATTTGTTCTCTTGATCTTTGCCATTCTGACAGGGATAAGATGAAATCTTAAAATAATTTTGATTTGCATTTCCCTAATGACTAAGGATGTTAAACAATTTTCAAAGTGTTCCTTAATCTTTTTTTTTTTTTTTTTGGTATTTTTGAAAAAGGGTCTCCTTTAAACCCCACGTTCCCTGGAACTCACTATGTAGACAAGGCTGGCCTTGAACTCACAAAGATCCATCTGCCTCTGCCTCCCAAGCGCTGGGATTAAAGGTGTGTGCCACCACACCCAGCTTCTTAATCATTTTTATTTCTTTTTTTGAGAGCTCTCTATTCAGATCTTTAGCCCATCTTTATATTGGGTCATTTGTTTTCTTGAGTCTTTGTTTTTTGAGATCTTTGTGTATTCTGGGTATTAATCCATGTCATAAGTGTAGCTGGTAAGATTTTTTACCACTCTGTGGGCTTCATCTTCATTCAATTCATTGTTTTCCTTTGCTGTACAGAAGCCTTTTGGTTTAATGAGCTCACACGTCACTTGGTGACCTTAATCCCTTGGCAGTTGAGGTCTGATTTGAGGTCCTTTCCTGCACCTATACCATGTAGAGCACTACCTATGTTTTCTTCCAAGAGTTTCATTTCAGCATTTCAGGTTTCACACTGAGGTATTTGATCCATTTGGAGTTGACTTTTGGGTGGCGTGATAGATATGGGTCTAATTTCATTCTTCTGTATGTGAAGGTCCTGTTTTGCCAGCACCATTTGTTGAAGATGCTGTCTTTCGACCAGTGTGTTCTTGGAAACTTTGTCAATTACCAGGTTGCTGAAATTGCATACACTCATTTGCTTCTTCTATTTTGTTCCACTGATCTACATGTCTGTTTGGTGCCAATACCATTCTGTTCTTACGACTCTAGGTGTGTAATATACTTTGGGATTTGGTATGGTAATTCCCTAGCATTGCTCTTTGTGTTCAAGACTGCTTATTTAATTCGGGGCATTTTGTGATTCCATGTGATTCCATGTGATTCTGTTTTCATTTCATTCTTTCTACTGTGAGGCTTTCTCCTGTTGTTTCAAATTGGCTTATTGGGTTGTTCAATTCCATCTTCTTTCCAGTTGGCATTTCCTTCAATATTTCTATCTCTTCTGTGAATTGACTTTTCATTTCCTGAATTGTCTTTGTCATTTCATTAAGCCCTATATTCATATTTTCTTGCACTTCATTCAGTTTATTCCTATCGTCTTTGAGTTCTTTGAGTTTTTTGGGTGTTGTTTAAAGTTGTTGAACACTTTGATCAAGACTGAATTTTTTAAAAATTCTGTGTCCTGGGGTTCTTCTTGGTTCACTATAGTACACTTCTATAGTTTTGGTGCTGACATATTATCTTGGTTTTTCATATTATTTGTGTTTGTGTGTTGTGATCTGGGTGTATGGATTTCTTTTTCTGTTTGTGTGTCTTATAGGAAATTCTAGCCTGCCTTTGTTTAGTTGAAAGTTGGTTCTGTTTTTATCATTGATGCTGCTTGTATATGCTCAGGCATCCAATTTGAATACTTAGTTGGTCTGTGCATCAGGTTCTCACTTCGATTCTATATTAATGGATACGATGGTTCCAAGCTGGCTATTCAAGAGATTGCCAGCAGGGGAAAGTGGTCCTAGGTCCAATTTGTGACTATGTAGATCCAGTGGTGGGGTTCTAGCAGGCTAATCCAGAGGTCTCATGTGGGAGAAGTGGGAGGGGGCCTAGGTGCAAGGTGGACTTGGGAACGGCATGGGGAAGGTCTAACTAGCTAAGGGGGGTTGATGTGAGCCCTGAAGCAGAAGAATGTAGCTGATCTGGTTATAGGGGAATAATCAGCAGTGGGTAAGGTCTGACTTACCAGGTTAATCTGAAGGTCTTTGGATGAACAGGAGGGAACCTAAGCCCAAGTGGGGGATAGAGACAGAATGAGGAAGGCTTAACTAACTAGGCACAATAGACATGATCCCGAGAGCATGGAACCAACAATGTGTTTTTTAAAATACTCAAACCCTTAGTTACAAGTGTACCTCTCACCACTCATCAAATAAACTTCTTTATGTAACAGACAGAGACTATTGCAAAGTTCCACAACTGGCCACAACAGAGAATAAATGACTATGAGATACCCATCCATGAGTGATATATCTACAATGCAACCATTACATCTAAGGCTCAGGTAACATCATAGAAAAAGAGGCAGAAAGAATGTAAGAGCTTGAGAGACAAGACACCTTCTGCTATTTATTGTAATCTATACATTATAGGGAAGCTACACCATTCTCCATAGTATCTTAGTCTGACAAGATCTGCACAATGACAGAATAGTTGACATGCGAACGTGAATGGGATAGATTTCATGGGACTCACCTCAGATGAAGAGCTACAGGTAGCAATGAATGCTAAGCAAGGGGGAAATAGTTTTTTCCAAGAACTGGCTCCCTGAGAGGTTATCTATCCAATTCCAAGTAAGCAACACTAAACACAGGTGCATACGAGCAATAACAAATGGACTCTGGGCATCATACACACACACACATACACACACACACACACACACACACACACATATATGTATATATTCCATCACTGGGGTGGGTGGAAATATTGTAAATGCAACACTCATATTTGAAATTCTCAAAAGTTTTTAAAATCCTCTGCTTTTAAGTTTAAAATGCTCATATTGCACTCTTTTGTGAACTTGCATATACAATGTTTTTTTAATTTAAATTGATTTGGATTAAGTGAGACATACAAACTTTTTAGTTTTTATGAGCTAGTTTTTGAAAAGAAATATGTAAACAAAACTTGTTGAGTAATAAGAGATACTCTCTAAGGTAATTTACTTTCATTAGATCATGCTTTTCTTCACATTTTTGCAATACATTCTTTGAATATAAAAACTAACAAGAAAAATATATTGCTTCCCCTTTCCAATTTGTGAATGTTGTTTGTTCTAAGATCCATCATTAATTTTATAAAGAGACGTAAAAGGTCAAGAAACAACGGTGTGAGTAATTCCTTATCCATTGAAGTCTGAGGATATTGATATTGTCATATGACTTAGATGCTCTGGCTGTAGTAATTTGACAGGAGCTAGATATTTAACTAGGACAGATAAACTTAAAGATTGGAATGAAGTCAGTTCACTTGCTTTTTCTGATACTTTAAAACATGAAATAGTGGATCATGTCTCCTATTACCAGGGACTCGTCTGTAGGAAATTTTCCTTTTTGTAGCTTAATTCATATAATTCCTAAATTCTCTTGCTATTTTTGTTTACTTGTTTCGTTTTACTCTGAGTACTTTTTTTCTTGACATTTTCTTGCATTCCATGGAGGCAGTGCAAATATAAAGCTGCTTGCTTACAGCCTGACTGATCAGGAAACAGAGAGGAATTTTGAAAGTTTGCCATTTAATTTTGTGCTGCATTAACAAAGGCTAGGAACCTGTGTTGGACTACGTCCCATAAAGCTGCCTCCCTGTGAGACACACTTCCTGCAGCTAAGACCTACTACAAAGGTTCTAAAGCTTCCAGAAACAATACCACCAGTTTGAGACAGTACTTTAACACAGGAGCCTGTGTTTTCTGAATACTGGGATTATAGGCAATCAAGATGCTTGATTTTGGAAAATGATTTGGGATGGAGTGCACTTAATAATAATTGATACTCTTCCTGAGGATCTGAATTTTGAGTCCCAGTAACTATATAGGGCAACTCACATCTGCTTATACCTCCACAGGTATAGGGTATATGATCTTCTATTCTGGCCTCCATGGGCAACTTCACACATGTAGCACAACACACAGAAACACAGACACAGACACAGACACAGACACACACACACACACACACACACACACACACA
>NW_008355158.1:2091526-2129506 GCF_000622305.1 Nannospalax galili
CTGTAAATAAATTCCACACCCAGAAAAGAGCCACAATTTTGAGTCATTGAAAACAACCCAGGTTCAGAGAAGGGAAAATTGATACCTATTCAAATTGCTCTCTGTGCTGCACTTTACTTAAAAGTTATTGAAAAATGAAAGCTTTTGTACATACCTCATGCTCAATGAATTATCATTTTACTGTGTTCTGAAGATATATATATATGTATATATAGTACTAAATGAATAGAATACAAGAAATGATGCTTATATACACAAAAGACAATTTCACTTGGGTAAGAACTTTGGAATACGGTGCTCTGTAATTCTAATTTTGTAATTTACATATTAATATATATCTTCTAGTTATAGAATTAAGGACCTTATTACAATCAGTTTTAGATTCTTCATAATCCAGAATAAGTATTTGGTTTATGTAAAAACATAAATAATAATGGGCAACATATACTGACTGCTTACTACAGATGAGGAATATTGTATTTAATCCTCACAAAACAGCAAGAATTTGGCACCAGTTTCTTTGAGCTGGTGAGCAACAGAAACAGGCTGAGCAACAGAATGGCCAAGTACTTTGCTTGCACAGGGTCAGGAGGATACTAAAGCAGGGTTTGAATCCTGAAAGCAGACATTCAAGCCCTCAATCCTGATTGGTCCACATTCATTCTGCAACTCCTTATCTCATGAGACCAATCATGCATTTCTTAGAAAAAAATCATTTTAACTTTTCCTCCACTTTCTGCTGCCCATTGTGTGTGGCCACATCTGAGCATTTAGATCTCTATCGGTTTGTCTCTCTGCTTTTCTCTACTCATAATTTCAGAGTCACCTTATGGGAATTCCCAGAGCAAATCTTTGAATGTTTTAGGTCATTCTCTGACTCTATATACTTAAGAAAACCCCTAACAGATCAACTACATTTTTTTCTTCTTTTTTTTTAACTACACTTTTTTCCTCTTTGAAATAAAATGCCTACAACCTGGAAACTTCACTTTCTTGAAACCTCTCCAACACCTGTGAGATTGTCACTATTGTGATTCTAAACCCTACTCTCTGTTTTGTATTTGCCTTGCTTTGCTTTCACGTTGTCTGCAGTTCCTGAATTGTATGTTTTATTACACCAGCTTCTTTCTGCTTGCTTTGACATCTGCATGAAATGTTCCCTCTCCATCCCTGTTCAATAACTCTCTCTCCCTTCTTGTTCAAGTTTGATCTGTATGCCAGACTATAGTACTGAAGTACTTAGAAATTTAGTGAAAGTTCAAGTCTCAGGCTTCTGCCCTAGATATCTTGAAACAGAGTTTGCATTCTATTTTTTTCAAATTTTTTCCTCAACCTGTATTTTTATTGAATTTTGGTGCATCTCATATATCTTAATCATATTTAGCCCCCGTCTCCTATCCACATTCCTTTTAGGCCCCCTTAACAGATTCTCTGAATTCTATCATATATGCCAAGGCCTATGGAGTCAAGTCTATATGCAGATGTTCCTCTGTGTGAGTCCCTCCACCAGAGTCTAGCCAGCCTGTCTACAGTCGCCCTGGTAAACATCAACTCTCCCTAACCCAGCTGTGATTAGCTGCCAATAGTTTGTCACTTAAGGTTGGGGCCTCTAGCCCATTTCCCAGTTCTAAGCTGGGTTTTTGTCTGATTGAGTTGCTATATTAATAAGGAGCCAGATGACTCAAGCACACATTAAAGTTTAAGGAGCTGTAACCTCAAAGCACCACTTGTACTGGTAGTGGCATTTTGGAAATCATTTTGTATGCCTGTTTATGGGATAAAGGTAAGCTCTGTAATAGCAAGAATTTTAGCTATCATTTTGCAGCTTTATTCACAATTCCCATTATAGCCCTTTGTTCAGAATGGGGTCTCAGAAATAATTACTCAGCAATCTAGGCACCATGTTTTGAATAAAGCAGAAATGTCTCATAAATTCAAACACTCAGAAGAGCCTGCTGACCATGATCTATGTTTAGCAATTGTTTAATCTCAGGGGCCAGCATCTTTCCTGGCTAAGAGATGGAAGTAACCTAAGTGTCCCTCAACTGACAAGTGGATAATGAAAATGTGGTTCATTTATATGACGGAGTTCTACTTGGCAGTAAAGAAAGATGAAATCATGAAATATGCACGTAAATGGATGGAACTAGAAACTGTTACACTAAGTGAAGTATGTTCTCTCTCCTACATGGATCGTAGCGCTAAATCCTTATAAGCAAGTATGTATCCAGATATAACTACAGGAACCAGGATAATGAAAAGGAACCAGGGAGGTAAAGGAAAAGAAAGAACCTGAAAGAGAAGGACAGTAGGAAACAGGTGTTAATAAGGGAGCTATAGATAAAAATGGGGTTATTTTAAGGAGAGGGGAGAAGGAGGGTTATACAAGGAAACTTGGGGATTAAAAAGAAAGAAAGTGCTCAAGAGAGGTGGGACCATAGGAGAAGGGTATTATTAAGGGAGAAATGGGGAAAATGGGGGCAATTTAAATGGGGAAACCATGGTGGAAGGGTTAGACAATGAGAGAAATAAATAATGCCTCACTAGTTTTAAAGAAAGCAGAAGGAACCATATTAGTCCAACAACCTACTGACAAATTATATATACAGCTAGTTCAAAGAACATAATATATGTCTAGTCAAGGTTTATATGAGAATGTTTGGTTTTTGCCCAAGCTTTATCTATATAGCACATAGTAATTAAAAGTACCAGACTGGTGGAACTAACCTTCTTGGATATTTAACAGCCATACTTTGAGGCCTATATTAATCTGGTCAGAGGGACTTAGAGGACAGTTTTTGCTCCTTGCCCTCCAAGTCGACTAACTTCCAGGGAACTATGGAGCATCTCTCAAAATGTCCTATAACTGCAGTGAGTCACCCATCCTCCTGTTCAGGGAGGCCATGGAGACCCCACTAGATGGACTTGAGCCAGTGTCCAGTCTACAAAGAGGAGGGTCAACTCAGAGGAAACATTTCCTCCGTGCTTCCAAGTGAAGCACCACCAAGTGAAGCAGGACCTTTAACTTTTGACCTTTGACTTATCCTCACATAGATGGATCTGGTAAAAGAAAGGAGTCAGGGGCTCCTCCCAAGCCCATGTGACCCCTGAGGAACAGATCTTCCAATGACCTGAAAAGTAAAAATAAATTTGTTTATCTGGGCCAACCATATGGTATTAAACACCCAAAAGGAAATTATAACCAAAGATTAAAGGGATCAATATAATTCTTTAAGAGTCCATGGATATAGCTAAACGCTACATAACAAGAAACAATACCAGACAGGAGATACCTTCCTTTGAGTTCTTGGCCAGGGTGGCCCAAGAGACTCCCAGACAGTAACCCAGCATAGAACTGGGAAAATGAACAGCAGACCCAATCCTATCTAAAGGAATATTGGCTACTGATTGCTGCTAGATGAGAAAGAACTAGCTGATCTTCCTAAAACTAGGAACTCTATAAAGGCTGACTAGATTCAGTGGATGGACAAGCACTGAGGAATGGCTGGGGGCACTGACAACACAGTGGACAGTAACAGGAGCGACAGAGTATATGGGCTCCAGTGGGAGTGGGGAGGCTATGGGAAGGTGCCGTTTGGGATGCGCGTAAAGAGGTGAATAAGATTGCTTGGGATGTTTTGTATGAAATACATACACACACACAAATTCAATGAATAAAAAAGTAAGTTATATTTGAGGAAGAAGCATAAAAAATTTGTTTAATCTCTATAATCTCCAAGGAACAATATATTGAAATTATTACAATACTTTATGTAAAGCATGTTAAAGCACATGCAAAATGTACATATGAAGTCTAACATGCTAAATTTTCAGTTCACGAAATTACACAACATATATGTTATCACAAGACCATACTTACAAGTAAATAAATTCTATTGAGTGCACAAAAGACTATTGATCTTTCAGTATGGGTTGTTCGTTGCCTATGATGTGGAAATCACAGGACAATTTTTCCTTTGGCAATATGATGAAAGGCATTCTTTTTTGTATCTCTCCAAGTGCCTAGGCTGAGATCTGTGTTTGAGAGGCTAAAATCCTACAAAAAAAAAGCATTTAGGGGACCGAAAGTCATTTTTTTGTACAAGCCATAATGAAAACTATTTTTCCTAATTGCCACTACCACCATGAAGCATTAAACCAACCAACAACTATCTCAAATGCTATTAAAACCATATCGAGTGGTCTAACACAAGATGGATTTTTTTTATTTAGGGTCATTGGTAATAAATGAAAGCTTTTCAGATGGTATGAAACTTGGGATTAGTATTTCTTCTATCTTTTTTTCTTTCCAGCTGAGTGTGATATGGATTTTAAAAATGTTCTAAGTTGGTGACACTACATATCCAATCACATTTGATCTAGTAAGACACTGTTGTGGAATAAGGCCACAGTTTATCTTTGATTTGTTCTCTGAGAAAACCATGGAAACTTTTTCAATCATTTTATATTTATGTTTCATGTCTGGACAGTTCAGCTTCTAAATCATTGGCCTGGAAACTGCATTGGAACCTTGACAAA
This sequence comes from Nannospalax galili, assembly GCF_000622305.1. Classification (NCBI taxonomy): domain Eukaryota; kingdom Metazoa; phylum Chordata; class Mammalia; order Rodentia; family Spalacidae; genus Nannospalax; species Nannospalax galili. The sequence goes on from NW_008355158.1 coordinate 2,096,066, forward strand.
AGAGTATTTCCCAGTGCATTACAGAAACTTAGGAATAGGAAGTCCTCAGTGAACTAAGGTTAGTAGGTGGCGTTTCATACAAACTGCAGTGGGAAGAGTTTTTTCTTCAAGTTTCCATAGGTTGTCCTCAGCAGTCAGAACTCCCAGCTGAGCCAAGATGAATTCACTCCTTACCCCACAGAAAGTGGGAGGTCAAGAAAAGGTGGAACTTGTTGGGGGCTATCGGCATTAGGTCAGCACCTATGATATCAAGGCAAGTGACTTAGGAGTTCTGGTTCTCCTACTAATAGAGTATTTTGATTAATTTCAAAATTGTTAGCATGTTTGTGACAAGTCTGTGTAAAGGTTAGGTGAAATTATCACCCACCATGGCTTTCATTGTGACTTCATGTTTTATTCTTGTCTGAATGATGTGAAACATCCCTTTCAGTTACCCAAATCGGGACGTCTGTCATTCCATAGTCTATACAATGGTACTCAACATCATTTTACTCCCTCAGGAAGCCATCCTAATGTTGGGCATATTAACAGCAAAAATGATTTTTCCTCATCCTTTGCATAGTGACTGGACAAAATACTATTTACTTTGGCAATCTTTTGAGAAAATAGAAAGATTGGAGTGAATTATCCCAAGTTCAACAGATTATCAACAGAATAAAAATCATATATAATTACATCAAATGTAGAACACCCTCATTTTGCCAAGCCCACTTGTTGTTTTCTTTCTAGGGACCCTTGATGCGGTTAATTTTTCTGTAATGTTTCATCTTTATGGCCTAGAAACCAGAAAAATGGGGCTGAGCCAAACAGCAGACAGATTAGTTTTCCTAAAACAGAGTGATTGTCATCATGTTTGACATGTTCTCATGTAGTATTGAGATGATTTTAATGGTCGACTAGAACTTTCCAGAAGCTAGGCTGTAGAACTCTGGCTCGTGTTCAACATGTATGATGAGTCACTTCAATCAGTTGAGTTTAGCTATTGCATTCCTCTAAAAGCGATCTAAATAAGATCTGTATTTTACTAGAAAAAAATAAAGCATTTATTCTTACAAATAGGATATCTAAAAATGCATTGCTTTGGCAGTAGAGCTGCGCTCAGGTGTAATAAAATTGATGAGCCCATATAATAAAATTTATGGAAGCGGAGTGAATTAAATTTATTTGAATATGCTCAGTTATGTTTTTGTTTATTCCCATAGCAGATGTTTAATTTACAAACCAGGCAATTACAACAGCTCTTCCAAACAAATAAGAGCAGATTAGTCAAACGTTCACATCAATTTTTATGTTTATCATTAGTTTTATGAGGTGTCATGAATATTCAGTGGAAAGAAAAACTATCATTATGGTACCTGGAAAACCTCAAAATGCTGGTTTGCATCTCTAAATGCTATTTTTCCTTTCTGATAAAGCTATTAGTGTGTGTTGTCTCTTATTATGAGCAGAGCTTATGGACTGCAGTGGAAAAAGCCCTCATTTTCTCTAGAGCTCTTGTGCGTTCTAATACACCGAAGCCATTTTTGTGGAAATATGTGAAAGTGTAATGAAGATCATATTTTGATTTTTAGTATAAAGATGAAGGCAGTCTTTTACCTGCTAGAAAATTATCCTGCAGATTTTTTTCTTAGATTTCATAAAATATTAATTTTAGTAAGATGATTTACAATGCATATATTATAAAGATCAATTTTCTTCCTTTTCTTTGAAATACATTTTGTTACATTAAAAGAAATTTACTTCCCCAAATATCAAACTTTCTGTGATTTATAATTGTGGACCTGTGGATAGAAAGTCTTTCTATGAGACAGTTTATGAGGGAAGACTTCACATAGCAGTTTTATTTTCTTTTTCAGTGGTTAAAATGTCAGAATAAAAAGGCTATAGTTTCATTATGAATCAGCAAAACTACATGGCATCTTCCATAAACAAGAAAGACCTACTTATATCCTGGCTGCTCTTCAATAGATTATATTTTGGCAAGCTCTGCCCTAAAAGCAGTGAAATGCTCTCAGTATTCTAACCAAATTCCCTCATGCATTTTCCCCTTCCGATATAATGGCAAATTTCTTGTCATTCATCAGTATTCAGTCAGAAAAGAGAACTAGTAGATCAGAGTGTTAAAATAGCTCCAGAGGGAACAGTTTCAACAGAGACATGTTCAATATAAGTTATACTAAGTGTTAAAACAATCTGGTGGAACCTAAGCTTTTACTATAAAAGGGCTTTGAACTACAACATATTTTTTTGTTTTCTCACTAGCATATTTTTGACAGCTGCCCAAATATTACCTGATTTATTGTTGTTTCAGTATAAATCCTGCAAGTGTATTAGCGTCAAAAAAATTGTATATCACATCAGGGTTTTAAAACAAGTATTAATCCAATGTAGAGTTCCCTTTTAAATGACTATTAAAATTTCTAAAAGCATTAGTTATTTTGAATTCAACATTGAATCCAAATTCATGTTTTCTATTATATCTTCTCCAAGACAATTTTCGTTTTACACATATACATACATTTGATTAGGTTTGTTAGCAGAACTATCCTAATTAATTTCAGTTGTGTGGGGAATCATTGAAAAATTTTGCAGATTTTTCTTTGACATTATGACTTTAGAATAAATACTATGTGAATGAAATGATAGAGTGAAATCTCATGGAGAAAAAAACTGGCTAAATTTTAGAGAACAGCAGACAGCAGAGTGTATGTCCTCGGATAGGACTCCTATATTAAACCTCACCCACCCATAGTTCAGGCACCATTGCAGAAGATGCGGGAGGAAAGATTGTAAGATCCAAGGTTGGTCCATGAACATAGAGAAATGAAGGCTTTTGGACCACTGGAAGCTTGCTCATGTGAACTTGCACCAATGGTGGCTTTGAGCACAAAACAAATACCAACTCAATCAGACAAGGGTCCAGAGTGGAAGAAGGGAAATGGGCAGAGGGCTGGCCTTAGCCTGGGAACTGTTGGAGTCTGATTACTGCTGGGTGAGGGAGAGCAGACCTTCCTTAAGATCTCTAGATAGGCTGACTAGACTCCAGTGGATGAACTTGCATTGAATGACATCTGGGTACAATGCTTGACAGGATGGAACATGTATAGTGTTACCAAGACCTTCAGTTATACCTGGGATTTCCTGCCCACTTCCTCCATTCATGCTGGGCCTCTGTCTGGCATGGATTTCACAGGCCTTATGCATGGTGCCGTAAGTGTCATGGGTTCAAATGTGCTACTACCCTGTAGTGTTCAAAGAACACAGTTTTCTTATACTCATCTACTACCTCTGGCTCTTATTTTAATTTTTCCACCCCCTCCACAATAATCACTGAGCCTTGGGATGTGAGGGTGCAATATAGGTGTCCCATTTACAACTGAGTGCTCCATAGCCTACTATTCTCTTTATGTTGATCATTTGTGGGTCTGTATGTTAATAGACATCTGCTCAAAGAGAACCTTCACTAGTGAGCGTTGACAGATAACTTATCTATATGTATAATAATAAGTCATTATGAGTCAGTTTAATCCTAGCAGAATGATAATAGTAAGTTTTCCCCTATGGGCTGTAACCTGTCTAGGCACAAGTTCTTAGTCCTGAAACAGTATCAGTTATGGACTTCAGATTGTGAAGCAAACCTTAAATCCAATTAGAAGATGGTTGGTTATTCCCTAAATATTCATGCCCTATTACTTCTATCTTTTGAATAATTTAAATATTATTGGTTGAATGTCTGGTAGAATTCTGCAGTGAATTCACCGGGATATCAACTTTGTTTCAGTCAGAAGGTTTTATATTACTGTTTCAACGTCCTTATTGTTTATGGGTTTGTTTAATCTGTTGATCTCCTCTTGATTTACCTTAGGTGGTTTTCATGAATTTAGAAATTTATCCATTTCTTTTAAGTTTTCAACTTAAATAGATCATACATTTTTAAAGAATAGCTTATGATGTTCTGTATCTTTTGGGTTTCTGTTGTGATGTTTTCCTTTCACTTCTAATTTTGTTAATTTGCATTTGCTCTTTCTTTCTTTTGATTCACTGTTCTAGGATCTATCTTGTTTATCTTTTCAAAGATGCATTCCTTAGATTCGTTGAGTCTTTGTATTGTTTTCTTTATTTCTATTTCATATTTGTGTTCTGATTTTTGTTATTTCTTCTTCTGGGTTTGGATTTGGTTTGTTCTTTCTTTCCAGAGTCTTGAACAGTAATATTAAGTCATTTATTTGGGCTCTTTCTGATTTTTTAATATAGGCACTTAGATCTATAAACTTCCCTCTTAGGACTGCTTTTAAAGTCGTAAGACCCAGAGGTTTTGTTGTGTTGTACTATGATTTTCATTTACTTCCTGGAATACTTTTTTGTCTTCATTAATTAATCATTTTACCCATTAATCATTCAGAAGCGCATTATTTAATCTACATGAGTTCTTGTAGTTGCTAGAGCTTCTCCTGCAGTTGATTGCTTTGTGTTCTGATAGAATTCATGGAATTACTTCAAAGTTTTGTGTTTCTTGAGGTTTATTTTGTGCCCTAGGATGTGGTCAGTTTTAAAGGAACTTCCATGGGCTGCTGAATAGAAAGTGTATTCTTCGGTGTTTGGGTGGAATTGTTAATAGATGTCTGTTAAGTCCATTTGATATATGATATGAACTAATTCAGATGTCTCTCTGCTTATTCTTTGTCCAGTTGACATGTTTATTGGAAAAAGTGGGCTATTAAAGTTGCCTACTATTACTGAATTGGGGTTAATCTGTGTCTAAGGTAGAGCTGATCCTTGAAAGTGAGATCAGTGTCTTGCATACAAGAAGACAGACTTTGTTACTTAACCCATTCAACTACCCTGTGTCTTTTTAATGGGCAGTTGAGGCCATTGATATTTAAAGTTATTCTTGATAGATATGTATTGGTTACTGTCATTTTAATTTTTGTTCTTGGTTTTATTTTGGGTTTCCACGATTATACCTTCTTTGGTTTTCTTTCTGTAGTCTCTTGGGTATGGTCATTCATTTCTTCTGTCCTTCATACTTCTTCAACTTTTCTCTGTAGGACTGGTTCTACGGACATGAATTATTTAGCCTATTTGTGTCATAGAAATTTTTTCTTTTCCTTTTGACTATGATAAACAGATTTGATAGGTAAAATATTCTGGGTTGACATCTATAATTATTTACAAGTTTAGAATACTTTGATCCAGGCTCTTCCAGTTCATACTGAAAACTCAGCTATAATTCTCTTCAGTTTGCTTTGTACGTGACCTGTTGTTTTGCTCGTACAGCTTTCAGTAACCTGTCTTTGTTCTGTATATTTAGTGTTTTTACTATGACATGCCATGGGGAGTTTCTGTTCCAGGTACTATCTATTTGGTGTTCTGTGTGCTTCTTATACCTTTACTTTGTATGACTTTCCTTAATTTAGGGAAATTCTCTTCTATAATACTATTGGTTATTGCTATTGACCTGAGATTCTTCTTCTGTGAATATGATGTGTAAATGTTGCCTTTTCATGGTGTCCCGCACTTCCATATTCTTTGGCTTGAGCACTCCCGTCCTTCATCTTTATCATGAAGTATTGATATTTTTTCCATTTTTCTCATTCTGTTGGTCAGATTTTTCTCTGGTAGTTTCAAATTGGCTTATCGAGTCTTTCAATTCCATCTTCATTTCAGTCTGAGCTTTCTTCAATATCTCTGTCTCTTTCATGAATTCACATTTCAAATCCTGGATTGTCTTTGTCATTTCATTCATCTCTGTATTTACAGTTTCCTGAGCTTCAGTCAGAAGTTTATCATTATCCTCTTTGAGCACTTTGAGTTGTGTACTCTTTAAATTCATTGAATTATATGATCATTTTTATGATTGTTTATTTAAATTCTGTGTCATTGAATTTCTCTAAGTAGTTTTCATTGTAGAGCACTTCTATAAGATTGGGAAGATTTGGTGGAAACATACTGTTTTGGTTATACGTTGGCTGACCTACAATGCAAATTTAACTCCAAGCCTCAGAGAGTGTTAGCAATAAATGTAAGGGCATTGGTAGGGAAAGATTGGAATCCTGACACATGGGATGGAGATGTGTGAGAGAACCCTGAGGAGGCTGAGGATTTTGAATCCTCAGACTCTGAGGAATTTACTTCACCTAATGAATTAATGTCTCCACTCTCAGCAGAGAATGTATTCCTGAACGCTGCAGACCCACCTTCCCCACCCTTGCCTAAGGAAACTAATCCCATTCTGCAAGACAAAGTTGATATCCCTCAGGGCCCAGTTGCCTCTAGACCTATAACCAAATTCAAAGCTAAGCAGGCCCCTAGAGGAGAGACAGAAAGTGTGGTCCATGAGGAGGTCCACTATACCACTAAAGAACTTAGTGAATTTATTAATTCATTCAAGTGAAAGTCTAATGAATATGTCTGAGAATGGATTTTAAGGGTATGGGATAACAGTAGAGGAATATAAAATTGGATCAGGCTCAGTTAATTGACATGGGCCCCCTGACTGGAGATTCTAGGTTTAACATGGAAGCTTGTGCAATTAACCAAAGGTGTTAAAATTTATTTGATTGGTTGGCCGTGGTGCTTATCAAAAGATGGCCTACTGACAGAGCTAGAGATACCTGATATCCCTTGGCTTAGTGTTGATGAAGGGATTATAAGTTTCAGGCAAATTGCCATGCTCTAGTGGATTCCCAGTTGGAAACCAAATCTTCCACAATGGGAGGGCCCAGAGGACATGCCTTTTACTGATTTTTATAAGATAGAAAGTACTGAGACAGACACCAGAAGGTTTGAAAAGCTCTGATTTTGCTCTTTTCCTTATACCAGAACTTACACTTGGAGATGTTGCTGCTCAATTGCATAAATTAAACATAAATATAATAGATATAACAGGACCTAGAAGTAGAGGTCAGGTGGCAGTACTGAATTACAAAAGAAAAGGTGAGCATACTTATCATCATAATAGGCGGCAAAGGCAAAACAATACCTACAATGGCATGACCCAAATAGACCTGTGGTACTGACTAATCAATCATGGTGTTCCCAGGGACCAAATACATAAGAAGCCTACTAAGTTTTTATTTGATCTGTATAAGCAGAAAAGCTCTAGGACAAATAACAGGAAGTCAGTATTGGCTCATAGCAATAGAGAATCCTGCTTAGTGAACCAATTTCCAGACTTGAGACAGTTTACTACCCAGAACCCTTTGAATGAAGGGAAGAACAGGTGCCTTGAGGAAGGACCTTGTCACAGTACCAAAGAATTATGCTGTTTGCCTTTCCCACATCCTTCCCCAGAGGGACCGGTGGCCTTTTACTAGAATAAGTGTGCATTGGGGGAAAGGAAATAATCAGACATTCCGTGGCCTACTGGATACTGGTTCTGAGTTGACACTGATTCTGGGAGATCCTAAAAAGTATTCTGGCCCTCCAGTTAAAGTAGGGCCTTATAGAGGCCAGGTGATAAATAGAGTTTTGGCCAAAGTCCAACTGACAGTGGGTCCAGTGGGTCCCCGGACTCATCCTGTGGTTATTTCCCCAGTACCAGAATGTATACTTGGGATAGATATAGTTAGGAATTGGCAGAATCCCCACATTGGTTCCCTGACCTGTGGAGTGAGGGCTATTATGGTTGGAAAGGCCAAATGGAAACCACTGGAATTGGCTCTGCCAGGAAAAATAGTGAACCAGAAACAGTATCGCATCCCTGGAGGGACTGCAGAAATTAGTGCTACCATCAAGGATTTGAAAGATACAGAGGTGGTGATTCCCACCACAACCCCCTTTAACTCCTTTATTTGTCTTGTGCAGAAGACAGATGGGTCATGGAGAATGACAGTTGACTATCAAAAGCTTAATCAAGTAGAGACTCCAATTGCAGCTACTGTACCAGATATGGTTTCCTTACTTTAGCAGATTAGTACATCTCCTGATACCTGGTATGCAGCTATTGATTTGGCAAATGCTTTCTTCTCTATACTTGTTCATAAGGACCACCAGAAGAAATTTGCTTTCAGTTGGCAAGGACAACAGTATACCTTTACTGTCCTGCCTCAAGGGTATATTAACTTTCCAGCCTTGTGCCATAACTTGGCTCAAAGGGATCTTGATCACCTGACTCTTCCACAAAATATCACAGTGGTCTACTGTACTGATGATGTTATGCTGATTGGATCCAGTGAGCATGAAGTATCAAACAATCTGAACTTGTTGGTAAAGCATATGCTCATGAAAGGATGGGAAATAAATCCAACAAAAATTCAAGGGCCTTCTACCTCGGTGAAATTTCTAGGAGTTCAGTGGTGTGGAGCATGCAGAGACATTCCTTCTAAAGTGAAGATTAAGCTGTTGCACTTGGCCCCTCCATTCTCCACCTGTTTGGATTTTGGAGGCAGCACATTCCTCATCTGGGTGTGTCACTATGACCCATATATCAAGTGACTCAGAAGGCAGCTATTTTTGAGTGGGGTCTGTAACAGGAAAGGACCCTTCAACAGGTCCAGGCTGCTGTACAAGCTGCTCTGCCCCTTGGGCCATATAATCTAGCAGACTCAATGGTACTTGAAGTATCAGTGGCAGATAGAGATGCTGTTTGGCGTCTCTGGCAGGCCCCCATAGGGGAATCATAGCAGAGGCCATTGAAATTTTGGAGTAAGGCTTTGCTATCATCTACAGACAACTATTCTCCCTTTGAGAGACAGCTCTTAGCCTGCTATTGGGCCTTAGTGGAAATGGAACATTTGACAATGGGCCACCAAGTCACCATGCAACCAGAGCTGTCCATCATGAGCTAGGTGTCCATCGGGAGCTGCCCATCATGAACCCCCAAGCCATAAAGTAGGGCATGCACAGCAACAATCCATTATCAAATGAGAGTAGTATATATGGGATTGGGCCAGAGCAGACACAGAAGGCACAAGCAAGTTACACAAAGAAGTTGCCCAAATGCCTATGGTTCCTACTCCTGTTACAATGCCTCCTGTTCTCAAGCATGCACCTATAGCTTCATGGGGTGTGCCATACAATCAGTTGACTGATTATAAGAGGAAGAGAAGACTGAATCAGTTGACTGTAAGTGGAAGAGAAGACTAAGGCTTGGTTTATAGATGGTTCTGCATGCTATGCAGGCACCACTCAGAAGTGGGCAGCTGCAGCGTTACAGCCAATTTCTGGAAGAACCCTGAAGGACACTGGGGAATGACAGTCTTCACAGTGGGCAGAACTTTGGGCAGTGCACATAGTCATGCATTTTGCTTGGAAGGAGAAATGGCTAGAAGCACAATTATATACTGATCCATGGACTGTAGCCAATGTTTTGGCTGGATGGTCAGGGACTTGGAAGGAGCATAATTGGAAAGTTGGTGAGAAAGACATTTGGGGAAGAAGTATGTGGAAAGATCGCTCCAAATGGGCAAAGGATGTGAAGATACTTGTGTTTCATGTAAATGCCCATTAAAATGTGGCTTTAGCAGAAGATGAATTCAATAATTGAGTAGATTGGATGACCTGTTCTGTGGATAGTCAGCCTCTTTCTTCAACCATCCCTGTGACTGCTCAATCGGCCCATGAATAAAGTGGCCATGGTGGCAGAGATGGAGGCGGAGGCTATGCACAGGCTTGACAGCATGGACTTCCATTCACAGAAGCTGATACAGGAACAGATGTTGCTGGGTACCAGATCTGCCAACAGCAGAGACCAACATTGAGCCCCCGATATGGCACTATTCCCCATGGTGACCAGCTGGCAACCTGGTGGCAGGTTGACTACATTGGAACACTTCCATCTTGGAAATAACAGTGTTTTGTCCTTACAGGAATAGACACTTATTCTTGTTATGGATTTGCCTTTCCTGTACATAATGCTTCTGCCAAAACTACCATCCAGGGACTTACAGAATGCCTTATCCACCGTTATGTTATTCCCTACATAATTGCTTCTGACCAGGGAACTTACTTCACAGCCAAAGAAGTATGACAGCAGGCCCATGGTCATGGAATCCACTGGTCTTACCATGTTCCCCGCCATCCTGAATCAGCTGGCTCGATAGAACTATGGAATGGCTTCTGAAAGTCACAGTTACAATGCCAATTAGGTGGCAATAGCCTGGTGGGCTGGGTCAGGGGTCTGCAGAAGGCAGTATATGCTTTGAATCAGGTCCAGTGTATGGTACTATTTCTCCTATAGCCAGAATTCATGGGTCCAGTAATCAAGGGGTGGAAGTGGGAATGATTCCACTATCACCTCTAGTGACCCACTAGGAAAATTTTTGCTTCCTATACCCTCGACTTTGCACTCTGCTGACTTAGAAGTTTTGGTTCCAGAGGAGGGAGTGCTTCTACAAGGAGAGACAACAAACATTCCTTTGAACTGGAAGCTAAGACTTCCCCCTGACCGGTTTGGGCTTCTGATGACCTTAAGTCAACAGGCTAAGAAAGGAATAACAGATTTTAGGAGGGGTGATTGACCCAGACTACCAGGGGGAAATCAGACTGGCCCTCCACATTGGAGGTAATGAAGATTATATCTGGAAGACAGGAAATTTCTTAGGGCGACTTTTGGTGTTACCATGCCCTGTGATTAAGGTCAATTGGAACTTCAACAAACCAATCCAGACAGGACAACAAATGGCCCAGACCTTTCAGGGATGAAAGTATGGGTCACCCCTTCAGAGAAAAAGCCAAGACCTGCAGAGGTGCTTACTGATGGTGGAGGAAATACAGAATGGGTAGTAGAGGAAGGCCACGTGACCAGTTGCAGAGATGTGGGTTGAAACTGACATGAGTGTTTTTGTCCTATTTGATTAAGAATAGGTTTGTGCATATGTACAAATATGTTAAGCAGATACTTGTGTTGTTCTTTTTTGAATGTGTATTTGAGATGTATTAAGTGGTTAAGTGTTGTGAACCTATATGATCATATTGGGTTATGAGACACTAAAGGACTAGGCATTCTCAAAGACCTTATCACCTGCTCTAAGATATATAATGCATTGGTGATTGTATGATGGGATAGTCATATCATGTTAGGTGAAATTATGACCTCAACATTGAATTTGCTGCTTGCTTTCTCTCTCACTGGTCAGTTCGTCTTGCTGCTGTAGCCCGAAGACTAGCTGATCTTTTGGAATTCATCAGACCTTCAGTGCCATATTGGGAATACTGAGACATCCAGCCTTGTGGACTGAGCGACTAGGTAGTCTCAGCCTCTCCAGTGTGGTGCAGCCATTGTTGAACTACTTGGACTCTATCTTGTGATCTAAGCTGATAAATTCTTATACGTATATGTTCATTCTACTGGTTCTGTTTCTTTGGAGAACCTAAAACAGAAGCCAAAAGGAAAATGAGAAGGAACCCAGCAGATGGATGCTTTTGGAAGCCTTCATCGAGAAAATCCAATGGACATTGATTTAGACATTTGAAATTTGCCCTGTTCTGATATTTTTCTGTTTCCCTGATGAGAACTTAACTACCCTTGTCTTTACTTCTCTCTCACATTTCCTAGGCACCAGTCAAGGACATTCTTTTCTCCCTATAGTTAAGATTCATCGACTAAGTGACTAAGGATTCTCAGTCTCTCCAGTGTGGTGCAGCCATTGTTCAACTACTTGGACTCTATCCTGTGAGCTAATCTAATAAATCCCTATATTCAATCTACTCATTCTGTTTTTTTTAAAGAACTCTGACTAATACAATGTAAGATACATGTATTTCTCAACTCTCACCAGAAACGTTTCCTTATTCAGCAGTTGGTGCTTAACACAAAAATCCACAATTGGCCAACAAGAGGCCTGAGTAGGACACTTATTTCCAAGTTCTGTCTTCCAAGTCTCAGGATCATTTGTAAAGAAGAGATGGAAAGATTCTAAGAGTCAGAGGGGTGGATGACCACTAGGTAACAGAGTCTTGCAGGCAGCTTCTCAGTTTCTCTAAGAACTCACAGCAATGATAATACCATGCACAAGTCCTATGCAAACACAAACCACAGGAAATCACAGCATAGATATGGGGAAATGGGTAAGAAATCCAAACCCAAATTAAGAAACTGTCTCAGTTGATGGTTGTTGGGAGGGAATGAGACAATGTCTTAAAAGGATGGGGCTCTTGTTGGGCCTAGTGGATGGATCCAAACTGAAGGGAATTTGAGAACATAAATCAGTCTTGTAGGCCATATTTTATACATAAAAGAATACATTCAATTGGGTGGAGGGAAGTGGAGAGATATTCAGATTGGGGAGGGGATCTAAATACCATCAAACTATATTGTATGAAAAGCACAAAAATTCAATTAAAAAGACAATTTAATGTGTGAGAAATAAATCATTTGAACTGCAAATAAATGGTCACTAAAACTTTAGAGCCTTCAGGAATAGCTCTGAAACTACTGCAGTATTTGTTTAGGTCAAATAGATACCTAGCTCTCTCCAAACCAGTATAAACTGCTCTTTTATCTTGATGACTCACTTATCTAACTGGCCAAATTACTCCTCACCTGGACTTACCTGGGAACCAAGAGTCTCACATGAGCTACAGAAGTGTTTAAGCTCTTTTCATGACTGCATGCAATAGGGACAGTCTACAGAATTGCAGTATTTATTAAAACATAAATTCTCAATTGTCGTGGTGTTTCTGATTATTTTATTTCATATTTAGTCTAATCTGACAAGGTTTTTGCACATTAATTCCACTATAGTTTCTATTCTTTTCTACAGATGTATTTTTTTAATTTTTAATAATTGTACAGCATTTAAAACTAATTTAATTACAGAATTCTTATCAAACAAGAGTCATAGGTATATTGGAGAAATACCCATGTGATAGCATGGGTTAGTTTTGTAGGCTAGATTCCCCAGGCCTTTCCTCCTTAGTTTACAGAAAATTCAGCTGCTAGCTAAACATTATCTTATTGCCTCAAACAAATCTTTACACAGCCTCAAACAAATCTTTTCCATATTAATCACAACTTTGTATCATGGAAGTCTTCAGTATATGATACCATGTTTCAAACATAATTCAAATAGCTGTAGTACATTAGTTTTTGCAATTACAGAAGCAATTTAAATTACAATTCTTTTACAAGACACAGATTCCACATTTCTGTTTTATCCCAATCCATATAAAATTATTTGCATGACAGTCATTCTGAAGGCAACCCTTACATCCTCATTGTCAGAGTATTTGCTTACAGAGGTTGATGGGATTGAGATGGCAGCCATAGGCAGGCAAATTACTGGTGAGGATTGGGGCATCTAGAACTCAAATCCTGGAAAGGGTTCCAAGTTTAAATAATACCTGGATATAAATCAAAGACAATTATGTCAAAGGGACACACGAGTGAGTGGGAGCTAAAACTTCCAGATGGGAATACCAGAAATCTAGGTACAATGAGATACAAAGTTCAGAGCAGATTCGGTGACACGATGTGATGCCATTGTTCTGTGATTGCTTTCTTAGTGCAGCTACCTGTACACTTGGAGACACACCGAGCTTACAGCAATAGTAATTCAGCAGATATTATCCTCAACATGAGCAAGGACAGAAAGGCAGAGGAGAGTAAGATGGGGCTGGGTGTGTGTGGGCAATGAGACTGCAAGTAGGGACATGGAACGAATGTGTGTGTCTCTCTTTCCCCAAACATGGTCCATCAATCAGCTGACATGGGAATTTCATGTCTAGAAGTTGATGGTGTACGTAACATGTGTTGCTGTGAATCAAAGCATTTGTGAACTTCATATAGAAATAGCTAGTGACCAATTTTTATTCATCTCAACACTGTCAAAAGTACTTGTCCTATTGGGAACTATATTCCTTTAAGAAATGAGAGTATTATTTAAGTAAGAAAATAGATTGACTATCAGTATTTGTTTATAAATGCATAAAAATAGAATGATTAGAGAAGCTTTTAAAAAAATGCAACAGAAAGTTTCTGGGAATATTGTCCAATTTTCTCACATTCTACTGAAGGTTATACAGCAGGGAAAATGGCTTCACAAGATCCAGACAAACTGGACCCAGAATAATACAACTAGAGTCCAAAAGTGAAGCACAGTAATTAGTTTCTTTCATTTTACAGAACAGAGCTATGTAGTTCCTTAACTGTTAAGGGGTATGTGTTTCAATACCAGTACAATAGAAAACTACAGATTTGTATAGAACTACTTTAATTGCATTCCAAATAAGAGAAACAGAAAGAAGAAACCTCAAAGTATAAAGTGTGAATGCCAAATAAGAGACAAATTGTGAGCGATTTCACTAAGCAACCAAATAGATGTGATCTGAGGCTGCAGGTATCAGAAGTTTGAGAACAGGTTTCAGCAGGATGTCAGTTCTCATTATTAACACTTATTCTCATACGTTTTGATTTTGTTTCATAAAACTTTTATCAGTTCTTTGAGAATTTCATACAATGTATTTTGATCATATTCAAACCCACTCTTCTATTTTCTGTACGATCCACCCAATACCCCTATTCCCTGCCCACTTTTCTTCCTCTTTAATTTTTTTAAGGTCTATTACCCTTTATTTGTGTTCCCCAAATGCTGTTGTGTATAGGTTCATCCCCTGGAGTTGATCAACCTATCTTGTGTCACACCCTCAAAGTAAAGTGACTCTCCCTCTCCTAGCAGCTGTGAATTGCCAATAGATCCTCAGTTAGTGCGGGGCTTCTTACACACCTCTCCCTTCATGCTGGAGTTTTGTCCAGCTTGGGTTTGCCCTGGTCTTTTGCATATGCTGTCACTCCTGCTGTGGCTTCATGTTCATATATGCAACTGCCCAATATTGTCTTGTATTCTCCCACCACCTCTGACTCTTACAGCCTTTCTGCTTCCCCTTCCACAATGATTCCTGAGCCTTGGGAAGAGAGGGTGTGCTACAGTGTCCCATTCAGGGTTGAGCACTCTGCAGTCTCTTATTCTCTACACGTTGATCATTTGTGAGTCTCTGTTAATCCTCATCTGCTAGAAGAACCTTCTCTAATGAGACTTGAGATGCTCTAATCTATGGGTATACCCATAATTCATTAGGAATTTAATACTTTGTCCAGTTACCAGGACAACAGTAATAGGTTTTCCACTATGGCCTGTGGCCTGTCTAGTCACAGGTTCTTTGCCCTCAAACAGTGCCAGGTATGAGTTTCAGCTTATAAAAATGGGCCTTTAATTCATTCAGAAAATGGTTGGCTGCATCCCAAATTAAGAAAATCAGGAATAAAAACAGAAACATTATAACAGACATTGGGAAAATTCAGAAAATCATAAAGACATACTTAAAAATCTTTCTCAAAAGTGGAAAATCTAAAAAAAGGATTAATTTCTAGATAAATATGATCTACTAAATTTAAACCAAGATGATATAAATAATTTAAATAGATCCCAAACAACTAACAAGATAGAAAAAGTATTTAAAATTTTTCTCGTTGGTAAGAAATTGTGGCACATACTTTTAATCACAGTGCTCAGGAGACAGAGACAGGCAGATGTCTATGAGACATCAGCATGATCTGCATACCAAGTTCCAGGGCAGTTGGGGCTACAGAGAGAACCTGTCTCAACAAGCAAGCAAGCAAACAAACAAACAGATGGACAAAAATCTACCAGGAAAAGATGATTTCAGCACAGTATTCTTACAGACCTTCAAATAACTAACACCATTTCTCCTCAAATTATTCCCAAAATAGAAAAGAAAGAAGAAATTCAAAGTTTTTTTTATGAAGGAAATACTACTCTGATACAGAAAACAGATAAAGACACAATAAAAAAAATATAGGCTAATGTCCCAAATGAACATATAAGCAAAAATTCTTAATAAAATCTTTCAAATAGAATTCAAGTCCACATCAAAAGGTCATCCATCGTGATAAAATTGGCTTCATCTCAGGGATCTGAGGTTGTATCAATATACATAAATCCACAAATGAAATTCACTCCATAAATAGATGTAAAAGCAGAAACCTCATTAGATGATTACCTCATCAGAGGTATAGAAAAGGTTTATTGGGGACATATCTCCTCATAATAAAGGCTATATACAGCGAACCCACAGCCCACATCAATTTAAATGGAGAAAAACTCAAACTTTTTCCACTAAAGAAGAACAATGCCAAGATGATTGCTCTGTCCATTCCAGTTTATTATGGTGCTTAGAGTTTTAGCTAGATCATAAGACAAGAGAAGGAGGTAAAGAAGACACAAACAGGAAAGAATTCGAAATTAAACCTATTTACAGATGATGATTCTTAAGTTTCCCTCAAGTTATTCCTGTCATTTTATGCTTCTGCCTATATGAATTTAATTGTTCTTTCAAGGAAGAGTTATAATTCTTTTGTGTTTTAAGCTGACATTAAAATCCTAAAACTTGTTTATATTAGTGGAGAATTCTTTAATCTATCCACAGTTGTAGATTGCATAATGTTTAACACAAGATAGACATCTATTTCCTGAAACATTTACCATTTTTGGTAGAAAGAATTTCTCATGCTTTTTGGAATTTACAGTACATTATTTGATATAATCACCCATAGGAGCTGGGAAAATGGCTCATTTGGTCCATACAAGCATGGGGACCCCAGGTTTCATCATCACCATCCACATTAAAAACTGGGTGCATTAGTGCATGGCTGTAGCCTCAGTGCTGATGAGGCAAGGGTAGGCGAATGTCTGGAGCTCACTCCCCAGTCAGCCTGGATCAGCCTGTGAGCTTCAGGTTCAGTGAGGAAGACATTGATATGATCTCTTTCTTACACACACACACACACACACACACACACACATGTTTACACACCACATACACATAAAAAAATTAAAGAATAAAGACAGTCACTCTCCTATGGTCACCCTATTGTGTGACTTATTATACCAAATAATTTGTGGCTCTTATCAAACTACAAGTTAGCAACCTGGGTCAGTATTTCCTTCCTTTCTCTTCCCTCTACACTCCCACTTCTGACAAATGCCATTCTATTCTAAATTTTACATGGTCAGCCCTTTCAGTTTTCTCGTAAGCAAGATCATGCAGTGTTTGCCTGTTTTGAAGCTGGCTTATTTCACTTAATGTCATGATCTCCAGTTCTATCCATCTTGTCAAAAAAGACGGGATTTTATTCTTCTCATAGGTGAGTAGTATTCTGCTATGGATATTGTCCATGTTTCCTTCCTCTTACCCAAAAGTTGAGGGGCACTTCCGTTGTTGTTTTCATTTCATGGCTCCTGGGAATAATGCTTCAACAAACACAAGACTGCTGATGTCCCCTGGCATATAGATCTTATTTCTCTTGGATAGATGCATGTTTGGGGCATTGCTGGACTATGTAGTAGTTTGGTTGGTTGTTGTTGCTGTTGTTCTCAGAATATCCACAGTCAAATTTGCAATCCTCCTGCCTTGCTGTCTCAGCTTCCTGAGTTGCTGGGTTTATAGGTGCATACTACTTCACCCAGATTTGTACTTCCAATTGTTAACAACAATGTACTAATTTCAGTTATTAATTATACTGGAAAATTTTTGGAATTCTGATATTTTAAGTATAATATCACATTTAATGAAAGCAATCTCACTATTTTGAAAAAGTGAGTTCAGGGGTATGAAGTAATAGATTCATAATTCCCAGGTTAGAAGGCAGCTCAGATTGTGTTTGAAGTTCATTTGCCTAAAGGCCACTGCTTTGTGCAGAACTCCTGACATGATTAT
Organism: Nannospalax galili; assembly: GCF_000622305.1. Classification (NCBI taxonomy): domain Eukaryota; kingdom Metazoa; phylum Chordata; class Mammalia; order Rodentia; family Spalacidae; genus Nannospalax; species Nannospalax galili. The sequence goes on from NW_008355158.1 coordinate 2,113,742, forward strand.
TTTGCCCCCAGATGGAAAGGAAACCTCCCCCAGCAATGACAACACCTTCTCCTGAAAGTTTCACTGACTGAGGGCATCAGGCAATATTTGCTAATTAGCTTACAAATTCAGGAAAGTTTGAAAATGAGCATGATCAGTTTTCCTGCCAGTCAAAAACCTTCCACATCTCAGACATCTGTTTACATGAGATTCCAAAATCCCATTTTTTTCTATTATCTTCTTATAGTAATCAATTTTCATGTATTGTTTAGATAGATCAGTTTTATGCAGAGGCGAAGAGTAAGTCTACTTGAAGGTAACATACACAAAAGTTTACAACGTAAAAGCAATTTCTATAGAACCCCACCCCCACCCCAGTGGTTTTTTTGTTAAAACTTGGAAGTACAAGACAATGAATTCCTTGACTATTGAATTGTCATGATACCTCCTCATCTGGTTATCTGCTGGTAAGGAAATACCTGCAGGCAATCCCACAGGCCTTAGTGGTGACAAAATAACCACGGTCAGCTTTCTCACCTGTTCCCTCCACATGCTTCTGAGGACATACAAGTGATGTCATAGAAGTGAAGTCTCACACACTCTGACTCTTGATTTCTTCTTGGACCCTGTCCTTATACTAAATAATATTCACTTGGCATCATGTCTGCCACACCTCTCTTTGGGTGCCGATTTTCTTTTGCCATTTATCTTTACTATATCTTTACTAGCTATCATTTAATTTAATTTATTTAAGAGATTTAATTGGATTCAAGCACTGATTTTTGATATTTTTATTTAGATGCATTTTTTTTCAACATTGGCTAAGAATTCATTCGTCTCTTTAAAAAAGAAATTTAAGAAGCTCCCTCATGCAACAGAGGGCAATGAATACAAAAGGTAACAAATGGTCAAAATGTAGAGCTCAGAGTCTGCAATGTGTGTGTCCTTGGACAGGACTCCTATATAACCTCCACCCACCCAAGGCTCAGGGACCATTACTGAAGTGGGGGTGGAAAGATTGTAGGAGCCAGGGAAGGAGGTGGAAGACTATGTAGAAAGAGAGTTTTACAGGCTCCTGAGACCTTGCTCCTATGAACCTACAGCAATGGCGCCAGCATGCACAAGACCCATGCAAAGTGAAGCAGACAAAAACCCAGCATAGAACTGGGGTCCAGCCACTCTCCATTTGCCCTGGGCACCACCTCCGATTGTATGGGCGCTGCCTCCTGGGCACTGCCTCTGATCACAAGGGGACTCCGGCTTTCGCTCCTCTCTGCAGCCACAAGCTGTGGCTGCTCTTCCAATTGCTAGGAGCTGAGGCAGCTCTTCTGCTTGTATGGTGCTGAGGCAGCTTTGCTGCTAGCTTCCGATCTTCACTACTTCTGCCAGGTCCAGGGCCCCAAGGCTGGTGAGGAGACTGTGTCAGTGGAACTGCATTCAGACACAGGAGACCTGGTTTTGTGTCACAGATCTAGTTTATTGCAGAAGGGCACAAGCTTCTATAGGGGTGGGGTCCAATCAAGAAGTTACAACTCGGGTCTTTGGCAGGGCTGTGTCCTATCGTGACATCACCAAGTCAGACACCTTATTAGCATAATAGGTCTTATGTTACTTAGGATCCTGGGAACCAAGTGACCCAGGCTAAGTGTTGCAATTTGGAATCTTAAGGGTGGTGATTAGGGAGTGGCGAGCTCTAGGCATCAGTCTCATGATCTGGCAATGGGAGCAAATGTCACAGGGCTTTCCTTGTGGCTCCATTGGTCCCTCTGTTGCCTGGGGCCTGCTGTGTGTCTGTCATTAAGACTTTCATCCTAGGCTCAAGCCTGTCTCCCACACCGGGGAAATGGGTACTAGGCCCCAACCTTAGCTGAAAAACTAAAGGCACTTGATTACTACTGGGTGAGGGGGAGTTGATCTTCTTTAAAGGAGAGACTCTAGATAGGCTGACTAGACCCTAGTGGATGAACTTGCACTGAGGGATGTCTGGGTACACTAACTTGACCTTATAAGCCTTAACATATATGACAGACTGCATGAAATATGGTGGAACAGGCTACAGGGGCCAGGGATTCCAATAGGGAAGTGAATATAAAGATTATTAAGATGATTTTTTATGAAATATACAAAAATTCAATAAAAATATAGAAAAAAGAACCCAGAGAAAAGAAATTTCCCTTTCTTCTCTCAGTGCTGAAATTATTTATAATATGTATGTTCTGCAGTTTTACAAAAATCCTCTGAGAATTACATTTCTTACAGGCCTGCTACTTCCTGCCAATAATTTAAATATTTTGTTATTTTTATTTTATGTGCATGACTGTATTGCCTGCATGTGTGTAAGTGCACCCACGTGCAATGCCCATGGAGGTGAGAAGAAGGTGTCAGATTCCCCCGGAACTGGGGTTACAGATGGTTATTAGGCACCATGTAGGTGCTGGGAATCAAAACCTGGGTCCTATGCAAGAGCAGTCAGTGCTCTTAACCACTAAGCTATCTCTCCAGCTCTTCTACCTATAATTTAAAACAAGTTGTCACAGACTTTATATTCATGCTGATTTTATAACCTCAATCTCTTTAGTGAGAAAGCTGTGGGAATCACTGACCAAATGCTGCATTTATCAGCGCTGACCTCTTACTGAAAGGCAACACTCATTAAGCACTATGTGTCAAAAGTGTGTTAATTTTTGTGTTCTATCTTATTTCATCAAAACAAATACATTTTGATTGGACATTCTTATCCCTATTTAGTGACATTACATTGTTTCTCAGCATTACTCAGCAGTTAAGTACCTAAGGTCAAATTCATATACAGGTTTTCAAGAAGTGATATATACTCTTAGCCATCAGCACAAAATTGGTCAATAATGTTACTTTTTAGTCTTTCATTTTTTAAACTATGTATTAATCTCAAGAATAATTCCTTAAAATTACTCTAGTTCAATATTCAATATAGTAATTGGTTTCATGAACTCTCTAAAGAGAATTATTAAAAAGCAGTTAATTGAATATTTTCATCATATGATTTATGTTTCCCAATATATTTATGATGTTCTTGACAATTTTTAATTATCTAAAATTATTAACAGAATAATTCAATAACAAATGCAATCATTGTTATAAAATATATTTCATTAGCTCTGTATTTGTCTTTCTGCTATATTTGACAATGACAATTGTCACACAAAAACACAAAATATAAAGTTATCAGTTTATAATATATATTTAATTTTTAATTTACAAAAGCAAGAGTCCATAAAAGGAAATGCAAATGCTTCCATTAAAGAGAAATAGTTTGCAAATGTTGATTGTTTTTTGAAATAGATTTATTTCTGAAATATGGACATTTCAGGTACCAAAATTGCCTGATGAAATATTCCAGCTGATTAACTTAAAACATCAAAGGAGAACTGTTGAACAAAGTGAGAAAATGATTTTTATGTGTAAGTTAGAGACAAGTTTTTGACCACTCAGAAGATACATTATGAAGCACGATTTCTCTCTTTTTGCATAGAAGGTGCACATGCCTTGTACCCTTTGTTTATTCCTCTTCTTTTTCCAAATACTACTGTGTAATGAAAATAGACTCTCCTAACTCTTTTGTTCCCCTTGTTTCCACATCCTTGTTTATATTCCTTAGCGCTCACTGTCATACAATGCACTATATGTTTTATTTAGCATCTTAGTATTATTTTCCTTCCTATAACAACAATGCCAGGGCATTTTGACTTGATTTGTTTCCTGCTAAACTCTTACAACCTATTATACTACTTGTACATAGTAGGTAGTCAATGAATATTAACTGTATAGATACATTTTTTATTATTTAAGATCATATTATACCAGTTCTAATAAAATCAGAAATAGGGTTTTGTTTTGCATATGAAGAATGAGTCAGAGTAAAGATGTTGTTTATGTGGCTATAGATCCAGTAATGCAAATTATGAACATAAGTAGATTTGTAAATTAAAACAAAGAAGTTGTGGGGCACATAAGCACTTTGAGATCAATCTGTATGTAGAAAGCACACATTTAGCTATAAAATATTGTGGACAGTTTACAGGCTTCCCCAGGCCATCTCAAGCTTCCTTTATGATCACAAGAGCCTGCGTAGCATCAGCTGTTTTGCCCAGCAAGTGTGAATCAACAGCTCTTTCCCCATGAGGCATGTGCAACTGAGATGTTTTCTTTCTTTATATAAGAATTCCAAATTTCATCTGCTTGCAGTAAAACACTGTACTTCCATTTACAAGATTCTAAGTGCCAGGAGCTATGTGTCATTCTAATCACCATAGCATTGCCCTCCTCATCATAGGTTTTTGAGAAGAAAAGTGTTTCAACATAAAAAATTCTGTCCATTTATTGCAAGGGAAAGTAGGAATAAGCATTAGTTCTTGTTTTTTTTTTTTGTCTTGCTTTATTTCATTTCTTATCAAATCATCTTTGAATGTGAATCTCCAATGAGCGTTTAAATGCATGTGAAGGTTACGAGTGCAGTTTTGGAGAAAGAACTTTGATTCTAGCTCTGCCGGCACCTACTACATAATATAGCCATTTCTGGTGACTGTTGGGCTTGTGGGATTTCTGCTCTTCAGCAGCATACAGCCTTGTTCTGGCTGGTACTTGGCTAATAGGAAGCATAAAAGAAGACTGCAGAATCAAAGCAAGAAGTCAATGTTCATCACACCATCTGTGCCTAGCTTCACAGTTGTTCTGACACTGTTATGCATATGGACATCTCTCCATCTCAGGCTCCCAGGGTTCAGATTTCACAGTGCCACATCCTTGCTCTTTGGAATATGGGATATGATGGCTTCCTGACACATGTGCTGCCTGGGTGATTGTCTTTCCCTTGTCAGTTTCACTAACACTGCTTACCACTGTGTTGGTAGCAGGGATGGCAGATGCACCGAACACATTGGTTTCTTTACCTAGTTTTTGGTTTGCTGTGATGATAAACTGACCATATATTGATTTTTTTGCAGTGTTTGGCACGTATTACATTAGCTTGCTGGTGGCTGTGATGTCAGAGACTAGTATGATCATTAATCGGGATTGTCGCTTTGACTGGATCTGGTATCAACTGAAAGGCAATATGCTGTGCATACCTGTATGATATGTTTTTGACAAGGCCTTCCTAAATGGAATGATACTTTCTGGTGGCAGCCATAGTTAAAAAATAAATGAAATAAGAAAGCTTTCTTTTGTTTGCTTATCTTTATTCCTGTGGGCAAGTTCATCCAGTCTTTCAGTGCTTCACCCCACTGATATCAGAACCCAGTATCTTCAGGCTTCTAAAGTGGATTCAAAACCAACAGTCATCCATTAATTCTCCATCCTTCAGTACCTAACTAGGAATACTGAGCCATCCAGCATTGTGGACTAACTCGTTCGCAGCATTTTCAGTGTGAGATAGTCATTGTTGGGTTACCCAGATCATATCATGTGAACCAATCTAAAAAATCATATGTTTATTTTGTTGATTCTGTGCCTTTATAGAGCTTTACTAATATAGCTGCAAGTAATGAAGATTGCTAATATCTAGCTGAATTAGTAATAGCCTTTTTCTTTTTTCTTTCATTTCTTTTTTATTATTTTTAGACAGAGTCTCGTTATTTAACCTTAATTGACCTGGAAGTTGCTGCATGGAATAAGCTGGCCTTGAATTCACAGAGATTCCCCTGCCTCTGACCCTGCTTACCAAGTGCTGGGATTAAAAGCATGCACCACAATGCCTACTGGTTTTTATTTCTTATTTTTTGTTGTTATTGAATATATTTCTCATGTACATAACACAGATAATCAGGATAAGCTTTCAAAGAGAAACAATTATTTTTATGTAACTTTTTAAATGAAGAATTTGTGTTGAAGACACAAAATCACATTATTTTTTATTCTTAAGGATAGTAATATTATAACTGCATGTCCATAACACCTTAAAGTACACCTTTAAGTTCATTTATTCTATTAAGACTCCAGTTTATTTCTTTTGAACTCTATGAACACGAATATTTTGTTGTGAACTTGAACTGGTATGTGGACTAATTGAACATGCTCTGAAGTTCAAATTTGTGCTAGTCATCTGAGGGCCACTCTGGTCATTAATGCCCCAATTTCTCAACTTTGAGGACTGTGATCTAATTGTTGTTGAATTCAGGATTCCTAACAGCAAGATTCCTACAAGAGTCCCACAGCAAGACTGGGACAGCTCATGTAGAAAGCAACTGAATTTACTAATATTTTCTTCTGTGCTTTGCAGACTCTTCAGTTTTCACAATGTGAATTATAACACTGACATACTCCCATAAACATTGCTATCAAATGATACTTTGGGATTCTACACAGTTGTGAACACTCCTGGTCTATAGATTTGAGAAGTAAAATGGAAAGGAAAAAAACAACTGAAGATTTAACTTTAATTTTCAAAAGTTTTTAGTCAACCAATCAGCTAACATTTGAAAATGTTTAGAAGTAGAAAACAGCTCTTGTGTATGAGTCAGAGTTAGAATGACGTACAAGGGAAAGCTGTGGCATGGGAATGGATGCCTTGGAGAATGCAGTATTACCATTTGGACCTATTGTTTGATACCTGAAATGACATTCAATTTCATCAGAAAAGCTATGTAAAAAAGGCTCTAAAATTAAATTTTTTTTCCTCCAATGATAGAAGGAAGCACGGTGAGCTTTAGGAACCTTTGCTTTCCTACATAATGGTTTATGGGCACAGATGAGCATTTTGGCACCATATTCCACAAATTTTTCAAAGATTTTCCTATAAAAATAAGAAAGTAAAATAAATAAGTAAATAAATAAATAAATAAATAAATAAAAAAAACTAGCCAGGTGTGGTGGTGCATGCCTTTAGTCCCAGCACTTGGGAGGCAGAGGCAGGCGGATCTCTGTGAGTTCAAGTCCAGTTTGGTCTACATAGTGAGTTCCAGGCCAGCTGGGGTGACAGGGAGACCCTGTCTCAAAAAGACTACATAAATAAATAAATGAATAAAAAATAAATAAACAAATAAATAAATAATAAATGAAAATATATCTTAAATATTAGCTCAATATAGAAGTCGAGTATACCTTCACCACAATAATTATTGAATACATTTCAGTATTCAGAGAGCAGTACTCAGAAAGCAGCTAAATCTCAATAATATTTTCCTCTGCAATATTTAATCTTTGTGTATCCAGGTCATAGGCCATTTTTTCATTTGTTTCTGTTTCCCATATACAAGGTCTCTTCAGAAAACCCTGGTGGCTGGATAATGACAAGATGAGAGAAACAAGACTAAATATGTGCTTATGTATAGGCAACCATAAAATTCTTTTCTATTTTTACTAAGTAAAAATAGTCTGAAATAAAATAATTTTAATGTGAATTTAAAATATGTATTTCAAATATACTTTAGTTAGATATACTTTGCCTAAAATAATTAGTTTTCATTTCATGTCCAGGAGAAATTTTAAACATTTCTATACCCTTTGAAGAAGAAAACACTTTTAAGAAGAAATCATGTGAGATATCAAATATATAGTAATTTTTTTCAACAAGAATTTCAGTGAACTTAAAGAAATAGATGTTTTCTGAACCCCCAAATAGTTGGACTGCAGAAACATTTCTTATAGGAATCAGATTCATGTTATTTTAAACCAGTTCTAATTATATGTGCAACTATCAGAGCTAGTGTTCTTGGTTAAAAGTCGATGCTTTAATTTTTTCCTTGCTTCCACTTTCAATTTACTTTTCACCCCTAAAACAATAAAGTAAATGTAATTTTTCCAATATAGATTAAAAGCACAACTATTACTTTATTTATTGGTTTGAAAGCAGTTATTCAACTTGAAAAAAAAGTGAGTCATATATGTGTGCAATTTATTTTCTGTAGAAATGAATCAAGATTAAGAAAGATTTCATGATGGTGCAAAGTAATTTGTTCATGAAATTAAAAGGAAAACTTTTAAATATTTTACAATGCATTTACTTCTATGGTAAATTGGTTGAGTGTTATCAAGTAATACTTTATTTCTCTACAATAGCATTACTTATTTACTTTGTACAAAGTTTGAAAGAATTTATTTGCTCTACGGAATTTTTAAGAACTGCTGACTGAAATTAAAAAAAATATATTTGAAAGATTTGCCTTAGAGAAATGCAATTATTTTGGCTATTTCTGCACATTTATAAAATTAAATTAAATTAAATTTCTATAAGAATACTTAGTTATTTTAGTAACTCAGACTATATGACAGAACAAGATATTTTCCTTTTTAATATTTTATTTATTATTTTTATTTTAGGTCTATGAGTGTATTGCCTGCAGGTAATTGCTCTCAGGTTGTGCAATGCATGTGGAGGTCAGAAGAGAGCTTTAGAATCCATGGAACTAGAGTTATGGATGGCTGTTAGCTTCCATGTAGGTGCTGGGAATTGAACCCAGGTCCTCTGCAAGAGCAGCCAGTGCTGTTAACCACTGAGCCATCACTTCAGCTCTAGAACAAGATATTTTCAAGAAATGGACATTCTAATGGCTTCATTAATTTGAAATTGCAATTGTCAAGTATTTTTCCAAAAAGTTTCTTAACTAGCTTTTCTTTTACTAACAAATATAACTTGAAAGTAGTATTTTAAAACTCAGAGATTTAAGGACTCAGAACTCCTTGAATCATATTAATACTAATGCTATGTCTATTTCCTTGTGGTGATTGTTACACCTATGGTCTGTGGAAATGCCTACATCTCAGAAGCATAGCAGGAAACACACTGTGATCACTGTATTCTTCCTCACTACACACTTGCAAGAAATGCAAAAAAAATCAAAAGCTATCAATACCTAAGAAAGTCCATGATGAACTAGTAAATTTTACTACTTGTGTTAAACATGTACTCTTAACTCTTGTAAATTTCAAAAAATAAAAGTATACTAATAACTGCTACATCCTAAGTTATAATGTTTTTTTCTGGGAAAACATTTGATAATGAGGGCTGTGAACTCTACATTTATTTTGGATAGTTGTTACTTGAAAACACAGTAGAAAACAGTAGACAAGCTCGGATTACTCAGATTTAGGTCTTTTACAAAGGCATTTTCTGAAAAACGAATGTATTGTGTGTTATTTCAGTGCAAATATCTGGTGACACTTGTTACCAATGATAACATTAGAGATTCCAATGAAAATCAGAATTTTGGAAACTTGCACTTCTATTACTGACTACTGTATTCCTCGGGCACCTCAATCCTTATGGCTATTCGGATGAGGAAGGAATAAATGGTATTATCAATAACAATTGAAATTGTTCAATATTGTATAATGAACAATTTGAATTGGCACTAGTGAGTCAGTATTTTCCAGTCAGTATTGGATAATTTTCACAAAATTCTTTCAAATTGCAAGATAGGTCAGTGACATTTCATGTAACAAAACCTAAACAGTTTATTGATAAGGTGTCAGCATTTACTTGATTTATTAAATCTCAGTATCAAAGAAGGAAATCTGTTATCTCAGAAACTTGTTAAATACTCAACCTCTTTCAGTTACATAATAGATAACTGAAGATGATTGCCTTTACATATAGCAAGTAAAACAAATTCCATCATGGAATAACCTACAAGAAGCTGTAGGAGAGTCACTCTCTGTTATGTTAATTCAAACACTGAGGAATACTTGCAAAAATGTATCATTATTTTTGAAAATATGTAATATTAGTAAAAGTATATATTTCTAACACAATAGGATGATTATTAAATCTTAAAGAATTAATAAACAATTGTTCAGTTCCAATATCTAATGTAGTACATATCAATCCATCTATCCATCTATCATCTATCAACATCTATCATCTATCTCTCTATCATCTATCTATCTTTCTATCTATCTATCTATCTATCTATCTATCTATCATCTATCTATATTCTAAATATCTATGATCTATCTATCTAAAACTCATGTAAACAAGGCCTTTAGAATCATCATTCTGTTATTTGTCTTTTCTTTTTACAGTGGTGGGGCATCAAATCTGTGTTATTGCACATGATAGGCAAAAGCTCTAGGACCGAGTTACTTTATCATTACTTGTTTCTCTGTGTGACAGACTCTCATTCCATAGCCAGACTGACCTCCAACCCTCTTGTCTCAGATTTCCAAGAGCAAGATTTACAGTTAGATGCACTGTAGTTGTAGTTGTCTCTCAGGATGGTTTTAGCCATCTAAATAGGACCTGAAGTCAAGAGGTTAGAGAACTGATGATTTATGAGACCCTCAATTGCATAAAGAGATGAAACATAACACCATTTTTCAAAACATTTATCAAACTGAGATTATTCCAGTCATCACTGTATAGTGACTGATAATGAGCAAATATCTCTAAAATTCAGTTTACTTAAATTTAATGGATTGATGCTTTGCTATTTTTTTGAAATGTTAAATGAACTATTCTTTTTTATTAATTTGAGTTAATTAAAAATGGCTACCTTTCCAGATATCTTGATTCAGTTAGCACTTTTTGGTAGTGATATATAGTGTTACATCTCTGAGTTGTGCTGTTCTTTCCTTAATTATTAGAAGAAAATGAATTAGCCAGTTTTCATGTTTGTGTACATTTGTATATTATTCTTGAAAAACTTAATCTTCAGTATTTAAACTAAAAGAAAAAGAATTAGTACAATTTATAGTGACTATATTAATGGCAAAGAGTCTCACACAGAATACTTAAATTTATGGACACAACATAATTTGAAGTTGAACATAGTAGATATTTATGGAAATTAAATGCAAGGAAAGAGTGACTAGTTCAGCAGAAGATGTAGTTGACCTTGAGAAGATAAACAATAGCACATTCTACATACTTGTACATTCATATTCTAAAGGTCTTGTATTACTATTCTGTGTTGGGAGCCTGAGGCTTGGCCAATTCTCAGGGCTGCTGGCAGACCCGACTTTGGTGACCTCTCCATTCAGGCCACAACCTTGGCTCACAGCTGGGGCCAAACAGCCTTGGCCCAAAACCTTGGCTCACAGCTGGTGCCAAACAGCCTTGGCCCAAAACCTTGGCTTGCAGCCAGGGCCTGCAACCTTGGCCCATGGCCTTGTTCTCTTTTCCAGTAAATAGCCTTGTTCTCCGTTAATCAGTAGATTCCTCCCTTAGAGTAGTCAGGGCCCCTGTGTTCAGAGTGTGTCAGGGCCCCTGTGTTCTGATTGATATGATTACTCACTATTCACTTCTTTGTTCTCATTCTCTATTTAAACTCATGCTTGTGCTTTAATAAACGAGACTTGATCAGAGCCCTGTCTTGTCTCCATTTCTCTTGTCGCTTGCCTCATCCACATCCCCACTCCCCAATCCAGGTACTTCGTGGCAGTTTCCGCGGGTCGGAACCGAGTTGCATTGTGGAGTAGCTACCCACAGAGTGGCACCCAACGTGAGGGCCTGGATACTGGGGACAATGTGAGGGACACAACAGAGGAAAAAGGGGTGTGCACCCGCTCAAACAATTCAGAGACACCGCGGGAGCCTGCCGTGACCGAGCCGAAGGTAAGTTGGTCGTTCAATCATGGGGCAAGAATTAAGTCAGCATCAGATTTATGTGATACAGTTAAGAGAAGCTCTACAGGCAAGAGGAGTAAAGGTTAAAACTGAGGATTTATTTCATTTCTTTGATTTTGTAAAGGACATTTGTCCATGGTTTCCCCAAGAGGGGGTTATAGATATAAAGAGATGGAGAAGAGTAGGAGATGCATTATAAGATTATTATACAATGTTTGGACCAGGAAAGATCCTGGTAACTGCCTTTTCTTACTGGAATTTAATAAAAGATTTAATAGATAAGAGAGATGAACATGAACCAGTGGTGGCAGTGATTGCCCGAGCTGAAGAGATTTTTAAAAATAGCTCTAAGAGTAGTTCTAAGTCAGAACTGAGGGAAATTCTGGAAATTCCCAAGGATGAGCCTGACTTAATTTCTCTTGAGGATGGGGACTCTTCAAAAATCTTAAAGAAGGAGTCTTTAGAGTCAGTTAAAGGAAAGGAAAATCAAGAGATGCTCAAAGTCTTAAAAAAGAATGTATTCGTATTTATCCTCCTTTACCAGATGCTCTTTTAGCAGAAGCTGCCTGTCCAACCTTAGAAACGGATGGCGCAGAGTCTGTGAGGGAGGGGTTGATTTGTAAAACTGAGGATGGACCACAAAATGGCCACAAGAGGCAGGAGTGGCCCCCCCTCCTTCTTATAGTGTACTGCCTGCTCCAACTGTCATGACAGTGATAGATCCTAAGTCAGAATTGAGGGAACAAATAGAACAGTTGCAGGAACAAATTAAGTTGGAGGATATACATTAGTCATTGATACTCAAACAAATTAAGCAAGAAGAGATGCGTCAGGCACTGATGCTTAAATTACAAAAGCTTAGAATAAGTAGAGGTAGCGAGGCTGTTGTAGATAAAGAGCTTGCCCAGCCCCCAGCGGGCCCAGTCTTCACTCATATAAAGAGAATTTTAATGAACCTGATAGACTTTCCTCCCATATGGAGGCTTTTCCCATAACGGAAACAGTAGATGATCAGAGGCAGGCATGGTGACATCATAGAGGACTTGAATTTCCACTAATCAAAGAATTGAAGCCTGCCGTGTCACAGTATGGGGCTACAGCTCCATATACCTTGGCTATTTTGGAAGGTAAGGCTGAGAAATGGCTAACTCCTATCGATTGGAATACATTGGCAAAGGCAGTCCTTAATGGGGGTGATTATTTGTTATGGAAATCAGAGTATTATGACAACTGCAAGGACACAGCTAGAAGGAATCAACAAACTGGAAATGGATGGGATTTTGATATGTTAGTAGGCAGAGGTCAGTATGAGACTAATGAACGACAGATGCACTATGATGCGGGTCTTTTTGCACAAATTCGAGTTGCTGCCACTAAGGCATGGAGAAAACTTCCAGTTAAAGGGGACTTGGGAACTTCCATCACTTCAGTCAAACAGGGGTCTGATGAGCCATTTGCAGATTTTGTTAATTGGTTAATGACCACAGCAGGAAGAATATTTGGAAATGTTGATGTAGGACTAGAGTATGTGAAACAGTTGGCGTATGAAAATGCTAATCCTGCCTGCCAGGCAGCCATTAGACCTTATAGGAAAAAGATGGATTTGGCTGGCTATATTCGTCTGTGTGCAGACATAGGCCTATCTTATCAACAGGGGCTTGCCATGGCAGATGCTTTTAATGGACAAACTGTAAAGGATTTTCTGGCTGATAGGTATAAGGCTAAGAGTAAGGGGTGTTTTAAATGTGGTAAGAGTGGGCATTTTGCCCAGGAATGCAAGGCAGATGATGATCAGCATAAGACTGATGATAAAAAAGCTCCTAGATTATGTCCCAGATGTAGGAGAGGAAGACATTGGCTTAATGATTGTAGGTCTAAGATATCGAAGGGAGACCTTTATCTCCTTGTCAGGGAAACTGGTGGAGGGGTAAGCCCCAGGCCCCGAAACAAGCTTTTGGGGCAGTCAATTTCATTCCCGTCAGCAGCAACAATCCATTTCAGACCTCAGCAGAGCAACCCCAGGGAGTGTAGGACTGGACCTCAGTTCCTCCTCCCACACAGTATTGACTCCAGAGATGGGAATTCAGACAATAGGGACTGGAATTTATGGACCACTCCCCAACAATACTTGCGGGCTGATACTAGGGTGAGGTAGCGCCACCCTAAAAGGCCTATCTGTTGTGCCTGGGATAATTGATGCAGATTATACAGGGGAAATGAGAATCATAGCCCAAGCTGTTGGCAATATAGTCACTATTCCACAGGGAGAGCATTTTGCTCAAATAGTTCTAATACCACTGGTTAAATCCAATCATTTTGTTCAAGGAAAAAGCAGAGGAAATAAAAATTTCGGTTCATCTGATGCTTATTGGGTTTAGGCCATTACTCATAAAAAACCTATGTTGACCTTATGGCTTGATGGAAAGAAATTTGATGGGCTCATCGATACTGGAGCTGATGTTACTATTATTTCTGCTGAGGCCTGGCCTGTAGCCTGGCCCACAGTTGAGACTTTGACTAATTTAAAAGGTATAGGACAGAGCCATAACCCAAAACAGAGTTCAAAATTTCTCACTTGGAAGGATTCTATGAATAATTCTGGCTTGATTAAACATTTTGTGGTGTTTACCAGTAAACTTATGGGGAAGAGATCTGCTTCCACAAATGGGATTTGTGATGTGTAGTCTGAATGATGTTGTTACTGCACAGATGCTTGCTCAGGGCTATAACCCTGGCAGGGGATTAGGAAAAAGAGAGGATGGAGGATTATTTCCATTACCAATCCAAGGCCAAAATGATAAGCGAGGCTTGAGAAATTTATGATGGTGGCCATTGACAGTCCTGCACCCTCAAACTGTGTGGATCGTATAACCTGGCAATCAGATGATCCAGTTTGGGTAGCTCAATGCCTGCTTACAGCAGAGAAGTTGACAGCAGCCACTCATTTGGTGCAGGAACAGCTTGAGTCAGGGCATATTGAAGAGACTTGTTCTCCGTAGAATACACCCATATTTGTTATCAAAAAGAAGTCAGGGAAATTGAGATTATTGCAAGACTTAAGAGTAGTCAATGCTACTATGGTCCTCATGGGAACTTTACAGCCAGGTTTGCCCTCGCCAGTTGGCATACCACAAGGATATTTTAAAATAATAGTAGACCTTAATGATTGTTTTTTTTTTAACCATTCCCTTGAATCCTGAGGATAGCAAACACTTTGCTTTTAGCCTTCCTTCTATTAATTTTAAAGGGCCTATGAAGAGATATCAGTGGAAGGTTTTGCCTCAAGGAATGGCCAATATCCCTACCCTTTGTCAGAAGTTTGTGGCCACAGCTCTCCAAAATACTAGAAATATTTGGCCATCCATGTATATAATCCATTATATGGATGATATTTTGATAGCAGGTGCATCAGGGGAAGCGGTGTTACAATATTATGCTCAGTTAAAATCTGATTTATTAAATGCAGGCTTACAAATTGCCCCTGAAAAGGTGCAAATGCAGGATCCTTACTCTTATTTAGGTTTTCAGATTGATGGGAAAAAAAATGGGCAAAAAATAACTAATCTAAAAGCTATCCTTAGATTAGATAAACTACAAACCTTAGATGATTTCCAAAAGCTATTAGGTGATATTAATTGGCTACATCCTTATTTAAAATTGACTACTGGGGACTTAAAGCCCCTTTTTGACATCCTTAAAGGGCATGCAAATCCAACCTCATCCAGGGAACTTACTGAGGAGGCCAGAGTCACCATACGTAGAGTTGAGGAAGCAATTGCTAATCAATTTATTACCAATATAGATTATTGCAAGCCTTTATGGCTCATGATTTTTAATACTCAATTATCACCTACAGGTATTCTTTGGCAGGAACCCAATCATCCTATTATGTGGGTACATTAACCTGCCTCCCCCAAAAGGGTATTGCTTCCATATTATGATGCAGTGGCTGACTTAATGATTATTGGTCGGGACCACAGTCGTAAATATTTTGGTTTGGAACCTCTTCATATTGTACAGCCTTATTCAAAAGATCATGTTAACTGGTTACTTCAGAATTCAGAGGCATGGCTAATAGCTTGTGCTAATTTTCTAGGAATCAGATAATCATTATCCACCTGACAAGCTCATTCAATTTTGCAATTTGCATACCTTCATTTTTCCACACATTACTAGTCATCAACCTTTACCTGCTTCCTTGTTAGTTTTTACGGATGGTTCCTCCAATGGCATGGCAGCTTATACTT
>NW_008355159.1:0-1030 GCF_000622305.1 Nannospalax galili
CTTTCCTTAGAGGTTTTTTAGCTAATTGTATAAGCCACATTTTAATCATGCGCTGAAATGTGTTTGACAATCTGTTTTATAGGATTTGATAAAATAGAAATCCAGAGGCAGAAGTTCCCTGGGAACCATGATTGATCAGTCAGGAACTGGATTATGAAAGTTTCATCATACATTGAGAGACATGACTAGTCCCTGTCAAAGTTTAGAATCAGAGAAAGTTTGATTTTGCTACCTCCTTGTTGTGGTATTTCTTTCCTTTAGAGTTCTGTTCTCAAACTTTTAAATATTTCTATTATACCTTATTTGTCCTTTTAAGTTTGGAGGCTAAAACAAGATTTGGGTTGCTCAGAAAGTTTCAGATTTCAGGGTATTTTCCTATCTAATCCACATTCAAACTGCTAAAGTCCTTAGAAATAGTCCAAAACATTAAAAAAATAAAATAAAATAAAACAAACACTACTGGAACCAAACATTCAGATAAGAAATACTCAGTTTGTAACTGATTTAAGATGTTTTAACTTTCAGAAGCATACTTGAAAGAGTGGTGCTTTGGGTAGAAGTCCATTCGCTAAATGATGAGTAAACCGTAGAGTATTTACAAACACAACCTTAGGCTAAGATCATCTATGTAAGAGTGCCTACTGCAACATGTTGTCTCAGTTTCTGTAAAAAACTTTTGTTAGGGTTTGCTTTCTTATGGTGCTAGGGATCAAACCTAGGGCCTTATGCATACAAAACAAATGCTCTACCACCGAGCTATGTCCCATGTTCAATTTCTTTTAACTTTTCTTGCTTGTGGCAATAATGTACTCAGACATCCTTAGTCACCATTTTTAGTGGTTTGCCTCACTGTCCTTTGATGTATTTAGAGAATTGTGCTGACTCCAAGATCAATGAACTTTAGACATATTCCATATATAGTTCTTGAATATTTATTCATATATATGCATATATATATATGTGTGTACATATAGCAAACATGTTATACTATGTATACTGATATATGCTTAATGTTTATAAGATTGTATAA
>NW_008355159.1:1668-3565 GCF_000622305.1 Nannospalax galili
CAGGCTATCACTTTGGTTCTCAGCCCCATTAATGATGCCAGTGATGAATTCTGTCTTGTGAAGCAGGCTTTAAATCTAACCAGAAAGTGATTGGGTACTTCAATGACATTCATGCCACTGTTGTACCAGTGGACATATCTTTTCAGGCTTATTGTTATTATAGATTGCAGAGTTTGCAGTTGGGCAACAATGATAATTACTTTTCTCTTCTGGTCACATATATAGCACCTTCCAGCAGTATGGAAGATAGCCAGCAGTGATGAAGCTTTCAGATTCGTACTAGCTTGATTCTCCTTATTCTATAACTCAAGTATGTGGTATCTTCAACAATAAGGTCTTACCATCAAGTTCTAGAGAGTAACCAAGAGCAATGGCAATAGCCTGTTAATGTTTGAGGGTCTGTGGGGACCCTCTGACCAACAACTCCAAAAGAAGTAGCTCATTCCCACTACTGGATTTTTTATTTGCTAGCCTGTGGTATCTAGAAGAGACACTCTTCCCCCATTATAGGGTATCTCCACTTAGACAGACTTCTTATATATGTACATGTACAGATTTTATGAAGATTCTAACAATAGTAGGTTTCTACTAGAAGTCTTTAGTGTCAGTTATCCCTCCCTGTACTCCATCCTTTATCCTGCCCTCTTGCCCTCCCATACACCACCCCATATAACCCTTATTACTCTTTTAGTTCACATTGTCCCCTTAATACCATGTGCATTCATTTCCCCTATCTTAGAAGCACTCTGACTTCCTGACTTCTATGAGTACTTCAGTGTAAACACACATATCTAAAGATTCAAAGTCAGCACCCACATATGAGAGAGAATATATAATGTTCGTTTTTCTAGGTCTGAGTTACTTCACTCAGAATGATTAATTTCAGTTAATATCCATTTACATGAGCTTTTCATATTATTTTTCTTCACAGATGAATAATATTCCAATATGTAAATGTCACACATTTTCATTATCCATTCATCAGTTGATGGACTTCGAGGCTGTTTCCATAGTCCTTTGAGTATATGCCAAGGAGTTGTATAACTGGTTAATACAGTAAGCTCACACATTTTCATTATCCATTCATCAGTTGATGGACTTCGAGGCTGTTTCCATGTCCGAGCTATTGTGAATAGAACAGCAATGAATATGGACAAGAAAGTATCTGTATAATAGTATATAGAGTCCTTTGGGTCTATGCCCAAGAGTGATATGGCTAGATCATTTGGTAGATACATTTCTAGCTTTTTGAAGCTCCTTCACAGTAATTTTTATAGTGGCTGTATCAGTTTTCATTCATACTTACAGTGAGAAAGTGTTAGCCTTTCCCCCACATTCTCCTGTGCGTCTGTCATTTGATTTTTGAATTTTAGACATTCTGATTGAGGTAAGATAAAATCTCAAGGTAGTTTTAATTTGCATTTCCATGATAGCTAAAGATGTTGGACAGCTTTATTTATTTATTTATTTATTTATTTATTTATTATTTTTACTTTGAGACAGGATCTTCGTGTAGCCCCAGATGGACTGTGTAGACCAGGCTGGCCTTTATCTCAAAGCGATTTGCCTGCCTGTGGCTCACAAGTGCTAGAATTAAAGGTTTGAGCCACCATGCCCAACCCATGAATTTTTTAAAATTATTTTCAGCCATGTTAATACTTCGTTTGACAGTTCTCTGTTTTGTTTCATGAGACAATTTTTGTTTTTCGGCACTGAGGACCAAACACAGGGTCATGCACTTGCTAGACAAGTGCTCTACTGCTGAGCTAAATCCCCAACCCCATGAGCCAATTTTGTAAAATTACTTAATAACCACATACATAGAAGAAGCATTTTATTACAACAGCATTGACATATTCAATAACAATTTCCAGAGCCAATTTTTTTAATATGAGTA
>NW_008355159.1:3874-7367 GCF_000622305.1 Nannospalax galili
GTTTCATACAGAAAACTCATTTTTAAATTTATTTATTTTAAATAAATTATTGAGAATTTCATGCATGCATATAAGGTGTATTGATCAAATCTATGGCCATTCCCTCCCCTCCAACTCCTCCCATATCTTCCCATCACTTTTTTTCTGATAACTTCATGTACCAAGGATGTCACTGAACTTCTAATCCTCCTGCCTCCATTTCCTGAGTGCTGAGATCCCTGATGTACTCCACCATGCTCAGTGTACACAGTGCTGGGATTGAAGCCAGGGCTTCACGCATGCTGTGCACTCCACCAGCTGAGCTACATCCCTGGACCCATCTCAAACTCCCTTTGAGACAGGGACTGTCCATAGATTCTAGACTGGCCTGTGGGGTGGCACTTACTCAGTTACTCAGACTCTTCAAAATCGCCATCCCACTTCCTCAGCCTCCTGAGTGCCAGGATATCTGGACACCCTGCCTAGTTCCTCTTTTTGCGTGTTTAGTATTCATTAGCTACAAGGGCTTTAAAAACATCCTTCTATTGGGTTCCTCCTCATTTTTCTTTTGTCTGCCAAGGCTGGACTCTAGAGTGATGGGTTCAAGATCTGCTTTCAGGTATTTCAGTAGCTATTGGAGTGTTTAGAATCAGTGTCAGTTCCCTCTCAAAGTCTTCTAGATAGGGGGAGAAAACAAATTTATCCATCATTTTAGAACAGTAGCTGGTTGTCTCTCTTAGCTACAGGTGGGCACTACATACTACATTATTGGAGACCAAGATTTTAAGTCTTATATCTGAGCAGCACTTTCTGGTTAGGAACAAAATTATCAATGAGAAATAAGTGTCTAAATAACTTTCTGTATAGACTTAAGCCTAATGACTGGGAAGTGTAATCCCTTGAACTCTTAGAGAAATATACTGATGACTTTACCCTTTGGTTATACTTTCCTTTTGGGTGTTTAAGACCATACAGTTGACCCAAATGAATCAATTTATTTTTATACTTAAGGTCTTTTGTGGATCTGTTCCTCGGGGTCACACGGGCTTGGGAGGAGCTCCTGGCTCCTTTCGTTTACCAGTTCCATCTATGTGAAGATAAGTCAAAGGTCCTGCTTGACCATGTCTGACTTCACTTGGAAGCATGGAGGAAATGTTTCCTCTGTGTTGACTGGACACTGGTTCAAGTCCATCTTGTGGCGTCAGGTCTCCATGTCCTCCCTGAACAAGAGGACAAATGACTCGCCACATTTACAGGATACTTTGAGAGATGTTCCATATTCCCCTGGAACTGAGTTGACCTTGGAGGGCAAGGGACAAAAACTGTCCTTCAAGACCCTGTGACCACATTAGTATAGGCCTCGAACTATGGCCGTTAAACATCCAATAAGTTTAGTTCCATCAGTCCGGTACTTTTGATTATCATGTGCTATGTAGATAAGGCTTGGGAAAAAAACAAATATTCTCAGATAAACCTTGACTAGATATATATTTTGTTCCTTAAACTAGTTGACTATATTATGAACATAGAAAATTTAAGATTAATCCCAGCACCCACATGGCAGCTAACAACAGTCCATAACTCCAGTCCCAGGGGATCCAACAGCCTCTTCTGACCAATGCCAGCATTGCACTACATGGGTGCGCTTACCTACATGCAGGCAATACATGCATAAACATAAAATAAAAATAAATAAAATATTTAAAAAAAGAAAGCAAGAATAGGGGATGGAGGGATGGCTCAGAGGTTAAGAGCACCTGCTGATCTATCAGAGGACCAGAGTTCAATCCAAGCACCCGCATAGGTGACTCACAAAGCCTAGAACTCCAGTTCCAGAGGGCCCAGTGCTCTCTCCTGGCCTTCATGGACACCTGCACATACAATGTATACATATACACAGATACACGAACACATAAATAAAATAAAATAAATCTTATAGTGGAAATAAAAAACACATCAGATGGTTGCTAAACGCTCTTGTAGTGTGATGGTAGTGAAACCCTTAGGCTGATTGCAAGATTGTATACTTTAGGAAAACTCATTTTTAATGCTACGAACACTTAGATGTTTGCACATGCATCTCTAATCTCTATTTTTCTGATTATCGCTAGTCAAAGTTGGTTACAGTAGTATCCTTGGCACCTGAGTATGGATATAACGTCATCAGGTAGATTTCGATGATAATGTTTTTCACCTCTACTGATTAGCATGAAGCAAATTTTTATGCTTCTTCCTCAAACATAACGCATTTTTTATTTGTTGATTTTTTTGTGTGTATTTCATAAGAACACCCCAAACAATATTATTCATCTATATACCCACTTTCCGAATGGCACCCTCCCATAGCCTCCCCCCACCACTGGAGCCCATATACTCTGTCATCCCTGTTACTGTCCACTGTGTTGTTGGTGCCCCCAGCCATTCCCCAGTGCTTGTTCATCCACTGATTCTAGTCAGCCTATTTAAAGATCCTTCTTTTAGGGAAGATCAGCTCTTCCTCATGTAGCAGCAATCAGTTGCCAATATTCCTTTAGATAAGACTGGGGTCTGCTGTTCATTTTCCCAGTTCTATGCTGGGTTACTGTCTGGGTGTTTCTTGGGTCACCCTGGCCATCAACTAAAAAGAAGGCATGTCCTGTCTGGCATTGTTTCTTGTTATGTAGCCTTTATCTGTACACATGGACTCTTAAAATTATATTGACCAGTTTAATCTTTGGTTATACTTTTCCTTTTGGGTGTTTAAGACCATACCATTAGTCCAGATAAACCAATTTATTTTTACTCTTAAGGGTGTTTGAGTATCTGTTCCTCAGGGCTTACATGGGCTTGGGATGAGGCCCTGGCTCCTTTCTTTTACCAGTTCCGCCAATGTGAAGACAAGTCAAAGGTCCTGCTCGAACATGGCCAAGGAGTGGTGCAATGGGGTCAAATGGTAGGTTCATTTGTAGTTTCTAAGAGTTCTCCAAACAAATTTCCACAGAGGTTGTACAAGTTTGCAATCCCACCAGCAGTGGATGAGCATTCCCATTTCCCCACATCCTCTCGAACATTTCATATCATTTATTCTCTTGATCTTAGCCAGGCCGATTGGGGTAAGACGAAATCTTAATGTGGTTTTAATTTGCATTTTCCTAATTACTAGTGTTGTTGAACACTTTGTAAGATGCTTCTGGATGTCCTTATTTCTTCTTTTGAGAACTCTCTGTTCAGCTCCTTAGCCCATCTTTTAATTGGGTTACTTCCTTTCTTTTTGGGTTCATTATGTATTCTGGATGTTATACCTCTGTCAGATGTGTTGCTGGTGAAGATTTTCTCCCATTCTGTGACTTTTTTCTTCACTTACCTTGGTTGCTTCTTTTGATGTACAGAAGCTTTTTAGTTTAATGAGCTCCCATTTGTTGACTCTTAACCTTGTTTCCTGGGCAATTGATGTCCGCTTTAGAAAATCCTCTCCCACACTTAGATCTTGTAGGTAATTGCCAATGTTTTCTTCTAACAGTTTCAGTTTCAGGCT
>NW_008355159.1:7392-8412 GCF_000622305.1 Nannospalax galili
GGTGCAAGGTGAAAGATAGGGGATTAGTTTCATTCTTCTACAGGTGGAGATCCAGTTTTGCCAGCACCATTTGCTGATCATGCTGTCTTTCCTGGAGTAAATGTTCTTGGCCCCTTTGTCAAATATCAGGTGGCTGAAATAGCATGTTCTCATATTTGGGTCTTCAGATTTGTTCCGTTGATCTACGGGTCTATTTTTGTGCCAGTACCATGTTGTTTTTATGACTCTAACTCTGTAAAACAGTTTAAAATCTGGTATAGTAATCCCCCGAGCATTTCTCTTAGTCCTCAGAGTTGCTTTGGCTATCTGAGGTCTTTTATGCTTCCTTATGAATCTTAGGATGAGTTTTTTTCCAATTCTGTGAAAAATGTCATGGGGATTTTGATTGGCATTACAGTCAATCTATAAATGGCTTTTGGTAGGATGGTTATGATCCAATTTTAAATTGGATTGTTTTCTTATTGCTTTTGTTTGTTTTCATATATTCTAGGTACCAGCCCTTTGTCAGATATATTGGTCATAAAGACTTTCCCATTTGTTTGAATAATGGTGTTTTTGATGGATAGAAACATTTTAATTTTATGAGTTCCCATCTGTCCGTTGTTTGTCTTAATGACTGTGCCACCAGGGTCTTGTTCAGAAAGTCCCTTCCTGTGTCTATAAGTTGAAGTTTTTTCCCCTTCTTTTTCCTCTAACAGATGTAGGTTATTTTGTCTTATGTTGAGGCTTTTGATCCAGTTGTTTTTCAATTTTGTACAGGGTGAAAGATAAAGATCAAGTTTAATGTAGTTACCAGGTTGAATTTTGTACAGGGTGAAAGATAAAGATCAAGTTTAATGTAGTTACCAGGTTGACCCACATTATTTTTTGAAAACATTATTTTCCCCAGTGTATATTTTGTTAAAAATCAGGTGGCTATATAAGAGGATGGGCTTGTAACTGGGACCTCAGTTCTATTCCATTGATCAATGTCTTGGTTTTTAATGTCTTTAACATGTTGTTTATTATAGTATAGCTCTG
>NW_008355159.1:8487-10750 GCF_000622305.1 Nannospalax galili
CTATCTTGGTTCTTTTCTGTTTCCATATCAATTTTTAAATCATTTTTTAAATTTTCTGTGAAGAATTGCATTGAAATATTGATGGGGTTTGTGTTGTGTCTGTAGATTTTTTTTTTAGGATGGTCGTTTTCACAATATTGGCCTTACCAATCCATGAGGTCTTTCGATCTTCTAGTATCTTTGTCAGTTTCTTTCTTTATTGTCTTAAGGTTTTATTTTTCAAGATTTTCATTTCCTTCATTAGATTTATTTCAAGATGTTTTGTTTGCTTTGAGACAGGGTCTCACCATATAACCCTTGCCGGCCTGGAACTAACTGGAACTAGGCTGTTCTCAACTCACAGAGATATGTGTACCTCTGCCTCTGGAGTGCTGAGGTTAAAGGCATGTGCCACCATGCCTGGGAGAAATAAGATTTTTTAAAACTTCTAATAGTATTTGAGCTGTTGAAGGTATTGTCTTCTTCCCCTGTCCCTTGTAGAAGTATTGTCTAGTAAGAGACATGGCAAGTCCAAAGAGAAAACCTTCTTTGAAGATTCTAAGAAGTCATCAGTAGGCGATTCTTTGAATACTGTGCATACTTCAGTCTTCAAGCATGTTTCTGAAATTGCATCAAGCACCTCATCAGCCCTAGTTATGAAAAGATCATCTACCTCAAAGAACAAGGACACTAAAGTCCAGCTGAAGAAGAAAAATCAAGGTATATTTAAGAACAGTGTTTTCAGTGTATCTCTTTCCATACACAACAGCATCCCTTGAGTGTCATCCCTGCCCTCAAAGGAGCAATCAGTTTCTTCCCTTGATGTCATTGCCAGGACCAATCCCATTATGGATGTATCTAGCCTCAGAGCATCACAGAACTATCTCTAGAGCTCTGAACCACCAACCATGTCTCATAGAGACTCCTCAGATTAATGGTTCTCAGTTTTATATTTGTTGATTCCTTGGGTCGTGTGAGGACTCTGAATCCTCTCATGACTCTAAGACCCAGAAGGACATATCCCCTTTCCTCATTTCTGAAGTACTCTTATGTTTGTTTAGACTTTCCTTGGCACTAGCCTGCTTATGATTCCAGAATAGGTCTCTGGCAACCTGTTTCTGTGGTCACACCATTTCCCCATTCAACACATCCTTTGTTATTCTCTCAGACTTAGGAAAATGTGGTACCTTGTTACCATTTGTAAAAAGCCATATAGCGTTGGCTGTACTAAGATGGCTGTCACCTCTTATCATTTTAAGGCTAACAGTGCAGGAGAGTGAGAATGGAAATGAGTGTTTTGTCCTTTTTCTCTAGGTCAGGTTGAAGAGTAAAAGAAGTATGAAGGAAGTAACCTCATTGTCTTCCATGGAGATTAACTATGAGCAACCTCAATATATACATATTGTGGCTCATTTACTGTTGTCCCTTCTATCCCCCTACCTCCTGTGGTGATTGTCTCTGTTTTTAGCATGGCATTTTTTACTGATATTTTGTAGATGAATATGTAATCTATAATGAGTAGTAGGAAATGGTAATTTTAAGTGCTTTCACTAAATATCAACTTGTTAAAACTTTCTCTGGAAAAGACTTAAAAAAGATTACTTCTAATGCTGATTTTTCTCACTTCCAAAAGCGCAATTAATATTGCCCTGCTAGTTCCTGGAATTCCTGTGAATGGAGAGACAGCTAGTGATGACTAGGAAACTTATAGTGTATCATTTTAAGAATTCTTGATTAAAAGGTGCTAGTAAACATTTTCAGTGAACGATCTCAGAAATCATTTGCCTAAGATCCCTGAACTAGAAAGGTGGCTGGGATAATCCTTAAAATCAGGCAGTCTGGCTGCCTGTATCTCTGGAGAGGAGAGAACAGTTTCACTTCAGAGTTGTCCAGAGGTATCTTCATTATTATTTTCCTTCAGGTACTGTTACTTAATGCTGGCTTTCTCATCGATGCTCACACAAACTCTTGTTGCTCCCTGCCCCATTAGTTAAGTGAAAATAAAATTGATGACCATTATGTTATGGAGGAAATGCAGTAAGACTGACAGGAAAAATCAAATCACTTTAGGTCTGAAATATTTATTGCTGTCTTGGTCTATATAAGAAAGCAGAAAAGTACAATCGTACTTTGATGATTTTTTTTCATGGTTAGTTTGTTTCATGTATTCAACAACCATGTAATGTTTATAGAGTTCTGATTATTTTGAAGACACAGGTTCAATAAAATTATGTTTCCATTGACTAGAAACAGAAAAATCTTAGTTCTATATTTTAATTTCAAA
>NW_008355159.1:11109-13660 GCF_000622305.1 Nannospalax galili
CACACAAGAAAGATAAACTAAAGAAACATACTTTCTGAGAAAATTTCAAAACCTTCTTTATTCACATGCTAACTGTAGGGAGTTAGTTGATAATTATACTTAATGAGTATTTGAACATAAATACTTAGATAAATAAATAGATGTCAAAACATCTATTGTGATTCAATGAAACATGAAAGAGATATAAAGACAATGATGCATTCTAACCTAGCAAAACAGGAAATAATTTCTTAAAAATGTATTACCATTTAAGCCATTAGAACTGAAAATCTAAATAGTAAAAGCAGTGCTAAAAATAGGCATTCTGAATAAATGAGAGAAACGTAGTTCAAAGAACTGATCTCCTCCAAGATAATGGGACCATTGAAATTCATTGATTAAGAATGAACAATATACTTCATAGATATACTTCATCTGTAGTAATCTGTAAAATTAGTTATATACTATTCAAGACATAAACATACCAGATCTGCTGACAGCAACCCCTCATGAATTATAAGTCACAATCTCATAAACATGGCAGAGGTCCATCATATTTAGTACGATAAAGGCAACTTAGAAGAAAAGATATTAAAGAGAAGTTTATGAGAAAACCCTTAAGAGAGTACTGGGCTAGCTCAGATGATCATAATTTAATCCAGGTGACATCTTTTCCTGTATTTGCCTGTGGCCCAAGAGGCCTTGGATTGCTACATCTGTTCCATTATAATTGAAGCTTTACCATAACTTCTGAAGATGGTCCTGCTCTTTGTGGGGTGTCGAATAGGACATTCTTATGTAGCTCTCCTCAAATCAGCTCCATTCAGGTGTTCACTCGATTTTACAGTTCGAATCTTGAATCCTTACTTGAGTATTAAGAGATGGTTCCTGGTGTGAGAACATTATTTCTACCTAACAGCTCTTCTTTCAGGATAATGATCAGGTCAAGTATGATTTGTTTTTGTTTTTGTTTTTTTCTCCTCCCATTGAAGTTTCAAGTTATATAGCTGTACCTGACCCCAGTGTCCTGAAACAAGGCTTCTGTAAGGACCCTTCAACCTGGTCTGTGGATGAAGTGATACAGTTTATGAAACATACAGATCCTCACATATCAGGCCCCCTCACTGACCTCTTCAGGCAACATGTAATGTATCTTTTGATCTGGTTTTCCTGCTGCCCTTATGTCTTTGAATGACCTCTCTGCAGGCCTTTCTTTTGGATAATGAGTTGTATGGATGGTGGGGGAACCCTATCAACTGATCTTTTTTATTTGTGAGAAAGATGATCTTGCCCAACACTCAATACTTAAATGGTAGGTTAAGCCGCAGTCCTTTAAATGGGTATCCAAGAATCTAATACCCAAATCAGCCTGTGTTGTCAAGATGTGGTGCTTCAGGATTGCCACCCCTTCATATAATGAAAAATATCAGAATCCTCCCTCCACTTGCTCCCTGTCCCACTCTATGACCATGAGTAGGAGGGGTTGATTCACAACTCATACCTGGGTGGCCTGCTTTCTGTGATACCCAGTGAATTCAGCAACTGTATTAAGAGTTGAATACTAAATAATAATCTTACATAACATAAACTGTCTAAATTAATAAAGATTTTTAGAATGATTCCATTTGACTATTAAATCATGTTTGTAGTGTTCTCTAACATCAAGGTAGTAATTTAATATCTGGTATATACCAGATATTATGTGTGTCTGTGTGTGTGAGGGTGCATATTTACATGTATGCATGCATATGGAGGCCAGAGGAGAAGTTAATAACATCTGAAGGTGGAGGCCAGGTGTCATCGTCAGAAAGGCTATCCACTGCTGTCTTTGAGACAGGGTCTCTCAATGGGACCTTGGGCTTACCAATTAGGTTAGCGTGGCTTGACAGTCAGCCCCAGGGATCATCTTGTCTTTTGCCTTTCCAATGCTGGAATTAAAGCATATGTCAGGAAGTCCAGCATTTTTGTATGGGTTCTGGGAATCCACCTAGGGTCTTCGTGCTTTCAAGACAAGTGGTTTGCTAACTGAGCCATCTCCTCAGCTTCATTCCCTCTTTAATAAATGTGTAAATCATTATGAGCTGGAGAGATTACTCAGCGGTTAAGAGCACTGGCTGCTCTTGAAGAGGACCCGGATTCGGTTCCCAACACCCACATTGAGGATAACAACTGTCTGTAACTCCATTTCCAGGGGATTCGTTGCCCTTTTCTGACCTCCACAGACATTGCATAACACGTGGGTAAATGGATGTGAATACAGGCAACACACTCATACACATAAACTGAAAACAATAAATAAAATACTTCCAGACAACTGTTTAGTTTTCACTGTAAAGATAACACTGTAAAGCACACTTATAGTTTGCATTGATATTGACATACCCCTTTCCTTTCTCATAAAGTTAATAACATCTAAAATTCATTTGTGCGATTCACAGTTTTTAACCATTTGTCATAGATATGTAGTATTTAAAGTTAGATAAGACATTTATTGAAAATACTGGGTTAAACTTTTCTTCAAAATTGAGCTAAATTGATAAGTTATCAAATGATTCTTCACTGTATAAGCCAA
>NW_008355159.1:15350-22837 GCF_000622305.1 Nannospalax galili
TAATAAAGTTAAGTAACCATGAAAGTTAATGCCCAAGCCTCAGGATTTTTTTACCTTCTCCAAACTGTATTAATATGTGGTTATTAGACGTAAAAAAAAAAGACTCTGAGACTATTAGTAGTTTGCTTAGGAAGATAACATTGGTTTTTCATTCTCCAGGAAAGATTTTACTGACAATTGGCTGTGTAAATGAAGGTTTACGTTTCTGGGGCTCTTTCTACATAATGAAGCTATGACATTTTACAAAGTCCCATGAGTCTAACAATAATGTAGGATAGAATATACTTTCAGAATATATGGCAGTTTTCTTTCCTCCACTTCCTTGCTATTTCAGAATTTCATATGAACAATAACATTTAGATACTGTCCTCAAGCCCAAGTGTTCTACTACTTGACTACATCAAAAATTGAATATCTATTACGTTATATAAAGAGCCCCCGTAATTACAGAAAACAGGGAATGCAGGCTACAATATGAGACATACAGTTACACTGTTCATTAGACTGTTGAGAAACTAACAACAAATCACTAGTCACCACCACTACCTTTCTAGCATCAACTTCCTTTCTGCACTTTGTCCTTGAGTTCAAGGCCTTTGTATCCAAATATTGACAGATATCTCCACTTCTGGGGCCTCAGGTATCACACAAAAATGATTTTTGTGCTCTGTCCCTTTTCCTCTTTGCTAGCCCACCCATCTTCTGTCCTTGTTCTGCTAAAATAGCAGCGCTCCTACCTACTGAAACATTAGGTCTCCCAAGACATGACTGCCAGTGTGAGCTCTGCCTCATTTCTCCTAATGCTCCACAACCCTGAAGCCCCCTGGGCTCACACCTTCCTCTCACGGATTCCTCTAGGCTTACATCCCCTATCTGCTCCTCCTGAATTTGTAGCCAGGTAGACACTTCAGACATGTCAAGTTCTTCCTTAGGAACACTTCCAGAGATGACATTTGCGTATTCTAGGGTTTAGCACAGTCTCTTATGCATGGTTCTCCTAATGCTCCACAACCCTGAAGCCCCCTGGGCTCACACCTTCCTCTCACGGATTCCTCTAGGCTTACATCCCCTATCTGCTCCTCCTGAATTTGTAGCCAGGTAGACACTTCAGACATGTCAAGTTCTTCCTTAGGAACACTTCCAGAGATGACATTTGCGTATTCTAGGGTTTAGCACAGTCTCTTATGCATGGTTACATTTAGAAGTTGTTTGAATTTTATAAAACTCCCCCCCCCTTTTTTTGGTCTTTTTGAGACAGGGTCTCCCTGTAGCCCCAGCTGTCCTGGAACTCGCTATGTAGACCAGGCTGGCCTTGAACTCACAGAGATCCACCTGCCTCTGCCTCCCAAGTGCTGGGATTAAAGGTGTGCACCACCATGCCTGGCCAAAACACCCTTTTTAAAAACAATGGTAATTTTCGTTAAAACTCCCAGTTTAAAATAATTTTCATTGATGTCTGCGTTTCATTAATCCAATATGGCTAACTTCACCACCATGGAGCGTTTTAAATAACTGATCTGGAGATCTTTCACTGTGACAGAGGCAGGAAGACCTGGGAGCCTGCATTTTGAGGTAGAATAACTGAGAGAACCCTTAACGATTTGGCTATTGATTAATTTTTATTCTTTGACAACTTCATACATGTATATAGTATATTCTTGTCACACTCATGTTTCCACCTTTCCTTATCCTCTTCTTACCCCCACCCTCTCCCCTACTGTTCCTCCCACCAAGTCCCTCATTCCACTTTTGTCTTTTTGCTTTGGTTTATTTTTACTTTGTGACCCACTGAGTTTAGCTAGGGCCACTTGCAAGGTTGTGGGTGTGAAATTGTCCATCAGAGCCATGAATAACTCACCAGTGGCTACATCACTGAAGACAATGGCCCTCTCTGATAGCAGCCCTGGTGGTCATTAGGTCCCCTGAGCAGAGTGTGACCCAGGAACCCCTCCATCATTTATGACTAAATGTTCACTGGCTCAATTGTGTGCAGGTCCTATTCAGGCAACCTCAGCTGTGGTGATTTCATGAGCATCATACCCACATCATGGCCAGTGCTTCTTCTCCGTCACAGCCTTCCTCTCTGTCATTTGACACTTACATTCCTTCTGCTCGCTCTTCTATGATGTCTCCTGAGCCTTGATATGGGTGTCCTGTTTAATGCTGAGCACTCAACAGCTATTTTGTTCTCAGCACCTTGACCAGCCATGAATCAATGCTTTAACTGTTGTTCACTGCCAGTAGCTTCTTTGATCAACACTGAGAACAGTACTAGTCTATGGGAGTAAAAATAAATATTTAGGAATCAGTTTGAAACTATACCCAGAGAAACAAAAGTAGCAAGTTCACCCTTAGTGCCTATTATCTCCCTAGCCAAGGGCCTTTGACCAGACCATATTACTAGGCACAAACTCCCTCGTGGAAGTCCTGCTGCTGTTACCCCACTAAGCACCTCTTGCCTGGCAAGTTGATATTGTCCCATGAAATGTCTAAAGCTGTGGAAGATCTTTGCTGTCTTTCTCCCCAACGGCCTACATAGCGACTTCTGGCACAGTGACAGATAGCCAGCTGTGAGGAAAGTTTTCCAGCTCAGTTCTAGCATTGTTTCTCTGTATTCTGCAATCAAGATGTATGGTATCTTCAACAACAGGGTCTTACATCCAGTTCTGGTATGCAACCAACAGCAGTGGTCTTAACCCATATAGTTTGATGGGCTTCTTGGGCCTTCCTGACCAATAACTCCTAGTCTTTGGGATTTTGTTTAATAACCTATAGCTTCTGGGATTGACATTATTGACCCATAACAATCCACTGCATTCAGTATTTTTTAATGTTTTTAACTAGCTTATAAAATGGATTTGCATGTGGTTTCTTTCTACATGCTTAGCTTTGATTAACTTTCTGTCTGTATCCCATTTCTCCCCCCATCCTCACCCCATCCATGTTGAATTCTTGACAGTCCTACCTAGTATTCTCTTTATTTTTGTACAGGTATTATACTGTCCTCATCCCCCTTAAGGGCTCTACTGTCCCCATTTTCCCCCACTGCCAAAGCCCCATTCTCATTTCCAGATCTCTATAAATAACTACAGTTTAATCAAACAGATTCAAAAATTCTAAACAATCTGATGATCCACATATGAGAGAGAGCATGTAGTGTTTGATTTCTGGGCCTGAGTTACCTCGGTATAATTTTTCCAGTTCTATCCATTTTCCTACAAATTTCACAATTTCATTTTTCCTTACAGCTGTGATAATGTGGGCTGATGTTATTTCCTAGTTCTTGTGAATAGAAGAGCAAAATTAACGACTCTGCAAGCATCTTTCTTTGTAGTACAATATAAAGCCCTTTAGGCATAAGCCCAAGAGTAGCATAGCTGAGTCAAATGCTAATTCTGTTTTTAGTTTTTCGAGAAACTTCCAGATAGGGTCTTGTTATCACGTCAAGCCTGGTCTAGATTTCACAAAGTTGGGATCTGCTGGACTTTCTCAAGACCAAAACCTGAGATTACAGGCATTCACTATCATGCCCAGATTAAAAAATAAAGCTGTTTTTTTGAGAGACAGGGAGAGAGAGAAAGAGATGTTCCCTTGTAGCCACAGCTGTCCTGCAAATCACTATGTAGACCAGGCTGGCCTTGATCTCACCACCTGTATCTGACTTCCGAGGCCTGGAATTAAAGGTGTGCACCGCCATGCCTTGGCTCTGTCCTGTCTTCTATAGATCATACCTTGTTCAAAAACGGCTAGTCCATGCTTTGAAAGTGGAATTCAAAAAATTAAAAAATATGAGGGCAATGTTGTGTTTGGCAGTGGTACTACAAAACACCTATTCCCTTGAGCAAATGTTGGCACTATCAAATGTTTTGTGTTTTTCTTTCATTTCTTTTGAGACAGGATCACATTGCCTAGCCTTGGCTACCCTGGAACTTACTATGTGGGTAAAGGAAGCTGAGCACCAACATGCGTCCATCACTGTCTACTTTCTGATTATAAATGCTCTGTGATTAGCTGCTTGGCGCTCCTGCTGCCTTGACTTTCCTGCCATGGCGTACTGACTGTCCTGTCGAACTTTGAGCCAGAATACACCTTTTCTCCCTTAAATTGCCTCTGCCAGGGTATTTTATCACGGTAAAGGAAAAGTAATTAAGACACCATACAACACAAAGCTTGAAATAAATTTCCATGAATCCATGTCACTATAAATGATTGAATTAACAAGACAAGAGAGAACAGATAAATGGTGCATAATGATTCAAAGTAATTTAGATTAACTACTCTCTCTGCAAGGAGGTAGAATGTAACTTACCACTCCTCGAGTGTGGGCTTTCCATAATAACTTCCTTCCAAAGAGCGTAGTATATAATGTGGGAAAGGGCATCTTTACAGTAGGGACATCATAGATACTACCATAGCTAGGTGATCAAGGTCAAGATCAACACTAATGTAAATGTTTTGGCAGTCTTCATCCTTAGGGTAATATGATGAGAAGGACAGTAGACCTTTGTGGCCTATTTCCTTCAAACCCATTATGAGAAAAATGTCAGACAGATTCAAGTTGGGAAATACACTACAAAATGCCTGGCCAATATGCCTGAAATAAAACCTGCCAAGTTAATAGAAAATAAATCTGAGATAATATAACAGTGTACAGCAGGTCATGGAGACATATCGATACAATATTATGTGGTATCTTGGACAGGATTCTGGAACAGAAAAAAGGCAGAAGGTAAATGCTATAGATTTTAATTAAGAATTGTATGACAACTTTGATTCATAGTTGTGGCAACTGTGCCATACTGATATGAGATAATAATAGAGAAAAATGGATAGTCTCACTGTGATTTTAGGAAACTTTGTCAGTCTAAAATTACTCAAAATGAAAAACTTATTTTAAAATTAACAGTTGTTCATCAAACATTCTTGCAGTCTGTTGTCGGATTTCCTGTTGGGTCCCCACCCTTTCCCTGCCGGAGGATGGGGGAAGGAACCCGGACACCCCAACACAGGAGCCAGGGATAGGTAGGTGCGCTGCCCGCTCAGTTACTCAGCCCTTCATCCGAAAGACAGTCAGACGCTGCAGAGAGTCTACTCAAGCAGGAACTCGTTTATTGCAGGTGTTTACAGAGTTTATGAAGGCAAAAACCACAAGGGAAATCCCCCTTCCCTCCACAAGCATCCAGTCATGTTAATGGTCAGCTTGTGCATGCAGCTCCCTTTCTATAGCGTGGAATGTGGTTCACGAGGTGATCACGCGCCATCCAGGTGCACGGAAGCAGCAGGAGCCAATCATGGTTTCTTTCAAAATAGGTCAGCCCTGGTCCCCCTCACTTCCTCTTGGCACCATCTTCCTTGAGGTTCCCCACATCTGCCTTTTCAAAATAGGTCAGGCCTCGCCCCCCTCACTTCCTCTCGCTGCACTTTTCCTTGAGGTTCCCCACATTTCCCCCCTCTTTTGTTTTATATGTCATTTCCCCCTCAGTGCCTAGGAGCTACTCATGCCCTATGTCATCTGGTGAGTGGCCTGTCTTAGGTTGTCTGCTCATTGTTTAGAAGTTGCCCATCATAGGAACATGCACCCATCCTGTGCGGCCCTCTCTTAGGATCATCTAACAAGAGGGATCATTACCTCTCTCTGGCCCATCATATGGTACTCGACAGAGGCACTGAGGCAAGGTGGGAGCAGGATGGCTTCAACTAGGTCAAGTCAGCGAGCCATAGCCGGACTTGCGGGGGGGGGTGCGGGGGGGTGAGTCCCCTTTCAGGCACCTGGGAGGATATAAGGAGGTTGGCTATGGCCTAAGAGTGGTCGCTTGTCTTGTGATTTGCAGGATGCACCTGAGGACAAAAACACCAGGACCAGAATCCCTATAAGGATTAACCATGAGATAGTCCACCTGGGATTAAAGAAACTTTTTATCTGGTCCCACACCTGGGACAGCAAAGAGGAATTTACGTCCAGGACAGGGGCCTGGGTATAATTAAGGGCTATAATTTGGCTGCACAGCCACAAGGAATGATTGAGGAACCCTTCTGACAATGGGCCCTTAAGATATTGGGCCAACTCTTTCCTAGCCTCTGTGGCATTTTTAACCAGATAAGGGGTCAGGCAGATGTCCTTATATTGGGGATCACAACCTAAAAGGGACATCTGTCTCACTATAACAAGTTCCTCTGCTAGAAGGTCAATTTATTGCTGTAGGATGTGAATGGCTTAATAGATGTGTTGGTTGATTATATCCTGGGTATTCAGAGCAGCAGACCGTCCAACCGCCTCATTGAGGGCAACTGTGGTGGTTGTAGACTGGGTAAGAGACACTGCTGTGAATGTGGCTCCCCCAATGGCCAATAAAATGGCAGCCATGATGGCCACAGTGATCCCCAAATCTCGCTTCCCATGATATGGGGCGAGCTGGGTCTGTTCCATAAGCTGGACCACGTGGAAGTGCCCCTTGGACTGTACCGGGACCCAGATTGCAGCAGGTTCCCTCATGAGCACCACCACTATATGGCTGCCTAACCAACATGCTGCAAAGAAGCACACTGTGTTATTGCAGCATAAGGAGGTATTAGGTTAGTGAGCAGGAAGAAGAACAGGGCCCTGACGTGGGCAGGGGTAGCTCTTTTGGCTGGCTAGCTGACGATTGGGACCAGTCTGTGTAGGAACCATTTTCTATTTTAGCCCCTTTTAGGAAGAGCAGGGGATGCAGGTCCGTACATGCATAAGGACCACAAAGGCTCAGTCCTAGTTTGTTCTTCATTGCTGTGACAAAATACTCTGACCAATACCAATACCTGCTTTCTTATGCAACACAAGCCCACCTGCCCAGGGGTGGCACCACCCACAGGGGGCTGGGCCCGCCCACATACCTCATCAAGAAGATGACCTTCAGACTTGGCCACAGGCCAGTCCAATAGAGGAAATTCCCCAAAAATTCCACAATTGAGGCTACCTCAACCCAGGTGTGTCAAGTTGACACTAAAGCTATCGAGCACAATCGACCCCTTCTCAACTTGACACACAAACACATCACTATTAAACCATAAGCTTTCCAATTCTTGTCCCCAAGCTATGATGTTAACATTAATATCACAATATAAGACAGTACAACCTTAAAAACCCCACAGTCCTTAAAAAAACCCAAACACTTAAAAGTCCATAGTCTCTTTTAAATTTCTCAACTGTGAGTGGGCTTCTGTAAAATCCAAAACAAGCACTGTCTTATTTCAAAGGGAAAAATCGGGCACACCTAAGCAAAACCAAAGTCCAGCAAATTAGCTCAAGGCTGGACAGCTGGGATTCACTCATGGTCTTCTGGCTCCAGAGGGTACTGGCAGCTCCACTGCTCTGACTCTGCAGTCCACAGTACACTCAGCTCGTCTCACAGACCCAGGCCAGCTCCATTCCGCACCTGCCGCTGTCCTTGGTGGTCGTCCCATGGTCCCGGCATCTCCAAAAAGCTGGGGTCTCCACTGAAACTGAGGCT
>NW_008355159.1:23652-36373 GCF_000622305.1 Nannospalax galili
TGCTTTCTTATGCAACACAGGCCCACCTGCCCAGGGGTGGCACCACCCACAGTGGTCTGGGCCCTCCCACATCACGCATCAGGAAGATGCCCTTCAGACTTGGCCACGGGCCAGTCCAATAGATGCAATTCCCTGATTGAGGCTCCCTCAACCCAGGTGTGTCAAGTCAACACTAAAGCTATCCAACACAGGCTGCAACTACTCCTGATAGGTGCATGGCGATGCACCCGGGTTGGGGAGCAGGCATGAAAGTAGCGCTCTTACTGGTGACCATTTGGCGCCAGATCCCCAAGTGGGTCATTTTAGGAATCCTGAAGGGTTGATCTACCCCAGATGGCAGAGAGAGCACACCCTTTTCCCATTCCAGGGGGAGCCGGAAGTTAGTATCCCCTTTCTGGGGGGTGGCATCAGGGAAGGGCATGCCTCCTGAGGTTTGGGCAAGAGCTTGAGAAACACGTAGGCTTTGCGAGCTCAACCTCAGGCATTAGTCCTGTGACAGAGAACTAGGCCCCCTCTGTTACGTTTCCTATAATATCCCCAGAGGTCACATTTATCAGGAGCACACATGGAATTGAGTCCTGGCCATGGCTGAAGCAGAGGGTGTTCCTGATGCTGAAATTTCCCATCAACGGGACCTCTGCTGGTGCCAGCTAGGCTTAGATGAACAGCACCTGAAAGGGGGCGTGAGGATTGAAAGAAAAACAAGAGACAGAGAAAAGATACTTGGGAGGACTGTCAGTAGAGACTGCAGCCCCAGTTTATTTTAGCTCAGCCTTCTTATACAGCAGAACATCAGATAACCACAGTTTACATAACTCAATTAGCTTTAACAGTTCTTTTTTACCACCTTTATCTGAGGGTCAAGGAACAGTCAAATACTTGTAGTGAATTCCACCAATTAACCATCTTCCCTAAATTATCAGCACATTCCTCCTGACTTGACAGAACAAATCAGTGCTTGTGTGTAAAACACAAACTCTCAAGTCAAGGTGAAATGTCATAAAGTAAATAAGCAAGCCTGCCACAGCTCAATGTACATGATGGCTGTGCTTATATTAATAGCTCCCAACAGACCTCCTGGTTTACTTTATCCATATAAGGAGTCCCAGTGGAGGAATTAGAGAAAAAGGAGGGGAATGTAGGGGCATCGACATCAACAGGAGGGTGATGGGGGGGAAGAGGAACCAAGGCCCAGAGGTCCTCAGCCACTCCTATGCTCACACAATACACAATTACCCAGAAAAAGAGCATCTTGCTTAGTTTGTTGGTTACTTAAGTTCTTCTATGAGGTCCTGGAGGATAAGTGTGATAATGGAAATTGCAATAGCCAGGGTGCTAGTGGCAAGCACAGCAATGAAAGCCATCCGAAATTTTTCATCCTATAAGACACAAGGGGCGATTTCCATCCTCAAAGGGTTATTTCCTTTGGGTTAGGGTCATTACATGCCATTGATGTCATTTCGGTCATTCCATCTTTGTTGGTTATCATCTTAAGGTTTCTGGCAGGCACCCATACAGGGCGAGGTTTGTCCATTGGAAACACACATCCGAACCCCCTCCCCATACTTAGGGGTGGGTCCGGCCCCTGCCGTTGTCCCGTGGCCGGGTCTTTCCCTCTGACATGTACTTCAGGTCTCTGTTCTTGTCATCCCCAGTGTTTCTGAAACTGGGATTCCAACTGATTATTTTGAAAATTAAGAATATTAATAGTGAATAGGGCCATACCCAACTGTTGGTGGGGGATTATTCCCCCTTTTTGTTTTTGTAATTGAATTTTTAGGTTTTGATGGTTACGTTTTAAAATGGCTTGACCTTGGGGATTGTAGGGAATTCCTATATTGTGTAGAATTCCCCAAAGTGAAAAGAAATCTTCTAATTTTTTACTCACAAAACATGGTCCAATATCAGTTGTAATTCGTTGGGGCAATCCCAACGTAGCAAAGCACTGGAGAAAATGAGACTGAGCATGTTTAGACTTCTCTCCTGTATGAGTGGTAGCCCAAGAGGCATGTGAGAATGTGTTGATGGACACAAAAATATACTTAAGCTTTCCAAAAGGAGCATAGTGTGTGACATCCATTGCCACAAATAATTGGGCTTGAGTCCCTTGGGGTTTACCCCTGGCTGCTGCAGAGGTGGTACCTGTACACAATAAGCCATCTTGTCTGCTTCTGCATTGCCTTGGGATAGAAGCCCAGGCAATCCTTGGTGCCCCCTAAGATGCTGTAAAAAATAGGAGCTTCTCTCTCTTTAAGGAGTGTACGAGTCTGAATCATCAAGGGAGTAATGGGGTTCCCATCCAACCGGTTATGAGAACCTAATAGCCCTGGAAGAAGATTGACTACATACAGACCATCAGAAAACAAATTCATGGTCTCGCTTATCTTTGTTAATGCTAAAGCAATGGCCATGAGTTCTTTGAATTGAGCTGAGCCATCACAAGTGTGAACATACCTTTCTGGTTTTCCTTCCGTCCCTGGGTATACTACCATTACAGCTCCAAATTTGCCTCCATCAGTGAAGACAGTGTAGGCTTCTACCAAGGGTCCCTTAACAAAGAGCTGGGGAGCATCCCAACAGAGGGTGCGAAAGGAGGTCACCCATTTATGAGGGCCGTATTGGCGGTCCAATTTTCCCAGGAACCCTTCCAAGGCTATGACCACCCAATTATTATTTCTGCAGAGCCATTCAAAATCCCTAAGCCGATAGGGGATGACAATTTTAAGAGGATCTATGCCGTAATGCCTCAGAGCTACCTCACGTCCCTTCTTGATCAGGACAGCCAATTGGTCCATGGGTGTGTAAGCCTGTGGTATGCCTCCCAGAGAGGCATGCACCCATTGAAAGGGCCTCCTGTCCTGCATAAGGACGGATGTCTTCAGGGTCTCACCGGAAAGGACCCATAACTCAAGGTCTTTAATAGGTGTGTACTGGGCAAGCTGGGCTTGGTCCAAGGCCTCCTGGACCTCATGTAAGATGTCCAGGTACTGAGGAGACAGGTGAATTAGTTCTGAGGGCTGTTTCCCTACTAGCCACTGGAACAATGTTCTTAAGGTCTCAGTAGGAATAGGCATCCAGGCTCACAGCTAATTGATTTCTCCTAACAACTTTTGTAGCTCTGTCAGGGTTATGGTGGACTTAATAGCTAGTTGTGGTTTCAAACGGCATACTCTTTCCAAAGAGAGTGTGGTTTCGACAGGTGAATTAGTTCTGAGGGCTGTTTCCCTACTAGCCACTGGAACAATGTTCTTAAGGTCTCAGTAGGAATAGGCATCCAGGCTCACAGCT
Organism: Nannospalax galili; assembly: GCF_000622305.1. Lineage (NCBI taxonomy): Eukaryota > Metazoa > Chordata > Mammalia > Rodentia > Spalacidae > Nannospalax > Nannospalax galili. The sequence goes on from NW_008355159.1 coordinate 26,941, forward strand.
AATTGATTTCTCCTAACAACTTTTGTAGCTCTGTCAGGGTTATGGTGGACTTAATAGCTAGTTGTGGTTTCAAACGGCATACTCTTTCCAAAGAGAGTGTGGTTTCGAGAATTGTAAAGGTGGCAATAGTCTGTATTTTATCAGCAGATACATGGAGTCCACTGGTCCCCAGGCATTTCTGACTAACCCTGTATAGCTCTTCCAATTGCTGGGGGCTGGGAGCCCCCAATATTATATAATCCATATAGACATACACAGTGGCATATGACAGCAAGAGGGCAGGCCCCAAAAGAGTTCCCACATAGCTTTGGCTGGGCTATTGGCCATACCTTGGGGCAACACAGTCCATTCATACCACTCATCTGGCTTTTTAAAGTTAGTGGAAGGTACAGAGAAAGCAAATTTTTCACAATTTTGGGGTTGTAAAGGGATAGAGAAAAAGCAATCCTAAATGTCTATAACTATGAGAAATAGATTTGAGGGGATAGCAGGAATCCAGGTCAGCGCCCTTAGGGGCCTACCCACTAAGGTGATCCTGGCATTGACTTTACACAAGTCTTTCAACATCCTCCACTTGCCAGAAGGCTTCTTAATGACAACAAAAGGGGTGTTCCAGGGGCTCATAGAAGGCCGGATATGACCCAACCATAATTGTTCCCATACAATCTCCTTTAAAGCCTGTAGCTTTGTCTCAGGCATTGGCCACTGCTCCACCCATACTGGCACCCCTGGGGACCACCGAATAGCTGGATCCTGGGGGACAGTGGCCCCTAGAATTGGGGGTGGACCCATGGAGAGTCAGGTTCTCCCCCCCTATAATTATCATGGCAGGAAGGGAGGGGTTTGTCCTATTTAGTTCCTCATCATCCATAAGCCCATCCAGGAATGCTTTATGGTCAGTGGTGATATAACCATCTACATCCCCAAAAATGTCCCACCCAAACAAATATGCTGACAGGCCAGGTGCCACTAGGGGATAGACCTCTCCTCTCAACCCATCGGGGTCCTGCCAGCACAGCAAATTTTTGGTCTCCTGGGAGGAGGTGCATCCCTCCACTCCTAATACTTGAAGCCCAGGGTCCAGGCGCCACCTTTGGGGGACCTCTTCTTTCCTGAGTATAGTCCGATCTGCCCCGGTGTCCAGAATCCCACAAAATCTGTGCCCGTCAATCAGGAAGTCCATCTTGGGGAATAGCCTCAGGATCCTGGGCACAGTCCATTGGACCTGGGGCCTAGGGGTGGCTCCTCCTAGTAATAACGGGACTGGAGGATGCCCCAACTCTAGTTTAAAGGCTTGCCCTCTACATCATACCAGGACCTACAGTCCTTTTGCCAATGGAAGCCCTTATGGCATCGGGGGCAGGGGATGTTGGGTCTTTTATCCCCCTGTTTTCCCCTGGGTGGGCCTTCTTTGGGGACAGTCCCACTTGAAATCCTTTTATCTGCACCCAAAGCATGCCCTATTATGAGGCCCATCTTCTCATCCTGGTGCCGTCAGTTTCGAGAAAGCCTGTGTGATGGCAGCTGCCAAGGCTTCTGTCTGCATCTGCAATACAGCTTCCATTGCCTTAGTCTGTCCCTTTTGAGTTCCCACCTTCTTAGAGGCAATTATCCATTGTTCCACGAACCTGCCTTAAGGCCAGCACAGGCTAACTTGTGATCAGCATTCATTCCATCCCATACCAGGAGCTTAGTAAACTGTTCTCTCAACAGGCCTGGAGGTAGTTTCTGCTTTAAGCTCTTCTCCACCCTATCTATAAACTCACAGAGAGGTTCACCAGGCTTTTGATTAATCCCAGTGATGGGAGGCTCGGTAGGGCCACATAAAGCTTATGCCAGGCGGCCAGCCCCAGAGCCCTGATCTGGTCTGTGTAGGGGGTGTTGATAGCAGCCTGTTGAGCCCCCATAAAAAACTGATCTGCCATCCCTGTCAACATACCAAAAGTAATAGGGACCTGAGGCTGGGAGTTTTGATTTCTTTCTGCCTGAACTTGGCATTGCTCCTTGAACAGGGCATACCATTTAATATAAATGGGACTAGGAAGGACCGCCTCGGCTAGGTCCAGCCAGTCTTTAGTGGTGCATTGCTGGTAGGCCACCCCTTGGAGGAGGGTTTCCAACCAGGGGGACTCAGGGCCATCCTCGGCTACTGCCTTCTTTAGCTCTTTAAGGTCCTTTGCCTCCCACAGGTAACATGGGGCCGGGCATTCAGGACGGGATTCACATTGACGGGGAATCATTGAGTCAGCCCCGGGGGGGGCGTGTGGCATGTACGACGTATACTCTGGGGACTGTGGCTCTCCCCAGGGATCTTTGGGCCTTTCCCCTGCCTCTCTCCAAGAAAGGCAAACCCCCAATCCTGGGTCGTCCATATCCCCAAGTCCTCTCTGGGGCTCCCCCGACTTTACTTTCGGTTCAGAACTCCTCGCCTCATCAAACCGTGTCCAGTCCTGTTCCTCCTTCCTTCCCTGCCCCAGGGGTGGCAAAGGCTTGGGGAGGTCTTCCCTGCGGTGGAAACACGACTTCAATGCCGCCAGGGTAGGATCTTCAATGCGACAGAGGCGATCTTCTCCCAGATTAATCTCTGCTTTCCTTGCCAGCTGTTCCACCTTGTCCCATGCGTCCCAATTGAAAAGATTGGCAGCAGGTAACCAGGAGGTGAGGCGAATCGCCATTGTCCAGACCTTGTTGGCAGATGAGTCCGACAGGTAGAGCCCTCTACTCTTAAGCATATATCTCAGTGCCTTAACTGCCGGGTCCTCAGATTTATGGTTTGTGTTACCCATCTCTTGGGGTCTCACCTACCTTGATACTCACCCAGTTAGCCCTGGAGAAGAGTTCGGATGCTCTTTGAATTTTCGGGCCCTCCTTCGAGCCCCATGTTTGGCGACAGGTTTCAGGTTTCCTGTTGGGTCCCCACCCTTTCCCTGGCCGTGGCATGGGGGAAGGAATCTGGACACCCCAACACAGGAGCCGGGGATAGGTAGGTGTGCTGCCCACCCGGTTCCTCAGCCCTTTATCCGAAAGACAGTCAGATGCTGCAGGGTCTAGTCAAGCAGGAACTCGTTTATTGCAGGTGTTTACAGAGTTTATGAAGGCAAAAACCACAAGGGAAAACCCCCTTCCCTCCCCAAGCATCCAGTCATGTTAATGGTCAGCTTGTGCATGCAGCTCCCTTTCTACAGCATGGAATGTGGTTCACGAGGTGATCACACGCCATCCAGGTGCACGGAAGCAGCAGGAGCCAATCACGGTTTTTTCAAAATAGGTCAGGCCTCATCCCCCTCACTTCCTCTCGGTGCCATCTTCCTTGAGGTTCCCCACATCTGCCTTTTCAAAGTAGATCAGGCCTCGCCCCCCTCACTTCCTCTCGACACCCTTTTCCTTGAGGTTCCCCACAGTGTGTGAAATCTGTATCCCCAGGTCATATTATTTTTTAACAGTTTGATACCCTACATTTTTCAATGTCAGTTATAGCAATAGGAATGTGTGAGGCACATGAAAATTATGTTTCCCAGTAGCAAGAGTAAAAGGAAAATAATAGAAATCAATTTAACAATATAGTTTATTTAAGTTTATAGATACACACTATTTACTTTTCAACACACAGTCAATATAAAATTATGAGAGATAATTGTCAGTGTGTGTGTGTGTGTGTGTGTGTGTGTGTGTGTGTGTGTGTGGTGTTTTTCTCTTAGTCTCGCCCCATTCAACAGGTGTGCGCTGTTTTTCACTTAGACTTGCCCCATTCAACAGGTCACTAGTTCCCTGAAGCTGGTGCCTGCTGAGTCTGTGTGATGACACTTAGGCCTAAGATATCAAATGTGGGCCTTAAAGTGCAGTTCCTGAACAGAGGCACACACATCACGTAGGGACTTGTTAGGATTGCAGATTCTCAGCCCCATCCACTTGTTGAATCAGAAAATGAAAGAGAGGCTCAGAGATCTGTATTTTGTTACCCCCTCCAGGGATTCTGATGCATAATTGTGAGAACCATTGCTTGGAGTTAGAAGACATAGAAGATTTAAATATGTTTTACCTCCAAAACAAAAATGCTATTCAGGACAATTTGGGTCAACTTTCAGGAATGATGCAAAAGGAAATAAACCTTTCACAGAAGAACAAATGCTACATGATACTGCTTACATGTGCAATCTGAAATAGGCAGGCTCACAGAAACAGAACAGTGACAGCCAGTGACCAGAGGAAGGCAAAAGGGAGGCATTATGCCAAGGCTATAAAGTTTTAGTCATCAAAGATGACTAGGTCCTAGAGACCCTTTCCTTGGGCATGCAGGTAACTGGTGACCAAACCAGGGTTTAAAAAAATGACATCTTTGCCTTCAAGGTATATCTGTGTCCTTCACTATGTTAACTTGTGGGTCAGATTTATGCTCAACCCCCCTACATGTGGCCATGTTTATCTTTTTAAAAGAATATGGTTTTCAGAGTGATAGTACAAGGTTGATTTGACCTAGACTTTGTTAATCTCTCTCCTCCATTTCAAGGATGAAGGTACCGAGATAAGAGTAAGATAGCATCCAGTTCCAGGTCAATGGCCCTCAACCTAGAAATGTCTAGTCATCCATTCTTCCTCCCTCCATTCTTTTCCTCCATTCTCCCTCCCTACCTCTGTCCAGTTATCATTTTTTCCTGTCAATTTTCCAGATGTTCCTCTAAGCTCTTTCACATGTCTAAGCTCCCTTAAATGGTCTTTGTAGGCAATAGCATCCATCTTTGGTTTGGTGTCTTTCTAAATAAATCTTTTTCCTCACCCAGCATCTTAAAGGCCTAGGGTTCCGGTATGTAGATGAGGACAACATGGTTTCAGTCCGTAGTCTGTCTTTATCCAGGCCCATCTGTGTAAAGTCTAGGAAGCAGGAGTCTAGGATGGGGACAGCCCTTTTGTGAACCTCAGTACACAGACTCCTGTTCCAATGAAAGCACATGTGGTGACATCAACATAAAATCAGAAATTTCGGGAAGTCCAGCCTTTTGACATTGAGTTATGAACTGTCATCTACAAAGTTCATGTTCAAGCATCTCAGAGTTCCAAAACAACAAGAACAAACCCAAAACAATAACAAATATTCATAATGGGGCTGGCAGTGTGACTGAGTGGATAAAGGCAATTGCCTCTGAGCCTGAGGACCTCATTTAGAGTCCCAGAACCCACATAAAGGTGGAAGGAAAGAATCAACTCCTGAAAGTTGCCCTCTGACCTCCACGCTCAAGCCATGCTATGCAAGTGTCCTTGCACATATACACGGTAAATGAATGTTAAAATACTCATAGTCATTTAAGTTTATGATTTAATTTTTGACCTATTTATTTTTATTTTATGTGTATGAGTGTTTTGCCTACATGTATGTAACTGTACCCATGTTGTGCAATGCCCACGGAGACTAGAAGAGGGTATCAGATCCCCTGGAACTGGAGTTACAGATAATTACTAGCCACCATGTGGTTGCTAACTGCCATGTGGGTGCTGGGAACCAAACCCTGATCCTCTGCAAGAGCAGCCAATTCTTTTAACCACTAAGCCATCTTTCCAGGCCATAAATTTATGACTTTGTGTTGAGCCACATTCACCCATGGACCAAAGGATGGGTATATCTGCTAGACAGTCACAATATTCCTTAGACGTCAGTGAGAGATCTCGGTGGTTCACTGTGCACTGTGAAGAGCCTTGCTCTATAGAACCTGTGAAGCTGGTGTGTAGGGTTCCATGTCTCAGCGCCAACTCCCATTGACTTTTTTCTGTTAACAAAAGGCTCCTCATGGTGTTTCCTTGCCTCCCCTTTTAGAGCCTCCTCTCTGTGCAAGAGCATCAGCATTTCATGGATTGGTTCCTGGAATGTTTGAAAGGAAAAGACCTACCTCAGTATCTCAGAGTTGGGACACCACACTTCTGCTTGGTCTATCAATGTGATTCTGATTACGTTGCTTAAGCAACCCAAGTCTGCTTTCTCATTAGCAGAATGAGGATTGCCACTCCCTGAAGGGTTGTAGCAGTCCAGGGAGATGAGAAAAGGAAGCATCTTGAGATAGAGGTGCCTTGCTGGTTCTTTGTCTTTCATTTTCTCTTCCCTAGGCCCAGCCACCCTCCCTTTTAATGTACTGCTCACCCTTGGTTGTAAGGTAATCTCAGGAAAGCAGCCGCTTGGGCCCCTTCTTAAAGCCTTTATGTTCTCCAAATTAATGGGTCCTGGAGTGCTGTACAGGACCCATGACAGGAAGGATCTGAAGTCAATAGACTTGAATGGGATCAAAGCATTGTGGGGAGCAGTTACAGGGTTCTAAGAGGGGGTGATCAGACAATAAGAGCTGACTCCTAGGCAAATCATTCTGGTAGGTGTTGGAGTGGGGCTGGGCACCCTCAGAAAATAGGAACTGAAAAGGCACTGGGAACAGTAATTGGGATGCCTGTGTATTTTTCTTGAGGACATCTTCAGTAGCCTTACCTTGCCTGGCTTTTCTGGGCTGTCCTCGGGGTGGCCCAAGTTGTGGCATTGATTCTAGTGAGTCAGCAGGAAAACCCAGCTCCTTCCTCTTTACCAGGGGAGAAGAAACTAAAAGAAAGTTTTAGGTATCTATCATGCTTAACTTATTGCAGTGACTTTCCTGGAAGATTTAGGCAGAACTTTTTATTTTTATTTTTATTTTTTATTGAATTTTTGTCTATTTCATACAGAAAATCATATTTATACCTCTTCCCCTTTGGCACCTCCCATAGACCCCTGCTGGAGCTCATACATTCTGTCATTTGTATTAAGGCCTATTATATTAGTGTCCCCAGATGTTCTTCAGTGGAAGTTCATCCATCGGGGTTTAGTCCACCTATTTGAATCTCTCCCTTCAAGTACATCAAGGTAGAGCGTTTAAATGACTGCTTTTTTTCATTTGCTTTCTCAGAATGGAAATGTGGAGACTAAGGATCCACAAAGGCACCAGAAGCCTGGACTGCTTGCAATGTGGATTTGGGGCTACAGAGCAAGTCCCTGATTAGGGATTAGAATGTTTTGGGCCTAGTTGGAGGGCAGAGTTCTCATGAAGCTTACATAAGTCTTGGGTATGTAAAAGGGTCAGGTGTGGGTGTACATTGCCCCCAGTCGGTACAGTTTCCTGAAAAGGAAACACATGGGATTCCCCTTCTCCTCCAGAAACAAAGCAAGTGAGAAGCTGTTCTGGAAATGTGTGTATGTATAGTAACCATCCACCAGGCCTGAAACTACGGGAGGAGGTCATGGTCAAGATTCTCAATACCCAATCTCTGCTGGCCCTGCCACTCAAGGGCACACATGGCACTCCTGCCACAGGAGTTTCAGTCTTACAGTCGCCTGGGAAACAGACTACAGTTTAGGGAAAGTTGTACTTCACCAGCCCACTTGTATGTAGGTTAAACAAAAATGGGGAGGCGTGAACCCAGCCTCATCACATCCCCTCTGCCTCCTAGGTGTTTCTCTCTTGCTCCTCCTGGTCAGCCTGTCTCATGTCCCCCGCCTGTCTGCACACTGAGAGGTCTTCATAGGCCATTGGAACCAACCAAACAGACAAACCCACAAAACAAATAAAAAACCCACAAAATCAAAACCCAGAACAACAACAAAAAAACAAACAACAAAAACCAAAACCAAAAATCAACAAAACAAAAAATCCTTAACCAAAACAAAACAAAAATCCCAACAACAAAAACCAAAGCTCCAACCACCATGTTCCTCCCCAAAGAGAAAACACTGTGGTCCCAGGGGAAGCAGCCAAGCAGCAAGACCAGTGGGGCCAAGGTGGAGCTTTTTAGAACAGTGGGTTCCACAGGGTCAGGAGTTGCATTGTAGGTGGTGAACTCTTAGTGCCTTGCACAGTCATCCACCTGAGTTGCAAGGGTTTGCTGTTGATTGCTTGCTTTGGGGTGGTGTGTGTGTGCGTGTGTGTGTGTGTGTGTGTGTGTTTGTGTGTGTGCGCGTGTGTGTGTGTGTGTTATGTTCTTCAGTGTATACCCATCCATTCACTGGAGAATGGTTAACCTATCTAGTGTCACACCCTGAAAGAAACCCAAAACTCCTTCTCTTCAAATCAACCCTGCTTCAGTTGTGTGTATGTGTATGCTCCCATGTGTGGTTTTTGTTTTTTTGGTTGTTTTTTTTTTTTCTCTCTCTGCATAGCCCAAGCTGGCCTCAAACCCCTGATCATCCTGCTATCGAGAACTGGGATAACAGGTGTGTGTCACCGCGCCCTGCTTGTCTGTGCTACTTTTGGAGCAGAGGACCCTAGCTGCTACCCTGTGCTGGATGGCCCAGGGTTGCAGCCTGCTTGCCTCAGCCAGCTGTCTGAGCCTGTTAGCCTCAGCCGCCAGGAACCGGGCTGATTTGGATCTGCTCGGCTGTTGTGGGCTTGATGGACAGATGTGGCATGCAGCAGAAAGTGGTGACTTCTAAGCCTGGCTGCCTGGGACAGTTGTGCAAATTTGTAATGCCCAGGACTTGACATCAGTGATCCCAATGCAACTAGCCCACTAGACCTGAATAGCAGTTTTCAGACAGTGACAACTGCCAGTTGCAACATGGGATGGCCCTAGCCCGTCAGTCTAGGCAAGTGTTCCCTGTGGCTGCCTTCCCTCCTCCAGCTCCTCAGAGTATCTCCAGTCCTTCCTCCTGTCTTCCTGTTCAAGACTCCAACACCCCTTTCCCAGCCCTACTTGGATGCCCTGCTGCAGCACCTCACACTGCTGTGTGTGCTGACTGGATATTTTGTACGTGTATGAGTGTGATGTGCCTGAGTATGTGCACATGTGGAGGCCTGAAGTTGATATAGAGTATCTTTCTAAATCTTACATCCTAAGGCAGCTTTTCCTCTAGTCTGGCAAGCCATCTTGCTAGGAGATTCCCTCTCTCTGCCTCCAGCACCCAAGATTATAGGCAGTCCAGTAAGCATACCTGGCTTCTTTTATTGGGGTTCAAGGCATCGAAACTCCAGTCTTCATGGGTAATTTGCCAATTGAACCCATCTCCCCAGTCCCAGAGACCTAGCTTTTATTTCAGTATGGGTGGGAGGAATGCTGCATGGTCCCAGGTTCTAGAGCTTTCCTCCCAGGCTTTGTGGGCTTGTCCTTTTGCTAATAAATGAAGAGATTCTTGCTGAATGTGCGAACTCTTTGAGACTTTTGATCTGGACAGTTGACCTAAGATACAGCATAGCTTCCTTCAGAGGACCAAAGTCACTGCCTAGTGCCTGTGTTAAGTCAGGGACTTCGTGATCATTAGGGAGCAAATGAAGATTGAATCCAGATACTATGTTCTACTTGCATGTGTGTTTCTCGCTTCCTTCTCTTACATTCATTATGTTTTCAGACATGGTTTCACGTAACCAAGATGGCCTTGAACTCCTGGTCCTCATGCTTCCACCTCACAAGTGCTTATACCTCTACACCCTGCCCT
>NW_008355159.1:38076-40498 GCF_000622305.1 Nannospalax galili
TATATATATATATACTGTCTAGGGGCTGGAGAGATAACTCAGCAGATAAGAGCACTCGCTGCTCTTTCAGAGGATCCGGGTTTGGTTCCCCAGCACACAGTAACTATGCTCCAGGGGATGATCTGACTCCCACTTTTTGACTCCTGTGGGCATTGCATGACAGGGGTGTACTTATATACATTCAGGCAATACATTCATACACATAAAATAATAATAAAATATTTTAAAGATCCTGTATCAAAAAATATAGACTGACTACTAAGAAATAAAACTGTGAGGAATGCATGCACTACAGCTGTAAGTAACAAGTACTAAAACTGGACATGGGGGGCACATGCCTGCAATCCCAACACTTAAGGAGGCCGAAGTAGAAGGTTACAAATTCAAGACCAACCTGAGATGCACATCTCTGTATTCCTGTCTTCGACCAAAAACAAAACAAATAGAGGAAGTAGAATCCTTAAGGCTAAGGAACCTTCCCCAAAGGGGTACAGCTATAACTTATAGAATGGCAGACATATCACTATGGTGGTATGCTGGTGGAACCGTCTGCATATCCATTCCCTGGGATTTTCTGGATACCTACTGTCCAGAAGATGCTGGAAATCCACCCTCTAGAATTTGCCAGATGTTTTCCCTCTAGAATGTTGGGAAAGTTGCACTCTTTATTGAATTTTTGTGTATTTTATACAGAGTATCTCAATCTTAATTATCTTTATACCCCCATTCTCCCACTGGAACCCATATACTCTTTTAAACAGCCTCCCTAGAGAGCCCAGGGGCACCAGGGGCAGAAATCTTTTCATCCTATACCACTTCTCCAGTTTACAAATAAGTCATAGTGCTGGAGCTGGAGAGATGGCTCAGCAGTTAAGAGCACTGACTGCTCTTGTAAAGGACTTGGGTTTGATTCCCAGCACCCACACGGCGACCAATAACCATCTGTAACCTCAATTTCAGGGGGTCCAATGTCCTCTTCTGACCTCTGTGGGCTTTGAAGGTCATGGGTGCACTAACATACATGCAGGCAATACACACATACACATGAATATTAAAAATATGTAAAATATTTAAAAAATAAGACATAGTGCTAATCTCTAGGAACTTAGAGAGAGGCATGTTAGTTAACAAGGACATTTTAGTATCAGGCTAAGTAATACAAGCACTTTGGGGCGGTAAAACTAACCTGTTCGTGGATCCCAGAGGGGTGACTCATTTTTTTACCAGTAGACTGTATAAAAAAGTGTTTTGGTTCAGGGATTGTGAGAACAGACTTAAGAGCTCTGTATTGTGGCACACACCTAAATCCCACCACTCTGGAGACAGAGGAAGAGGATCAGGAGTCCAAGGTTATTCTCTACTACAAAAAGTTCCAGGGTAGCCAGGACTACCTGAGAACATTCATCAAAAACAAACTCCACAAATGCCCATAAATCAACAAACACCCATAAAGCAACATATAATCAAATGTATCATTGAGTCCTGGAGTCCAGGAATTCAAAGTCGGTTTGGGCTACATATGAGACCTTGTCTGTGGGAAGTTTTTGTGTGTGAGAGACGAGAGAGAGAGAGAGAGAGAGAGAGAGAGAGAGAGAGAGGAGCGAGAGAGAGAGAGAAAGAGACCTTAAGGCTTTGAGCAAGTCAAACTCTAAGCATCAGTTTTCTAATCCTTAAAATGGAATATTAGTAACACTTTCTTACAGCTTGTGGCGAGCACTCAGAAATCATAGATATTATTTCCTTAAGGAATGAAGCACATTTGGAAAATGACAAATAGAGACATGTATCCTAAGCACTGGGATGACATGGAGAAATCTGACAATTATTAGGTGTATATGTTAAAAGTCTGAATTATATTTTCTTACTTTATTGACATTTAAATTAATGCACTGTCAGCAATGGTGACAACATGCACAAGTCCTATGCAAGCTCAAACCAGACAAAATCCAGGTGTAGACATGGGGAAGTGTACAAGAAATCCTAAACCCATCTAAGGAACTTTTGGCAATTGATGGCTGCTGAGGGAGAAAGTCGGTATCCTAAGGGATGGGTCTCTTGGTGGGCCCAGTGGACAGATCCACACTGAAGGACACTAAGGGACACAAGTCACTCTCAATCTCTCTCTCTCTCTCTCTCTCTCTCTCTCTCTCTCTCTCTCTCTCTCTCTCTCTCTCTCTCTCTCTCTCTCTCTCTCTCTCTCTCTCTCTCTCTCTCTCTCTCTCTCTCTCTCTCTCTCTCTCTCTCTCTCTCTCTCTCTCTCTCTCTCTCTCTCTCTCTCTCTCTCTCTCTCTCTCTCTCTCTCTCTCTCTCTCTCTCTCTCTCTCTCTCTCTCTCTCTCTCTCTCTCTCTCTCTCTCTCTCTCTCTCTCTCTCTCTCTCTCTCTCTCTCTCTCTCTCTCTCTCTCTCTCTCTCTCTCTCTCTC
>NW_008355159.1:40516-41865 GCF_000622305.1 Nannospalax galili
ATATATCTTAAATTGGGTGGGGGACAGTGTGTAGAGGAGATCTAAATAACATTAAGCTATATTGTATTGAATTTGCAATAATTCAATCAAAAAATAAAAATTAAAAATAAAACAATGTACTCTGTGTAGGACACTCCACAAAGAGTAGAACTGAGCAACTGACTGCTGCCTGCACTGTATAAGCTATTTTATTTTTGAGATGTACATTTCTTTTAATTGGTGAAGAGAGGAGAGTCAAGAACACGTTTGTTAGTCTTCCCCTGGCCTTGCGGAGTTGCGCATGCGCACTGGGTGCTTCTGCGCACTGGGTGCTTCTGCGCAGCTGCAGGAGCCCGTTTAGTTTGGCGCCCTTTTGTGCTCGTGCTTTTGTGCTCGTGCCTTGTAGGCGTTGGCGGCGTCACGTCCAGGGTGGGGAAGTCAGTGCTCTGGCGGTTGCCGATCAGAGTGGGTGTACTCCTTTTGGACTCCCTCACAATGCCTGAAGAATACGGTAAGAATCCACCCCATTTATCTTACTAGCACCCACATTTAGTCAGGGCTCAGATATCCTGCGCCTTAGACAGCAACGCCCGCAGTAGTAGGCTTTTCTGGTCATTGAGCCTGGACTTTAATGGAGGTCGCTCGTTCTGGTCAGTGACCACGGATTTATCAGTGTGGGGATTGGTTTGTGCTTGGGTGAAAAGCAGGGTGGTAGAGACTGAGGGAGGGGTTCCAGGTCTCCCAGAAGCCGGAGGCTTCTCTGAGGGACTCACGGTTTTCTTAAGATTTGAAGGTAACGTGAAGACCGTTGGTGTCCCCAGCCTATGAGGTAATTTTTAGGATTCTTGGCGTCAGGGTGGTGAGGAGGCGCGAGGTGCATCTAGGGCTCAGGGCCTTCATTGTTCCGGAAGCTTGAGGGGATCTGAGAGAATCATGGCGGCACCCCCGCCTCAGACTGGGCTTGAGGTGAACTTTAGGTTTGGGGTTACCAGAGGCTCATGGCAGCCTGGGAGCTTTGGGCATTGCTAAGGCTGTGGTGGGTTTTAGAACTTCCGATGTGTTTTGGGGTTTGTTGGGAATTGGCGGACAGAGGGAATACGTGCCTCCATGGAGCGTAGGAGGGCCTCCGGGGACTCTTAGGCTAGAGGCATCCTGCAGGCAACATCGCCCACGCTCCGGAAGTGTAGCCCCGCCCCCATCCACGCCTCTGAGGCTTCCACCGAGGTCATGAGTCAGGGGCCTGCAGGCAACATCGCCCACGAGAGTCTTGCGCCCCAGCCCCAGCCCCACCCCAACCCCCGCATTTGAGGCCTCCACCGAGGTCATGAGTCAGCAGCCTGCAGGCAACATCTCCCAGGAGAGTCTTCTGC
>NW_008355159.1:41891-57317 GCF_000622305.1 Nannospalax galili
TCCTAAGGAGGCTGCTGGCCTCGCGAGGCTCCGTTGCTTCCAAGTGCTTCTGGGAGCTCCTGGGCATGTCTCGGGCTCAAGACCTAACCAGAGCTGCAGAGGGCTGTTAGCACGCCCAGCTCGGACTTGGTCTGGTTTTGTGCGAACCGGTGGCTAGTTCGTTCCAGAGTTTCTAGCACCTGGAAAAGAGTTTTGGCAAATCGCTAGCCTGGATGGTGGGAGGAGCGTCCTGGGGAGCGTGGCGCCGCCGCTGGTCAGCTGTCCAGGCGTGCTCTCCAACAAAACAAAACGAAACAAATAAAAAACAAAACAAAACTGTTTTTGTCTTTTAGTTTTCACAGTGTGTGGCTTCAGCTATTGGTGGCAGTCACTTGTGACTGGATAGAATTTTCTTTTCAGGAGCGATGAGTCTGCACTTTACACTTTCAAATCCAAACAACTCCTGCACTGATTTGCCCGCCAGCGCGTGGGATTTGGAATCCGGTCTCTGAGTACTTAAAAGCAGAGCATACTTCCTAAAAGGAGCGGGTGCTTTTCAAATCCCCTCTTCTTTTGGCGGCGATGGGAGCAAGATCAGGAGGGATCCAGGCTCTCATTTTACCAAGTTCTGACTCTAAGAAGTATACAAACCGAAACTCCGGAGTTTGCGAGGATGACTTTTGAGAGACCAGTGGAATTTGGGGCTTTGCTGTTAAGTGTGTTTTATTGAAGACAGTCGAGCCTCTTTTATTTTAAATACATTAAGGAGGAGGAAGAAAAGAAAGATCTAGAGATGTGTGGAGGAGTTTTGAGCTTACTCTTTACTTTCCACAGGCAGATGTGCAAGCCAGATACAACTGAAAAAATGCTGCAGTCCCTGTAAAGGGGGGCGCCTTGCTCCTGGGGGTCCTTTGATAGAAAAGACTCAGAATTCATCCTGCTTTGGGGTTTTATAACATGAAGTAGTAAGCCGTTTTAATAGTTGTAGAATGTGATTTTCAGAGCAAACTTTCTTTCAGGAATTGCATAAAACACGACACGAGCTAGAGGCAGTTTCAAACCTCATGTATCTGACCTGTTAAAAACTGGGGAGGGGGTAGGATGAAATTTAACTGTTTTTATCCCCCGTGTGGTCCACTTCGTAGCCTCCGATGCTGGGTACAGACAGTGGAAGGGGTACTTTTGTTGGTTTTTTGAGACTGGGTCTCACTAAGGAGTTCGGGCAGTCCTGGCAATCTTCTGTAGTCTGCCTCCCACTTGCAAGGATTTCAGGCGTGTGCCACCCCCTGGGCAGCAGGAACTGTTTTGAACAGTACATCCAGAAGATTTAGAGAGTGCTTGGTATTTTTTTTTTTTATTTAAACAGGATTGTGGTTTTTGTTTTGTTTTGTGGAATTCTGCTTTTTTTTTTTTTAATTGGAGAGGAGAAACCTTGGTGGAGTTTCCATCCTTTGCGTTGCCAGCTCTAGCTTGGAGATTTTGTTGATATTCAAAATTTATCTTACAAATATCAAGCCAGGTGTGGTGGCACACACACCTCTAATCCCAGCAGTGGGGGACAGAGTGGGTTAGACGAGAGCATCCTGAGTTCTGAGCCACCCTGAGCTATATTAGTAAAACCTTGTCTCAAAAAGAATCAAAATAGAAAGCAGGTGTCATGGTGCTGCACACTTGTAATCCAGATACTTAGGAGGAACACCAGGCCAGACTGGGCAACACAGGGAGACCCTATCTCAGAAAACCCAGAATAAATTATTTATCCAGTGTTTTCTTAGTTTCTTCGGATGATGTCTAAGGATTAGAGAAGTCTAATAAAGTTACTGCACAGACATAGCCACCCACGTAAGTACTTGTATGTGTTTTGTTTGTGTTTCGGTTTTGTTTTTGTTTTTCAAGGTATTTACCTTTGGATCCTTTCCCCCTTTTAACATTATCTTCGAGCAGTTCTGATATCAATATACGTGCTTTGGAAACATGCCATTTCTTCTGAAATACCATAATTTATTTAATCTTTTGTTTAACTATTTTGCCCAGATAGGTAGCTAGTTCCTGATGTTCCATTTTTCTATGAGGTCTATTATGTTCAGAGTGACTGTTCAAGCCCAACACCACATATTATAAGTGAGAAAACAAAGACAAAAGAGTTAATATACTTGTCCCAAAGTCATATCTTTGACTAACTACAAGCCTGAGCTATACTTCATTATGTGATTCCTAATTCAGTACCACCATGTCTCTCACATAGCTAGTTGATTTATTCTGTTTTGCTCATTTCAAATAAATATAAGAATCAAGAGTTATAATGCAATGAACTCATGATCTGTGAGTAAATATTTTAAGCTTAAACATGTTCTTGTGTGCAGTCTCATGTGTATTTGTGTGTTCTTGTGGGTGGATGTGTTTGCATGTGCTCATACACAAGTGTTCATGAATGTAAAGCCCCAAGGCCAACTTTGGGTGTTGTTCCTCAGGAGCTGTCCACCTTAGTTTTTTTAAAAAATATTTTATTTATTATTACTTTTAATTTTGTGTGTATGAGTGTATTGCCTGCATGTGTGTAAGTGTACTTGTGTTGTGGTCGTACAGTGCCCATGGAGGTCAGAAGAGGGCGTCGGATTCCCTGGAACTGGAGTTATGGATAGTTGTTAAGTGCTGTGTGGGTGCCAGGAATCGAACCTGGGTCCTCTGCAAGAGTTGCCAGTGCTCTTAATTGCTGAGTTATCTCTAGTCCTCCCACCTTGTTTTTGAGACAGGATTTCATTTGTAGTGGAGTAGGCTAGGCTGCCTGGCCAGCCATTGAGCTCTGCCTCTGCCTTTCCAGAGCTGTAATACACATTATCCCCATGCCCCACTGTTTTCACATGGGTTCCATGGATCAAACTCAGGTCCCTCCTCATGTGAAAGTGGTAAAGCACTTTATAGACAGAGCTCTTGGTCCATTCCTAATTTTTTTTCTTGAGATAGGCTCTCACTGTGTAGTACTGGCTGGCCTGGAACTTGCTTTGAAGACCAGACTGGCCTCAAACCCACAGAGATCTGTCAGTGTTGGGGTTAAAAGCCTGAACCATTACATGTGGCAAAATGTAATTTTTAAGATTTAAGAAATAAGAAAACCCATTTAGTATTCTTAAAATATATAACATGTTGTCTTTCTTAGTTATTTGAATTGTTTGAGTTGATAGCTTCTTATCTAGTTCATGCGTGTTTACCACTTTCATGTTTTGTGAGATTCAGTCTGAATTTGTTTCTTAATATTCATATTTTATCCATCATCAAGCACTACGAACTTGTTTTTCGAGAGAAAATTTGGAATCTATTGATCATTACAAATATGGTCATTAGACATCAATTTCATAATTTAAAATTTAAAGGAAAAAATAATTGAACACAGTGTAGTATAAGTGTTAACATTTATGCCTTTTTTAATGCTGCGGATTGACTCCATTGCTGTGAGCATTCTGAGCAAGCTCTCTACTGCTCTCCAAGATGATACTAATTCTTTTTTTTTTCCTTTTCTTTCTTTCATTTATGGTCTTTTTGAGACAGGATCTCCCTGGAGCCCCAGGTGTCATAGAACTCATTATGTAGACCAGGCTGGCCTTGATCTCACAGTGATCTACCTGCTTCTTTAAAAAATTTTCTGTGTGTGTGTGTGAGAAAGAGAGAGAGAGAGAGAGAGAGAGAGAGAGAGAGAGAGAGAGAAATATTGATTGATTCATTGATTGATTGAGTGCATGCTGCACAGTTGTGTGTACCTAAGGAGGCCAGAAGGGTGTCAGATCCCCTGGAGCTGGAGATACAGGCAGTTGTGAGCCACCTGATGTGGGTGCTGGGAACTGAACCCAAGTCCCCTGCAAAAGCTACAAATGCTCTTAAACACTGAGCCATCTCTCCGCCCCTCCCTCTACCACCTTGATGTTTCTTAACTAGAAGACAGTTATTGCTGGAATGAAGAATTTTAGTACTCTACATAATTGGAAATACTAAAAATAAATAATAGTCCCTATATATATCCACATATCTCAAAACCCCACACTAAATAATCGACTTGTTAGATAACTTATAATCATCCCAAATATAAAAATACATAATAGAGTTTGTCAAGTAAAATACAATTTTTTGGTTAGGTGTGGTAGTGGCTCTCCTTTAATCCCAGCACTTGGGAGGCAGAAGCAGGCAGATCTCTGTGAATTTGAGGCCAACCTGGTCTACATAGTGAGTTTCAGGCCAGTCAAAGCTGCATAGTGAGACCCCGTCTCAAAAACATCAGTTTAAAAAAAATTCCATGATTTTATATAGTAGTTTTCCTACCTGGAAACTATATGGTGCTTAATCTAAATTTTCTTTTCTTAGACGTTGTTCTTACAAACATGGACAGTGACAGTGATAGCCTCATTGATATTGAAATAATGCTGCTGAGTGACGGTTTTCAATCAGATGGTATCCCAGATACCTCCGATGATGAGGAGGAAGAGGAGGAGGAGGAGGAAGAAGATGGTGATGATGTCGAGGAAGAGGATGATGATGATAACAAGGAAGAGGATGATGATGAGTATGAGGAGGAGAGTGATGGTGAAGACGAGGATGATAGTGTCAGCACTTTCACGAGTCTGGAATCCTGTAGTCAAGACACTGAAGACAGTGATGAACAAGAATCTGAAATGGAATCTGGTAATTATTTTGTTGAATTTCCTCCTGGGTGAAGTGTTGTTGCCTGGTCTAGGTGTGTGTGTGTGTGTGTGTGTGTGTGTGTGTGTGTGTGTGTGTCCTTTGCATTAGTTATTACAATAATTAATTTTTAATTGATAGGAAGCTGGATCTTCATGAAATATAGTGTTTACACGTGCTTGTGTTTTCCTTTTATGTTTTCTACATTTCCTTTTGCCTTATTCCTTCTTAGGGGAGCAGTCTCAGAAAATATTCAGGAGAGTATATTCTATCTCTGAAAATTTACTTTTGTCTACCAGCTATAATTATAGCTATTTCATTGTAAAACAAAAATGGACAGCTAAAATTGAAGAGCTTACATGGATTATGAATCAGGTGACATAGCTGTGTATAAAATTGAAAAAATAAAAATCTTGTGGAACTAAGTAGTGATTATTATTTGCAAAATTTAAACTCAGTATACAAAATCAGTCATTTTACTACCTGCCAGTAATAAACAATTGGAATGCTAAATTAAAGCACAAAGCTGTTTATATTAGTACCCAAAATAGTTCACAGAAATGTTCCTGTAACCACAGCTATTGTAGTACTTCCAGTTTCTTTCCACCCACCATCATGAAGGAACTGTAAGACCATTCATAGCCTTGGAAAGCCAAGAGACACTTTGCAATGTTTCTTCAATTGTTATATGACAGTTTATTCTGTGCTCTTAAAGAGTTGGGCAAGATAGGACATATGTTAGGTTTTGTAGGTCTAGAGACTCTTGTCTTAAATATTTAACTCTGCCAGTAATATAACTCTTGAGTAATATAAATGTCCCTTGAAACCATTTATTAAAGTCTTAGCAGTGGTCTTTTGTTTATTTGTTCTTAGCACTTACTGTGTAAGGTCTAAGTTATAAAACACTCCTTCATAGTTTGGGTTTGCTTTTAACTTTGATGATTATTCTTATCACAGGCAGTGTAGCCCTTCTGTTCTTAAAGAGTTATTCTAAATTACTCACTGAAGGATTCTTGTTTTGTCACTCTCTAAAATTCAACCAGGCTCCAATTTGAAGTGGAATGCTAAGAACATATCCATAGTAAGATTTTTAGATAGTGAGTGTATAAAGTGACTTTTTTTATATGCTGCTTTTCAGAGGTGGAACATGCACTAAACCAAGGTGACCAAGGAAATACACAAGGACAGCAAGGTCCTAAGAATTCAAAAAGATGCAACTCTAACTCAACGGATTTTTCCCCAGTGAACAAAAGAAGACGAGGAAGTCTTCCACACAGTTTAATGGTTTGTATATGAAAGTGAAACTTTTGGGTCTCATTTCACTATATTTCTTTTGGTCAAATTTATTCTAACTTCAGAACATGAAAGGCACAAATTTTAAAAGTGTTTTTTTGTGACTTGAAAAATTAGAATATCATACTCCTATGAAGATAATATTTCTGTTATCCTACAAAGGTCCCCCATGCCTTTTTCCAGCAAGCCCTTATCTTCCCTAACTTTGAAGGAAATCCAATTTTGATGGTTTTTCCATCCAAGGATAATTTTGCCTGTATACAGCCTCATAAAAATAAAGAATAGGGAAAAATATGTTGTATAAATACCATCACATTTTTTTTGTATTTCACACTTTTTCTCCTAAGGTAGTATTTGTAATATCACAATTTCATGCCCATTTATTCAACAGTGGTATTCTTATGAATACATATAATTCCATTGTTAACAGTTTTGAGCTATTGTGAGTAAAATGACTGTGAACATGGTTAAGGAAGTCTTTTTGGATTATATGTTTGAATTTAGTTTGAATAATCACCTAAGAGTAGAAATACTGAGTTCTAGCATAGATAAAAATTTAATATTTTAAAAAGCCAGGCATGGTGGCACATGCCTTTGATCCCAGCACTTGGAGGTAGAAGCAGTCAGATCTCTGTGAGTTCAAGGCCAGCCTGGCCTACATAGTGAGTTCCAGGCCAGCTGAAGCTACAGGGAGACGCTGCTCAAAAAAGGCAAAAAATTAATATTTTACAAAATTTCCAAATTTCACAAATGGTTGTGCTGTTTGAGATTTCCATTATATTCAGTGTTTGGTGACCTCTAGAGCTGAATAAAATAGACTATATATAAATCAGTTTAAAAAGAGAGAGGCTTATTTACTTGCATAAGAACATGGATATTCATGCCACATAAGTGCTATAGGCAATTCCCAGTTTCTATAAGCCACAATATTTTTTTAGAGATAATATTAATTGTCTACCAAGTGCCATGGTTTTGGACAAAGTTATTTGAAAGCACTTTGGAAAGCATTGAGGCACTACTTTAGGATAAGGTCACAGTATTGTATTTATAATTACTAGTCTTACTATAATGCCGTATAATTTTGAATATGTGATAAGTGTATAATGTCTATTTCAAGTAATTTCAATCATGTATTTTAGAGGAAATATGTTGATAACTGCTTAATGTACTTGCATTAAGATTATCCTTAAAGTCCGTAATTTTTATAGTTATTATAATTAAATATACTGTTTTCTTGCTACTTCGTTATTTCTATCTTGTTTTATTCCAAAGAAGGACTGTTTCCTGTTTTGTCCACAGAGTGTCACTGTTGGATTATTTGAAAATCAAGAGCCATTTAAACTTTGGTTCTTTGTTCATGGTTAGAAATATTTCCTTTTATAACAGAAATGGTTCTAGGTTACTGGAAGTCTAGTCTGTCTGTCCTAAAGTACAGACGGGGTTACAGTCAATGGAAATTGTGACTTTAGGGCAGTTGTATTAATAAGAACGCAGTTCCACCAGTACCTCTTTTCATGTTGCTGTAGTGTATGCAGTTTAAAGGTTTTTTGATATAACAAATAGAATTTTGGTGCTTCTTGAAAAGAAAATAGATATCCTGAACTTTCCTTTAAGTTTTCGCTTTTATATTTCCTTTTGGTTTCTAAATAAATATTCAAATAGAGTAGCTGGTTGTGAAGAACTTGTAAGTATTGTTAATGTATGTGCATCAGATTTGGAATCTATACATATCAAATGCGAATTGTTAAATATTTTCACACTAAGGAAACAGTTTTTATTTTTTGGTTTCATGGGCTTCATTCATGCTATGTAAGGTCTCTCCCACTGAACCTTCTACCAAGCCTTAAATTCTTTTTCCGTTTTCTTATATTGTCAATTTAGTTTAAACTCATGCTCAAGGACACTCCTGAATTTTCTTTTTATTAGACAATGAGCTATCATTAACCATTTTGATTTCCTCTTATATGAAATTCAGAGATTTATTTTGCAGTGCTGGAGATCAAACCTGTATGGTAGGCAAGTGGTCTACATTGAGCTACATCTCCAACACAGTTTACAGCATTTTTGAACCCTGTTTAATTGGGTTTCCTAATTTTAAAATAATTCAAAATTTTTAAGAGTTATACAGTACCACAGAGTTCTCCAAATATGTGCCTCTTAGCATCTTTCCTTATATAACTTAAAATTACAATGATTGTACTGTAATGAAAACTAGGAAGTAAACATCGATACAGTACTATTATATTAGTTTTTAACTTTATTCCTTGTTTGAATTTTGACATTCTCTCCAAATCTCACTTTTTCCCTGTTGCCAGATCCAAACTGATATCTCACATTGAATTGCTTATTATTTTTAAAATTTGGTTTGAGAATTTTATACATTAGTACACTGTACACTGTATTTTTATAATTTCCATTCCACCCTCATCCTCATCCAACTCCTCCCATGTCCCCCCACCCTCTCTAGAATTCATGACCTTGTCTTCTGTACTTATTGCTACACACACACACACACACACACGCACACACGTGCAGACGTACACATTGAATTTAATTGTCTCCTTAGCCTCTTCTGATCTGTCACAGCTCCTCAATCCCATGTTATTTTGACCTTGACATTTGATGTCAGTTTGTAAAATAAAATGTCTCAATTTTTTTGGATCTAATAACCGCCTTTGCATACACTGAGATGTTATCTCCTTGTTGAACCACATCAGGGGGTACATGGTGGTGGTGTCTGTACATTTTTTTAATGGTTGTTTTACATTGATCACTTGATTTAACACAGTATCTTCCCATTTTTCCTTTGTGTAAATATCTTGGGTGGAAGGGTACATTTTGATTCTCTTAACATCCTGTTTCTTCCAAACCCACTGTTTTGAGTTACATCTATCCATGGACTTTAACTGGGCCACCTTTACTTGCCTAATGGTTACTCTCTATTTCTTTAGTCCTTCTATCTTTATTAGAATTAAATAGATAGAATTCATTTCTTAGGACGATCCACCACTTACTTCTCAATTACTTGTTTATATATAGTCATATCAAAACAGACTCATGAGCAATTATTGTATTATGAGTTACAATCCAATATTAATTTAATTATACAATAATTAAATTATATGTATTTATTTCAGAACACAGTCAGAACATGTACTGTATTATGTCTTGCAAGACAGTAGTTTCTTACCTCACTGATACGATTTTCCACTGTTGGCTTTTGGGAGTACCTTCCTGTTGGCTCCTGTGGCCTATCTGCCCTCCCACCACTTCTTTTGTGACATCTCAAGGTATTCTGTTCTCATCTGTATTTCCCCTTCCATAGTTCTGGAATTCAGCTTTTGATGGAATCCCTCTTTTGTTGGAGAATGGTATTTAGAAACCTAGATCTGGACACAAGGTGTGTTCATTGTTACTCTTGTGTTGGTAATGTTTATGTCACAGATCTTAGGGCCCTCTCAGTGGACAGAGCTGGGAAATAATCCATGCAGTATACATGTGTGTATGGGTGTGGGTGTGTGCGCCCCTTGAGTGTACCATGCATGAGCTTTACCAATAAGCTACGTTACTAGCCTTGTCTTCATATTAAAAGTATGTTCATACTAATATTCAGCAGTAACTTTTGTTAAACTTAGGTCATTTTCTTGTCATTTGTATGTGGGTTTAGGCTTTGCTTTATCCTTGCTTTATCTTACTAGATAATTAAAATGGGCAACTATTTTAAAAGATTTTTCTACTCTTTAGTTCCTAGTGATGTCAAATGCTGACCTTTGTTTTTATAATACTCATAGAAGAACAAAATATTTGAAAGATTCTGTGATGAAAATATCTGAAAGCAGCTTAAAGAACTTCATCAGTTTTGCAAAGTGTCCAAGTTCTGTCTTTCAAATGTAACTTTCTAAAATATTGAACATATTTTATTGTATTTATTCATTGTAGTATTAAAATTTTCTTGTGTTCTATAATTATCCCATTGTGATGCAGATTGAAATTTCCAGTTAGAATACTATCTCAGTGTGTGAAGTAGAAGTATTGTTATTATAACTTATTAAAAAGCTTATAATTAACTGGGCCTAGTGATGCAGGCTTATAATCTTAGCTACTTTGGAGACTGAATCAGAGGGATCTCAAATTCAAGCCCAGCCTGAGCAACTTAGTGAGACCCTGATTCAAAATAAGAAGTGAAAAAAGTCTTGGGGATATAGCTTAGTAGTTGAATGCCTACCTAGCACATGTGAGGCTCCATGTTCAATCCCCATTACTGGTTAAAAAATAAAAGAAGAAAAATCTCACAATTAATTAAGTGCACTTAAAACTCTTCTATCTAAATTCTTGGTATTTTAAGTTTTCCAGTGTAATCTTCTATGACAATTGGCTGATTTGGATGCAGTCTTATTATGAGTCTAATTGCATATCAAGAGATCTTAAGTGAAACAAACTGGCAACCTATTCATATTTGGTGAGAAATTTTATCTCATGTAATATTGAGGGGATTTGGGAAAATAATCTTGTTACTAGAGACTTATTTAGGTAATTATCAAGGATATTGTGAGCTGCATATCCTAGAGGCAATGCTGAGCGTGGGTGCACGCCTGTAGTCCCAGCCCTTGGGAGGCAGAGGCAGGTGGATAGAGCTCTGTGAGTTCGAGGCCAGCCTGGCCTACATAGTAAGTTCCAGGCCAGCTGGAACTACAGGTAAACGCTGTTTCAAAAAGACCAAAAAAAATGCTTACCATCCCATAAGATTTCTTGAATAGAATGAGTTAAGATAGTTTGAAAGGTACAGGCCTATAATCTCAGTTACTTGGGAGGCTGAAGCATGAGGATTGCAAAGTCAAGGCCAACCTGGGCAATTTAGTGAGACCTTGTCTCAAAATAAAAAGATAAAAAGAGCTGGGCCTATAGCCCAATAATCGAGCCCTTGCCTAGCCTGCATGAAGTTCTAAGTTCAAACACCAGTAAAATAATAAATAACTAAATGAGTAAGTAAATAAATAAATAAAGTTTGAGGTTCAGCAGGGCTGTTATGTTCTACAGTGCCAAGACCTTAGACCCCAATAGTCTGTGGTGTAGTCCTCAGCCAGGAGCCCAGCAATCAGACAAGCTGGGTGGAATGTGATGTCAGGGATGAAAAATTCTTGGCTTCCCAAGCCATGCCCCAAAGAAGTGGCCCTTGAGCCTACTTACCTTTTGTGACAGTTCAGCTCCTGGTATCCTCCACTACTTCCTCCCTAGGCCGTGCTGCTTGTAGTTCTTGGTCCTCTCTTCTCTCATTTCCTTTCAGGAGTTCCATTTCCTTGGGCAGGCATCTGGTGTGCCCCCAGCCTGTTGCTGGGAGGCTGGAGTGCCAAGGAGCAGCCCATTTCGGCACAGGTGTCTTCTGCATGGTGACCATTTCATAACCCCAGTCAGTTACTACAGTCAACAAACCTGCCAGATTCTGGCCTTCTTTGGAACATTCTAGATCATGAGAAGTGATGTCTTCCACTGCCAAAGACTAGCACTTTCACTGATTTCTGCATCTGCCCTTCTCGATGGTCAGAGACTTATGTGTGTTGGGCCCAGTGCCCGTTTCCCCAGTCATGTATCCAGTCGCCACAGGCCCTGTTTTTCCTTTCCTCCAAATTTTCTGCAACTTCAAAACACTACTTCCATTGCCTGCCTTTCGATGGCAGGTCTCGCCCTCACTCTTGCTCTCCCTTGAGAACATAGCCCCTTGGATAGCGTTTATACTGGTTGTTTAAAAGTTGAGCTTACTTTATTTCTCTGTGTTTTTTAACACATTGCTCCTTCTACCCTGTGTGCCTCTCCATGTATTTTCACCCAGCCTGTGCCTTCTCACTATTAAATGTTCCACTCAGACTCCATTTTCTCCGTAAACTTTGAACTGCCAGTCAGGGTTCTCTTTGTTCTTCTGGGCTTGTTTAGCCTCCCCTCTTTACTTCTGTCATGGTAAGCAGAAGCGATAATAATAGCAATAATGATACTAATAAATTACTGAGCTGTGTTGAATCAGTCATTGTGCAGTACTGTTATTGTATTAGCATAATGCTACAGCAATGCTTTTGTCCTAAGGAGAACCCCTAAGAGATATTTTCACTCCAGTTCTGCAGAAGAGGAAACTGAAGCACAGGAAGGTCAAGTGACTAGCCCAACATCACACACCTAACAAGTGACAGAATTCTGGTATTGGGGCAACCCTGTGCCTCTAGAGCTGCACTGTTTACCTAAGTGCTACAGTCCTGGACTTCTCTCATTTGAGGCTTTATCCAGACACCCAGGGGCTTGTTAAAACCCATTCTCCTGTTTCCAATCAAGTTCTCCATTAGTAGGTGTTGGCAGAGCCCTCGATTTTTCATTTCTCAAAGTTAGCACCTTCCTGGATGGGAAGTGGCTGCAGCACAAATGTGGAGGAGGCTTGCAGCAGCTGTGATGTTCTGGCTTTCTGGCACTGAAGATATTTCTAAGTGTGCATGCATTAGATAGTGCAGAGGCAGGTGGAGACTCCCTCTCTCAGCCAAGTGAACTGTGTGTCCCAACCAGATTTCACATAGAAAATGGAGCATTTTTGACTCTTGGAGAACTTATATTGTGTGTAGTACTCAAAACTCGATACCATACATTTTCACGTGTTGCTTTTCTTTTGAAATGAGAACTTTATATATATATATATATATATATATATATATATACACACACATACATATATATATTTTGTAATAGGTTTTACAAGAACTTCTTGAAACGACAAACAGGCAGATTATCCAGATTCGTGGTTTTGTTTCAAGAATGCAACATCTTTGGCAAGAAGCAGAGCTAGAGGAGAGAGGTGTAAGTATTATAAAAACATGTTTACAATTCTGCTAAATGTCTAGAGGCTAAGGATACCAATTAACTAGAAGTAATATGAAAATAATAACTGTGAAATTAACAAGGTTGATCTACACTTCAACATCAGATGAGCCACTAAAATTCTGTTGGAAGAATGCTGTTTAGGTTTGTTAAATTACAACAATGAGTACTTTTATGTTATTAAGTGATCACGTATAAAATGCAGTTAAAAAGTATCAAGGAGTGGCTGGAGGGATGGCTCAGTGGTTAAAAGGCTGCTCTTGAAGAGGACCTGGGATCAGTTCCCAGCACCCACATGGTGGCTAACAACCATCTGTAACTCCAGTTCCAGGGTATCTCATGCCCTCTTCTCACTTCCATGGGCATTGCATGACACAGGTGTACTTACATACATGTAGGGAATACACTCATACACATACAAGAAAAATAATAAAATATTTTAAATGTATTAAAGGGGACTAGCAGTCACAACTCTAAAGGCAGCATTTACCCCTCATAATAGAACATGATGTAGTCACAAAAATGGGTAAGAATGTTTTGATCAGCCTTTTAAAAATGATTTCGTTATTATTTTTAATTCATTATGTGTGTATATATGTGGGCATGTGAACATGAGTGCAGGTGCTTGAGGAGGCCAGAGACCCTTTTATAGCTTATTGTGAGCCATCTGTGCAGCCTAGAAACTGAACTGAGGTCCACTGGAAGAACAGTTTGCACTCTTTACTGCTGAGCCATCTCTCCATCCCTGAGCAGCTTTTTAATTCTTGTTTTAATTCATAGTTGACTTAAACTGGGTTAGTGTCATGTTAGAGGTGATGTGCATTCATACAAGAATGTCTTGACAGCAAGGAGTGGTTGGACATGCCTATAATCCCAGTACCCAGGAAATCTATCCCAGGAGGATCATCAGTCCCAGCCTAGGTTGTACAAAAGCAGAACCCTGTCTCAAGAAACAAAACAAAACCAAAAAAAGAGAGGAAGTTTTGATTCACTGATTTCATGGAGAAAGGTAAAACCACGAACTGAAGGAAAGAACTAAACTTGTTTTGTTCTCTTGGACAGGGAAATTGCAGTGAAACATGCAAAGAACAGCAGGCAGCCCCAAACCAGGACAATGCTGAGGAGACATTACCTGAGCCAGAGGCATGGGCCAGACCAGAGAGGCTGGTTCCTGGCCTCAGTGTAGTGCCCTGCTTCTCCAGCGGAGACGCTCAAGGAATCAACAGTGTCATTTCACCTGACCATCCTTATGTGGAAGAACCTCAAGAGCTTCTGCAACTAAACCCCATTCTGGTCAATGACCCTAATGGGATATTTTGCCATGCTATTGGAGGACTTGAGAGCAACCCAGTTGTTGTGGGACTTGAGAGCATGAACCCAGATCCTGCTGAACCAGTTATCTTGGTCCCTGCCAATTTAGGTGAGTTCATAATGGCACACATAAATAGCATTCTTTAGACATTGAAATTCCATTTCACAAATTAGTATTATTTTAAATAAAACATTTATGTTGAGATATTTGTAGTTTTACATATAAGAAACAATTCTATAACTTTCCTCAAAGGTAAAAAATCTTGTGAAGCTGTGATTTTCAATTGTGTATCTGTGAATTCCATTATGTGCAATTTACCACATGAAAAAGTTTTTGTGTTCATCATCATAGTCAAGGAATGGAACATTCTATCACAAGGTCCTTTTCTATCAGACATGATTGTATTTTCACCAAATACATATCCAAATCCATCTTTGCTGGTTGCCCTTTAAAAGAAGCTTCATACTACAGCAAAATTTCCTCGAGAGTCAACAAAATCATGCTTGCACCAATATTTCCATGGATTTTATTGCTGAATACTCTGTTCCATGGTATATTTGTACCGTGGTTTAACCATACACTTGCTGCAGAAAATATCTCCCTGATTTTTTACTATTAAGCATATAGTTGCTATGAACATTTATGTGAAGATTTTTTTGTGTAAATTTAAGTTTTCATTTCCCTGACAGAAATTCTCAAGAATTTGATGCTGATAACATGCTAATTGCAGGTTTGCTTATCATTTTTAATTAATAACCGTTTTATTGAGATATAACAGCTTAGCCTGTGCTTCTAAAACAAGATGCTATACACTGAGTATTTTATAAAGAACTTAAGTACATTTTCTCATTGTTCTGGAGGCAGAAGAGGTCAAGAACAAGGTATCAAGTGGTTCTATTATCTGGTGAGGGCTGCGTCCTCCAGAGGGGAGAGAGCCACAGGTGTCCTCATGTGGCTAAAGTTGGAAAGGCAGGCCCATTGACTGCTGCATGAAGCTTCTTTTACAAGGACCCAATACCATTCATGAGAGAAGAGCCTTCAAGGTCTGATAATCTCTCAGAGTCCCCTTGAGGCTACCATATTGGCAGAACTGAATTTTGAATGAGACACATTCAAATCATAACAGTTGATAATGTAAAAAAACTATACATATTTAATGCATACAGTTTGAGATGTTACTTTTATGAGAAACTTACTACTATTTCTCAGTGCAATTCTAACATTTTACATTTGCCAGCTGTGTATAAATCACATTTTCTCTGAATGTGTGGAGATATATATATATTCTATATATTCTCTATATATATATATTCTATTTTCTT
>NW_008355159.1:57342-81387 GCF_000622305.1 Nannospalax galili
AATACTTTAGAATTTCCTAAGGATAAGTCTGTTGGGGTCAAATTCTTCTACATTAATTTTTTGTGTGAATATCTTTATTCTCCTGTTTTTCCTGAAGAATAGAATTTGTGGATGAAAGATCTTGTATTACATTACTTTGTTTTATTTATAGGCATGCCAGTACTTTCAGATACCGACTATACAAATAACATTATGACAATTAATGAGACATATTTTGAGGAAAACAACAGAGATCAAGATGGTCAGCATCCACCTTATTTTTACAGTTTTGGTGAGTTTGAAATGATACCCTTTACAAATTTCATTCTTTGATCTAAAATTATCAACAATGCAAATTAGTGCCATTTTTATTTTTTATTATTTGAAAATTTCATACGTGTACATATGCTTTGATCAAATCCACCCCCATTTTCTTCCCTCCAATTGCTTCTCTATATCTCTGCCACTTTTCTTCCTAAATTTATGCACTCTTTTTTAAGACCCATTGAGTCCACTTAGTGCCACCAGTGCATATATAGGTATAGGGTCATCTACTGGAGCATGGGTAGCATCTCAGGGGCTGCATTCCTGAAGAAAACTGATTCTCCGTCTCCCAACAGCCATCCATTGCCAATTGTTCCTCATCTAGGGCTGGGATTTCATGAGCCCCTCCCCTAGCCCTACTTGGATTTTCTCTTGCTGTGTAAGTCTTATGCATCCAGGTACAGTTGCCATGAGCTCATATGTTTAGAAGCACTGTCATGTCTGGGAAAACACTATATCACTGTAGTCATCTACTACCTCTAGCTCTTACAGTCTTTCTGCATCCTCTTCCTTGATGATCCCTGAGTCTTGTGGGGAAGGTGTTTGATATAGGTCTCTCAAGGCTAAGTGCTTCACATTTCTTTTTTTTTAACATTTTAAAGTTTTATTATTTTTAAATTTGTTTTTATTAAATTTTGTTGTATTTTATACAGACTATTTCAAACAATCTGAATCATCTTTATAGCCCCCTCCCTACCAGCACCATCTTATACCCCCCCAACCGGAGCCCATATACTCTCTCCTGGGTGTTATGGCCCACTATGTCAAGTCAGTGTCCCCAGACATTCCCCAATGCAAGTCCATCCACTTGTGGTTTAGTCAAAGCCCTCTCATCTATCTATTAAAACCTATCATTTTCTTTTTTAACAGAGCATAAGGTGGGGGTTTATTTACAGAGGAGTGGACACCCCCCATTAACAGCTGTACTGGAAAGTCCACACTCAAATATAGATACTGTGACTTCCCGACAGCCACAGAAAATGGTGAGAGAGGTGCCTCCTGGCATTCTTGGCTTATATATCCTTAGCCCCTCCCCCACATGCAGCTAGGATCTACTGATGGGGTGGGAGATCCACATTTCTTATTCCCTGCACTTTAATCAGTCATGGGTCTCTGTGTTAATCACCATCTACTACAAAAAGAAGCTTCTGTTATGACGGTTGGGAGAGGCATTTATGCATGTGTATAAACATAAGTACTTAGAGTACAGTTTAATACTATTTCCATTTTATGAAATAATAGTATTAGGTAGGGACTATTACCTATCCAATCATGGGGTCATGGCCCAGTTAACAGTACCAGGCATTAGTTCTGACTTGTGGTGTGGGTCTTAAATCCAACCAGAAAGTGGCACAATAACAAAAAAGAAAATTATAGACCAATCTCCCTGATGAACATAGATGTTAAAATTCTCAATAAACTACCTAGAAACTTAATTCAAGGATTCAAGAACACATAAAAAGATAATCCAGCTCGAGCAAGTTGGTTTCATCCTAAAGATGCAGGGATGGTTCAACATACGTAAACCAATAAATGTAATCCACGACATAAATAGACTCAAGGACAGAAACCACATAATCATCTCATTAGATACAGAAAAGGCCTTTGACAAATCCAACGTCCCTTCATGATATAAATCATGGAGAATCTAGGGATAGAGGGGACATATCTCAACATAATATAAGCAGTATACAACAAGATCACAGCCAACATCATGCTAAATGTAGAAAAACTTGAAGCATTTCTACTAAAACAAGGAACAAGACAAATTTGTCTTCTATCTATCTTCCCTTTCAATAGTGTTATTCTTTAAAAATGAGACTTTTTAGTTTGAGATTATTTCTGATTTGTCTGCATTTGTAAGAAACATTTTAGTGAGAATTCTGTGCTTTAGCTGTTTTCCCCAATGTTAGTATCTTTAAAATTGTAGTAAAATGGCTGGGCATGGTGGTACACTCCTTTAATCCTAGCACTCGGGAGAAAGAGGCAGGCGGATCTCTGTGAGTTCAAGGACAGCCTGGTCTGTATAGTGAGTTCCAGGACAGCTGGGGCTACAAGGGAGACCCTGTTTCAAAAAGACCAAAAAAATTGTAGTAAAATATCATAGACTAAGATTTTGACATTGGTACAGGCTATAGATCTATTGGGATGCCCTTAAGTATACTTGTATCAATATTAATGTGCATATTTATTTCTATTTGATTTTTATCACATTATAAGAATATTTTGCAATGGTAGGAATGGAACCAAGGGCCTTATGCATGTTAGGCAAGTGCATCTTAAGGATATTTTTTAAAAATTTAATTTGTTTTACTTATGTGTGTGCATGCAATGTATGTGAGTGTTTGCAGAGATCAGAAAAGGGTATTGGATCTTCTGGAGCAGGAGTTACAGATGGTTGTGAGACCCCTGACCATGCATGCTGGGAACCAAACTCAGGTGCTCTTAACTGCTGAGCTATGGCTCCAGCTCCAGCGCCTGGCTAGAAAAAACAAAAAACAAAAAAATAAACCAAAAAACCAGAGTCTCTCTGTGTAGACCTTGATGGCCTAGAACTTGCAACTTGCTGCGTAGAGCAGGCTGGCCTCAAACTCACAGAGATCCACCTGCCTCTGCTTCTTGAGTGATGGCATTACAAGCATGCACCATGGTAACTGGTTGTAGAGCTTGATTTTTTTTTTAGACAGAATTTCACTGTGTAATTCACGCTGGCTTGAACTCTTTCTGTAAACCAGGAAGTCCTTGAATTCCATGGTCTCACTGTTTGTGCCTCACAAATGCTGGGATTACTGGAATGCATCATCTTATTGGCTACATGAGCAAGGTCGAGGTTCATCAACAAAGATAAGATACAGAACATTTCTTTGACCGTATGAATCCCTCATCTAGGCCTGATGTCATGGTGCATGCCTGTTACGCCAGCACTCAGGAGGTGACTGCAGGAGGATCAGGCTTCAAGGCCATCCTCAGCTACATAGCAAGTTTTATCCCAGTCTGGGCCATATGAAACCTATTCTCAACCTTCTTCCACAGTTGCCTCATCACTTGCTCTTTTGTAATCACAATCACTCCCCTCATGTCACCCTTCTTTCCCAAACTTCCCTATGTAGTGTCTAGGGATTGGAATTTTTATTCAACATTATTTTCTAAAAATGTAAACAGGTTGTTTTGTGCAAAATGATTCCTCATTATTTTGTTCTTGTATTGCATGATATGGCTATGCTACAGTTTGGTTAATCTGTTGCCCACTGCAAAAACTATATTTTCCCCTTTTTGGGGGGAGGGGATTGTAGGAGTAAAGCTGCTCATGATATTCATGAACAAATTTGTGTGTAAACATAAGCTTTTATTCTCTGAAACAAATGCCAAAAATTTAAAATGCTGAATATTATGGTAATCACATCATGTCTCATTTTATAAGAAACTGCCAGTCTTCCAGAGAGCCTATACATTTTCCATCTCATCAGTAATATATGAGTTATCCATTTCTTGTCACCTTTGTATTTGTTCTATCCATTGTTATTTCTTCCTTTCTGATGATCCATGTGCTTTCCATTTGAGTAATTTCCTTTAGCTTTTATTTAAAGCCTCTTTTAGTTTACTTCATGGAAAAATGTCTTTATTTGCCTTACATTCTTTTTTATTTTTAAAGATTTCATTTATTCTTTTTTTATTTTATGTATATGAGTGTATTGCTTGCATGTATGTAAGTTCACCTATGTTTTGCAATGCCTGAGGATGTCAAAAAGGTCGTTGGATCCCCTGGAACTGGATGGTAACCGGGAACTGAACCCTGGTCTTCTGCAAGAGCAGTCAGTGCTCTTAACCTCTGCACCATCTCTCTGGCCCCCACTTACACATTTTTTATTAAAGATTTGTTCATAGGGCTGCACTATCTATTCCTCATCTATTTAACCATTGAACTACATCTAAGATGTATCCACTTTTTTACTGTAATAACATTTGTGAACATTCTGGATATTCATGTATACATTGTATAAATTAACTTGCAATTCTGAGACATGGTGATAGATGCTTAGTTTTATAACAAATTACTAAAACTGTTTTTCCTAGGGGCTATACCATTTTACCTCCTAACTAGTAATTATGTAAGTGATGCCATTTCTCCACGTGCACATTTTTTTTCTCTTTACATTGTTCCTTCTCTCTGATACTCAAAGCTTCGTTATTTAATCATATATTTTATGACGATTTTCCTTTAGACTTTCTTTTAGGATGTGTATTCATTAATTATGTGTATTAAGAATAATTTTACTTTTCATTAATGTGAGAATGTATTCATTTCTTGTATATTACTCAAAGTTAGTTTTGCTATGTATTAATTTGTGGTTGGGAGTTCTTGAAAATGCTTTCCTTGTAGATGTTCCAGCAATACCAGAAGTCAAATTGGAAAACGACCCTGAGATGGTGACTATTCCACCTGCATTGGGAGATCACAATGGGCAGCAAAATTCTTTGTCATCTGCTGAACCCAGTCCTGATTCTGATGAGCTTCAGGCAATCCACACTGCAAACGGTACTGTTAAATCTGACCAATAAACATTCCAATATTCCTAATGAAAGCCAATTCCAGTTAATTTTTAAGTTACATTATTTTGAAAAACTTTAAATTTCTGTAATTTAAAAAGAAATAATGTGGGCTGGAGAGATGGCTCAGCAGTTAAGAACACTGATGGTTCTTGCAGAAGACCCAGGTTTGAATCCCAGCACCCACATGGCAGCTAACAACTGTCCTTAACTCCAGTTCCAGGGGATCTGATAGCCTCTTCTGACCTCTGCAGGCATTGCACGACACGGGTGCACTTAACTAATGGAAGCAATACACACAAACACATAAAATAAAAATTATACAGTATTAGCCGGGTGTGGTGGCGCACGCCTTTAATCCCAGCACTCGGGAGGCAGAGGCAGGTGGATCTCTGTGAGTTCCAAAAAAATAAAAAAATAAATTATTAAAAAAAAATAATGTAACCGTTCCCTTTACACTTTCTCCAACAATAAAATTTTGCAAAGCTGAAGTTAAATGACACAACCTGGATATCCACATTGGTATGATATGAGATATTTCCAGTCAGATTTACTTGTAGTAGTTTATGTGTGCTTATATTTACTTCTGTACATATTTATTAGTTGAGTAGTTTTGATTGCCACCACTGCAGTCAAGATACAAATAACTCCATCAACACTAGCTGCTTTATCTTGTTTTTTATATCCCCACCCACATTTCTCAGGTCACCTTTCTGTCCCTACTGCCTGTTCTCTAATATCTGACTAATATGGCTCTCTATAATCTTGGCACTTTGATAGCATTGTAGAAATAGAATCTTTAAGATTACTTTTATATTTTATGTGTATGAATGTTTTGCCTGTGTGTGTTTAAATGCACCTTTGTTGTGCAATGCCCATGGAAGCCAGAAGAGGGCTTCAGATTCCCCTGGAACTGTCATGTGGTGCTGGGAACTGAACCTGAGTCCCCTGCAGGAGCAGCCAGTACTCTTAACTGCTGAGCCACCTCTCCAGTCCCTATAAAGAGAATCTTATGGTGTATGAATGTTATTCCCGTCAGTATAATTCCCTGAAGACTCATATTGTTTATTGTGTGCATCTGTAGATAGTTTGTCCTTTTTCTCTGTGTGTTCCATGGTTTAGATATGCAATCATTGTTTTTAACCATTCACCCATTGAAAGAGTTTTTTCCTTTAGTTTTTGGAATTGGGAGTAAACCACTGTAAAACTTGTGTACTGGTTTTTGTGTAAATGTAAGTTTTTTTTCACTGACATGAATGCCAGGAGTGCAATTGCTAGGTTTCTTGGTAATGACATGTTTAGTTTTATAGGAAACTGCCAAACCATTTTCCAGAGAGCCTGTACCATTTTACATCCCCAATAGCAATGCATATTTGATCCAATTTCTCCATATCTATATTTCTCATCTTTCCATTGTTTTTTCTCCTTTTTGATGCTCTAAATTACTCTTTACAGCATATACTTTGTGTTTGCAAGTCTTTTTAGCTCTTTATGTAGGTGATATATTGGGGCTGATTCTTTGGGTTTTCCTTTGGTTTGAGAATGTTTTTTGTTCACCTTTATCCTGAAGGATAGTTTTATCTTACATAGAATTCATGGATGGGCATTCTTTACTTTTAGACATTGAAGAATTGATACTGCTAGAATTGCCACAAAAAACAGAAATCATGGTTGATGGCTGTAAACAGATGGTGTATTATCCTGCTTTAGTAGGAACTGTTGTTCCCCTGGATCCTGAAACTATTGCTGCCTCTATGTCTTCTAATATTGGTGAGTTTGGCATAGTACATACACGGTACAAACAGAACTATTATCTTACACTTGTTACATGTATGTGTGGTGTGCATGTATATATGTTTGCACATGTGTGGACACATGTATATGTGTGCAAGTGCATGTGAGTGCATATATGTGTGCTTCTGGAGGTCGGAAGTTGACATTAGGTGTCTACTATGGTTGCTCTCCACTTTTATTTATTGAAGCAGGGTCTCCTACTGAACTCAGAGCTCACTAGTTCTGGCTACTGTAGCAAGCCAGCTTGCCCTGGGGATCCTCTCTCTGTGCCTTAATGAGTGCTGGTCTGAGTGCTGTGAGAATAGGTGCCTTGCCATATCCACCAGACTTTTACTTGAGTTCTGGAGATCTGAACTCCTGTCTTTCTGTTTGTGTGGCAAGATCTTTATCTACTGAGCTATCTCTCTGGCCCCACAAGTAGCACTTTTTAAATCAAGGTGCATTAACGTTCTTAATATTAATTTTTTAGTGACAACCTTTCTTGTTTGTTTGTTTTAGACAGGATCTCACAAGGTTTATGTTCTTCTGGGTTTACTACGTAGCAAAGGTTTGCCTGGACTTGCTATATAGCCCAGGCTGGTCTGTGGTCTTCCTGATTCTGCCTCCTGAGTGCTGGAATGATAGGCATGTTGCTGCCATATCTACCAACTGACACCTTTTATTTTTTAATGTATGATTTTAATTGAATTTTTGTGCATTTCATACAGTACATATTAATACTATTTAGACATCCTACTCTATCTGTAGCCCCTCCATAGTCCACCCACAGCATTTCATGCATTTTGTCATATATGTTAAGGTCTATTGAGTCAAGTGTACGTGTACCCAGATGTGTCTTGGCGTGAGTTCATCCATTGGAGCCTGTTCAGCCTGTACAGTGTCACTCCCTTAAAGAATATCAACTTTCACTCACCTAACAATTATCAGCTGCCAATAATTCCTCAACTAAGATTGAGACTTCCTATCAATTTCCCCAGTTCTATACTGGTTTTTGTCTATTTGAGTTTGCATGGGTCTTGTGCATGTTGATGTCATTGCTATAAGTTCATATGAGCAAGTTCCCAGAAACCTGAAAACATTCTGTTTCCTTATGTTCATGTACCAACACTATCTCTTACAGTCTTTCCACAGTTCTCCTTGAGCCATGGGTGGGTGAGGTTTAATATAGAAGCCTTATCCAGGGATACACACTATATAGTCCCTTATTCTCTATACTTTAGGTTTCTGTGTTCATTGCCCTCTCTTGCATAAGGAAGCTTTGCTGATGAGTGTTGAGAGATGCATTAGTAATCTTTCTATACTCTGTCCACTATGTTCCGTAAGCCTTAAGTGTAGAGGTTCCATGTCTTCCCATATTGCTAGGTGCCTATTATAGTTTTAATTATATTTTATTAGTAGTAGTATGTATGCACACAAACCACGTGTTTTTTTTGTGTGTGTGTGTGTCTGTGTCAAAGAACAGCTATCAGGAGTAAGTTCTCTCCTGCTGTGGGATCCTGGAATAAAACATAGGTTGTCAGGTTTACATGGCAAGTACTTTTTTAAAGAAAGATTATTTCTATAATTTAAAATTATGTGTATATGTGCATGTGTGTGTCTGTGTCTGTCTGGGTGCCTGTGGGTGCATTGTCCATCTAGAGCTGGAGTTACAGGCAGTTGTAAGACCCCTGATACTTTAACCTGCTAAGCCATTGAACTGGCCCAATAGCTTTTATCCTTTCAAATTAAACTATTACTTTAATATACTTCAGACTCACATCATGCAGGTTTAATAAATAATACAGTGGGATTTTATATACTGTTTCCACTTTATCAACAGTAATAACATTTTTACAAAAATACTATCACTATCAGGATTTTTAGATTGATATACTCCACAGATTTTATTGAAATGTCCCAGTTTTGTTTGTACATCTGTGTGCACAAATCTGTGTCTACCACTTGACTAAGCAATGTTATCCCATGAACAGTA
Organism: Nannospalax galili; assembly: GCF_000622305.1. Lineage (NCBI taxonomy): Eukaryota > Metazoa > Chordata > Mammalia > Rodentia > Spalacidae > Nannospalax > Nannospalax galili. The sequence continues at coordinate 65,960 of NW_008355159.1, forward strand.
TAGGCTGTTCACCACAACAGTCAAGAGACAATTTCCATCAGCACAACATGCGCCAGTTACCTTTTCTCTTGAAGATTTATTTAGTTTTTTTAAATGTATACTTTTACTGAGTTTTTTGCACGTTTAATACAATAAATCTTAAAAATATTTAGACATCCCTCCATTTGCACCCCACAGAGCCCCCACCATCGGATTTCATGCATTCTGTCATATGTGTTAAGGCCTATCCAGTCAAGCTTTTATACCCAGATGTCCCTCAGTGTGAGTTCATCCATTGGAGCCTGGTCAGCCTTTCTAGTGTCACTTCCTTAAAGATCGACTCTTCCTCACCCAGCAGTGACCAGCTGCCAATACTTCCTTGGCTAAGGTTGGGGACTGCTGCCCATTTCCCCAGTTCTATGCTGGATTTTTGCTTGACCGATTCAGCATGGGTTTTGTGCATGCTGTCAACCATTGCTGCAAGTTCATACAGAAAGTTCCCAGATTCCTGAAAGCCTGTGTTTTCTTATGTTCATGCACAAACCCTGGTTCTTACAATCTTTCTGCTCCCTCTTCCACAATGGTCCTTGAGCCATGGGTGGATAAGGTTTAATATATGAATCCTGTACAGGAACACACACTCTTCAACCTCTTATTCACTAAAATTTGGTCAGTTACAGCTTCTGTGTGCATTGCACTCTGTTATATGAGAAAGCTTCGCTGGTTAGAGTTGGGGAATGTATTAATATTTTCTCTACAACCTGTTTTACTATCTTCCATGAGCTTTAGGTGCTGAGGTTCCATTGTGGATATGTCACTTAGGGTTGGACACATATTGTCTGTGGGTGACCAGTTGTGCAAATCTGTAATAGCCTCCATCTGTTGCAAAAACAAACATCGTTGATAAGTGGTATATGGTATGCTTGTCTTTAAATATAAGGATCCATATTTATCATACAGTAAGAAATTTCATTTGCCTAGAGATATAAAAGATAGGGTTTTCCCTAGGCTCTATGAGATCTCCAGCCATGTGTATTTGGCTATTATTACAGTGCCACCCATGAGTTCCTTCCCATTGAGGGGGCTTTAAGTCCAATTAGATACCTGTTGATTAACTCCAAGATAAAAGTGCCACTACCACTACGGCACCACTGTAATTTGTTTTGCTGGTCATTGTTATGGTTATTAAGCTTTGCAGTTGGGTTGGACCATTGATGGATTTTTCTCCCTGAGCAACTTCCATAGTATCCTCTAAAGGTATGAGAGCTGGTCTTCAGAAAGAAAGCTTCCTGGTCATTTCTAGCTCCTTTGCTCAAATTCCTGTGTCTGAAGTATTTCCTATCTTCAGCAGTAGGGTCTTTACCTTCAAGTTCTGAGAGGTAATCAAGGGCTGTGGCAATAGCCTGTGCTACTTTGGGAGTCTCTTGGACTACCCTGACCAACAACTCGAAGGGAGGTTTCTCCTGTCTGGCACTGTGTTTCTTGTTATATAACCTTAAGGTATACACATGGACTCATGTTCAGATATTTTATGTATATTTTTCAGCAGGTTTTTGAGTTAAATATTTTCCTCTGTTTTTTCACACCACCTAAGCTTTCTCCTTTCTCTCTCCCTGTCTACCATCACTCCTCCCTCCCCAGTTAAAGTACCCCCATTTTCCCCATTTTTGCCTTGATAATACCTGTGTCCTGTTTTCCCAACTCTCTTGAGTTCTTTCTTCCCCTTTACCATCATGTTTCCTTGTATGACTTTCTCTCCTCTCTTCCTAGTTGAATGCCCCTATTTTCCTAAATTCCCCCCTTGGTAATTTGTTTCCAACTATCCCCCTCTCTCGGGTTTTTCTTTTTATAATTTTATTTATTATTTTTATTTATGTGTATGCATGTATTGCCTGCATATAGGTAATTGCACCCGTGTTGTGCAGTGCCCCTGGAGGTCAGAAGAGGCTGTCAGATCCCCTGGGACTGGAGTTACAGACAGTTGTTAGTTGCCATGTGGGTGCTGGGATTCGAACCAGGGTCTTCTGCAAGAACAACCAGTGTTCTTAACCGCTGAGCCATCTCTCCAGCCCCTTGGTTTTTTTCTTTACCTTTACCTCCGTGGTTCTTTTCCATTTTTTGGCTCCTGTGTTTACATGGATTTGGTGCTAGGATCCACAAATGAAGGAGAACAAACTTCCCTTGCTTTGTTACTTCACTTAGTATAACAGATTCTAGTTCCATCAATTTACTTTTAAATTTCATAATTTCTTCTTTCCTTATTGCTGAGAAGAAATCCATTGTGTAAATATACCATGTTTTCATTATCCACTCATCAGTTGAGGGATATTTAGGCTGTTTCCAATTTTTAGCTATTGAAAAAAGAGCAGCAACAAATATAGATGTACAGGCATCCCTACAGTAGGATGAGTCCTTTAGGTATATGCCAAGGAGTGGTATTACCAGATCATATGGTAGATTCATTTTTAGTTTATTAAGAATCCTCCACGCTGCTTTCCATAGTGGTTGCACGAGTTTCCATTCCCATCAGCAGTGAATGAGTGCTCCCCTTTCTCCATATCATTGGCCAGCATTTGGTGTCTTTTGTTTTCTTGATCTTAGACATTCTGACCTGGATAAGATGAAAAATTAAAGTGGTTTTCATTTGCATTTCTCTAATTACTAAGGTTTTTGAGCACTTTTTAAAGTGTTTCAATAGTCATTTTTATTTCTTCATTTGATAACCCTCTGTTCAGGTCCTTATCCCATCTTTTTATTGGCTTATTTTTTGTTTCTTTATTTTTGAGTTCTTTGTATATTCTGGATATTAATAGTCTGTCAGATGTGTTGCAGGTGAAGATTTTTCTCCCACCCAGTGTGTTTCCTCTTCACTTCCTCGGTTGTTTCTTTTGCTGTAGAAAAGCTTTTTAGTTTAATGGGTTCAACTTGTTGATTGTTGACCTTAATGCCTGAGCAACTGATACTGATGTAGAAAGTCCTTTCCTACATCCATATCTTGTAAGATACTACCTATGTTTTCTTCTAGAGTTTCAGAGTTTCAGGTTTCATACTGAGATCTTTGATCCATTTGGAGTTGACTTTTATGCAGAGTGAAAAATATGGATCCAATTTCATTCTTCTACAGATGGAGATCCAGGTTTGCTGACTCCATTTGTTGAAGATGCTGTCTTTCCTCCATTGTGTATTATTGGTACATTTGTCAAATATTAAATGGCTGAAATTGTATGTACTCATGTTTGGATCTTTTATTATTTTTCATTGTTCGAGGTGTCTGTTTTGTGCCAATACTGTGATGTTTTTATGACTATAGCTCTGTAATATAGTTTGAGGTATGGTATGGTGATCCTGCAGAATTGCTCTTTTTGCTTAAGATTGCTTTGTCTAGCTGGGGTCTTTTTTGATTCCATATGAATTTCCGGATGTTTTTTTTCCAGCTTTATGAAGAATGTCATAGAGATTTTGATTGGCACTGCATTCAATTTATAGATTGTAAAGCTTTGATTTCTATAAATCCATTGAAAATCTACCAACTCTTCCCCTAGTTCATTTTTTGTTATTGATTTCCATCCTTTCTCTACTGTGTTAGCACTTTCCCCCTTTTCTTTCTCTTCCCTTTCTATGTCCTTTCCTATAACCTTGTTTCATTCCATCTTAATTTCCAAATTTTTCCCTTAGTTATGGCCCCATTTCCCATTCCTTGCTGGGTAAAGTATTCTGGGTTGGCATCTGTGTTCATTTAGAACTGGGAGTAATTTGGTCCAGAGTTTTCTGGCTTACACTGTTTGCATTGATAAGTCTTCTCTAATACTGATGGATTTTTCTTTCTATGTAACTTTTTTTCTCTAGCAGCTTTTTATACCACCATTTTTGTTCTACACATTTAGAGTTTTTACTATGATAAGCCTTGGGGAGTCTCTGTTCTGTTTAATTGGTGTTCCTTTTGCTTCTTGTATCTGTATAGGTATGTCTTTTCTTAATTTGGGGAAGTTTCCCTCTATAACCTTGTTGAAGATCTAGTGTCAATGACCTGACCTGCTTCTCTTTGCTCTGTGCCTACAGTGCATAGATTTGGTCTTTCCATGATGTCCCACTTTTCCTGCACATTCCATTCTTATGTTTAAAATTTTTCATAGACTTCACTTGAGGAGTCCAGTTCTTCTAATTTGTCATCCAGTCTTGATATTCTATTTTCATTTCATGCATTCTGCTTGTGAGGTGTTTTGCCAAATTTTCCTCTCCCCCTTCTTGGGAGACCCTCGTGCCCTCTGAGGTCCCAGGGGTGACAAAGCAACAGAATACCTTCTATTTGGGTTTTGCATAGTTAAGGCATCTGGGAAAGGATGAGACTTACAAAGGCATGAATTCTCATATGCTTTTTCTTCCCCATATTTGAAATGTGCATGCCATCAGCATGTCTGGCCCATGGTCTCTGCCAGCTTCCCTCCCCCCACCCCACCGCACATGATTCACCCCTTGTTTGCAGCTCCATTTCCAAAATGGTGATGGCTCCTCCCCTTTTTTCTAGTGTTCTCAAGCGTTTCTCTAGACCTGCCCGCTCTGAGTCTTTGGGGGTTCAGTTCTAGATTCTTGGAGGATGCCTACCCAACATGAGGCTTTCTCTTGTTTCAAACTGACTTACTGAGTTGTTCAATTCCATCTTCATTTCAGCCTGGATTTTCTTCAATATTTTTATCTCTTTTGTGAATTCCCTTTTCAAATCTTGAATTGTTTTTGTTACTTCCTTCAGCTGCATATTTGTGTTTTCCTGAGCTTCAGTCACAAGCCTGCCTATCCTCTTTGAGTTCTTTGAGTTGTTTTTGTGTTCTTTAAGTTCCTTGATTATGTTTATGATTGTTCTTTTAAATTTTACTTCTGTAGAAGTGGTGGATTATGTTGGAAATATATTCTCTTGTTTTTTCATATTATGTGCGTTTTTACATTGCATTTTGGGCATATGGATATCTTTTCTTGGTTGTGTGTCTGGTACGAAATTCTATTCCTTTGTTTAGTTGAATTTTGGTTCTGTTTATATTATTGATGCTGCTAAGTTTCTTTTTCCTTAGGTATGAAAAGTTAGTTCTGTGTTCTTCAAGTTCTTGCTTTTTATTTGTTATTGGTGGGACAGGATAGTTGCAAGCTGATTAGCGAAGTGTTCTCCATCGGGCTGAAGTGAATTCAAGGGTACAGGAGTCCAGTGGCTTGGTTTTAGTGGACTAGTGAGGAGGTCTCAGTAAGGAAGATCATGAGGGGGTTGTAGAGCTAAGGCTGCTGTGGGATTCAGTGGGTGGGGTCTGAGTTAACAGGTTAGTCCAGAGGCAGGAACAGTCTAGCAAACTAGGCAGCATAGGTGTGCACCCTAAAATGGAGAATGCAGTTAGTCTGGGTGCAGTGGGCAGGATCTGACTTACAGTGGTGCTAAGCAGGTATGTGTCAGGCAAAGGGGTAGGGATAGCAAGTCAGGGGTTGGGACAGCCTGGGGAGGGTGTAGCAAACTAGGCAGGGTAGATGTGGGCCCTGAAGCTGAAGAATGCAGCTAGTCTGGGTGCAGGGGATCAGGACAAAGTGGACAGAGTCTGGATTAGGAGGCTAGTCCAGAGATCTGAGCCAGGAAGTGCAGGGGTGGACCTAGCTCCAAAGCTAAAAGGGGGATAGCTTGCAGATAAAGATTTAGTTTTTTAATCTCTCTCTCTCCTGTCTATTCTCTTCTCTCTCTCTCTCTCTCTCTCTCTCTCTCTCTCTCTGCTCAAAGAAGTCAGAGAGGGCATCAGATCCCATGGAGATGAGGTTGCAGACAGTTGTGAACTGTTGGACATTGGACATGGGTGCTGGGAAGTGAACTCCAGTCCTCTTGCAAGAACAGTAACTGTTCTTAACAACAAAGTTGTCTTTCCAGTCCTTTTTTTTTTTTTTTTTTTTTTTTTTTTTTTTTTTTTTTTTTTTTAATTTGAGACAGGATTTCCCTGTAGCCACAGCTGGCCTGGATTCGCTATGGAGACCAGGCTGGCCTCGAACTCACAGAGATTCACCTGCTGTGCCTCCTGAGTGCTGGAATTAAAGCCATGCCCGGCATCCAGTCCTTTTTTAAATTAATTTTTGAGACAAAATCTCGTGTTGTAGCCCAGGCTGATCTTGAAGTAGAGGAGTCAATCCTGTTGTTTTAGCCTCCTGAGTGCTGGCATTACAGATGTGAGCTACCATTACTGGCTTTTAAGTTGCACCTAACTCTCAAGCTACCCTTCTCTATACCTATGACTCATCTCTATCATTGACATCTTCTCCATTTCTATAATTTTGCCTTCTTTGAATTTTATAAGTGGAATAATTTGGGCTTTGATTTTCACTCATCTTTATTGTTCACAGCCAGTTTCTCACATATTTGTCATATTCACCCCTATTATACTCTCTTGTCCCCCTCCTCTTCCCTAGGATCCTCTTCCTTTTCCCAACTAGTCCTCCTACTTTCAGGTCTTATTTTGTTACTGGAGGCCCACTGATTTTAATTAGGGTTACTTACAGGAGCATGGGTGAGGGGTTATTTACAGGAACATTGGCAACTTCGAGTGGCAACTGAAGAAAACACTTCTCCTCCTAGCCATCCTCAGGGATGGAGGGGGCTTCATGAGTTCCTCCTTGCTCCATGAAAGGATGTTGCAGGGCCCCATCTTGTGCAGGTATTGTGCAGATAATAACAGCTACTGTGAGTTGATGAGTGCAACTGTCATGTCACACCCAGAAGACAACATTCCACCCCTTCTTTTGGGTCTTACCTTGTTTTTGCTTCCTCTTCTGTGATGTTCCTTTAGACTTTGAGAAGGTGATACAAATATCTCATTTAGGGACTGGCGAGGTTTCTCAGTGGTTAAGAACACTGGTTGTTCTTACAGAAGACCTGGGTTCAAATCCAAGCACCCACATGGCAGCTAACAACTGTCCGTAACTCCAGTCCCAGAGAATCCAACAGCCTCTTCTGACCTCCGTGGGCATTGCACGACGTGGGTGCACTTACCTACATGCAGGCAATACATGCATACACATAAAAATAATAAATAAAAAAAAAACAAATGTCTCATTTAGGGCTATGAATAGATCGTTCAGTATTTATTTCTGAATACTTTCCTATGCTTTGGATATACTCTATTTTGTTTAGTTATTAGCCTGTCAAAGGACATATTTCTTTTGTTAAGGTTTTAGTTTTGACCCAGCAATAAAGCTTCTACAAATATTTATATACATATTCATGTATAAATACAATTTTTAGTTTCTCAATGTTTCTTTCCATGCTATACATATGAACAGTTTTTTAAACCATTCACTCAGGTTTTTCTTTTATTTCTAGTTTTTGGATATTGCAGGTTACAAAGCTGATCCAAACCTTTATGTATGGTTTTGTGTAAGTGTAAATTTTTATTTCTCTGTCATAAATGTCAAAGTCCAATTCCTCGGTCTTATGGTAATAGCATGTTTAATTTTAAGAAACTAAGTCTCTTTTTCCAGAGAGACTGTTGCCATTTTACATCCCCAGTAGCACTTCATTGTTACTTCCACATCTATATTTCTGTCCATTCCATTGTTACTTCTTCTTTCCCAAGGCACCAAGTTTCCTTCTTTTATAATAACCCTTTTCTTTGAAGATTTTTTCATTAGTTGATTTTTGAGGGTATATCTTCTGGAGACAAATTCTTTGAATTTTGCTCTTTATGAGGATGATATTTCCCCTTGTTCCTGAAGGGTAATTTCACCCAGTATAGAATTCATGACTGAGAATTCTTGTCTTTTAGCCATTGAAAAGTTTGTACTGCAAGAAGTGCCAATTAATTATGAAGATATCGTGGATGATATCATTCAGATGCAGAATAATCCACACATACAGGACAATGATGAAGACAATCAAGTTACCTCTTCATCTTCTTTTGTCTTTCCTCATGGTGGTGAGTTTGAAATAATAACAGCACCAGCAGCATCATTTCCTCTAGATTTGTTAGCATTCTTAATTGCATAGCTAGTAGTAGCTCTTTTAAACTCAGCTTCCTGCTTTGAAATAATTTAAGTTACACATGCAGTTACAAGAAATAACACAGATAAATGCTCTGCACACTCTACTCATTTTTCTAAGGAACAGTCCTACAAACCTATAACAGACTTAAGCTATCTCAATTTAGAATGTTTACATTGATGTAATCCACATATGTTACTGAGATTTCCTCCATTTAATTATGTATGTGTTTTTGGTTCTATGCAATATGGTCATATAGTTTGATGTCCAAGATTAATGCCTCACCTTGACGTTTTATAAAACATCAGTATGTCAGCATAATTCTCTGAACATAATTCATACTACTTCTTGCATGTATGTATGTCAATAGTCTCTTTATGGTTGAATACAATTCCATGGTTGGTTGTACTGCAGCTTGTTTATCTGATGTTCACCTATTTAAGAATATCTGGGCTATTTCCGGTTTTCAACAGTATAAGTAAGTTGCTACAACCATTCTTGTACAGGTGATTGAGAAAGCATAAGTTTGAACTTCTTTTGGACAAATGTTCAAGAGTGCAAATGCTTGGTTATATGGTAATTGAATTAAGGCACTGCTGAACAGTTTTCAAACAAGGCTGTAGCATTTTATATTCCTATCAGCTAGGTGTATGTGATCCAGTTCACAGCATCTCTACATCCATATATCTGGAAAATTGACTGTTTGCTGTTTTGAGACAGGATCTCCCTATAACCCAAGCTGGCCTGAAACTCCCTATGTAGACCAGGCTTGCCTCGATCTCACATATATTCGGCTTCCTCTGCCTCCCAAATTCTGGGATTTAAAATATTTTGTCTATAGAAATGTTGGCAAAAGATGGACTAGAGAGATGGCTCAGGTGGTCAGTGTGTCTGACCGAGTGTGATGACCTGGGTTCAGTCCCTGGAACCTATATGCTGGAAAGAGAAGTGACTCTCCCAAATTGTCCTGTGACCTTCACATATATGTTATGGCACATGAGCATGCACACACAATGAATAAATAAAATAAAAGAAATGTTGGCAGAAGCACAGACAAGCCTAGAAGGAACACTGAGACAAATTGCCTACCTTTCTTAGAAGATGAGAGTTGCCAAAATATTTCCTCATTGTCTCAACTCATCGTTTTGGTGAAATTAAAGTGGTGAGTATTACATCCCACCATATTTAATCTAGATTCATTAACATCCTTGATGTACCATAGTTACAGCTTTTTATATTTAAACTTTACTTTCAGGAAAAATTATCTCTGCATGTAGTTATAATTAATAATGAAGCAAGACCTTTATGTTTACATTATCCAGTTTCTCCCAAATGGGAACATCTTTCAAAACTATAGAAAAATTTTACTACCAGGATATTAACATAATGTCTAGAGATACTATTGAAATTTCCCCAGTTTTATTTGCATTCATTTTTCTCTTGTTATTTTATTAATTTTCAGTTAACATGAAAACTAATGGATATCAATATGATATTTTCACACATGCATCATTATTTCTAGTCATATTTACCTCCTCAATGCCTTCCCCATGACTTCTCCCTCTCTCGTTCCTTGTGTCCATTTGTGAGCATGTGTATATGTGTATTTTAGTTCAGTTTTGCCAAGTTGGTAGGATTATGTGTCCTCATAGGCATACCCCCCAAGTAATTCTAGCAGTACCATAATCTCTCACAATTGTCTTTTTTACAACAACATCTTCTCCCACCAATTAACATTCCCCCATCCCTTTCTCTAACTGCTGGCCTCTACTAATCTGTCCTCCAAATCTGTAATTCATCACTTTAGTATTCTATATGTGGAATCATGCAGGTATGCCCAACCCTTGACATTGTGGCATGATGCTCTCATCCACAGAGTTCACATTCAGTAAGTATACAATCGAGCTATCAAAACCCACCCACAGAAAGTCTCAATGTATTAAGTAAGTTTATGGTTCTGTGTTGGGCCACATTCATAGCTATCCTTGACTCCATGTGGCTGCATGTGGAGTATGGACTACAAGTTGGACAGGTCCAAAGTGTATAACATTTTTAATTTTCTAAGACAGGGCCTTCCGATGTAACTCAGGTTGGCCTGGAATGGGCACTCACAATCCTCCTGCCTCAGCCTCCTGAGTGCTGGAATGACAAGTGTGCCTCACCATTCTTGGCCCAATATGTAACCTTTTGAGAAAGACATTTTGCCCTTCAGTGTAATGAATTCCTTGAGGACTCATCCATACTGTGATTATCAGTCATTCCCTCCTTTTATTCCTGAAGAGTAGTCCATGGTCAGGAGTATAACTATTGAAAACCTATGGACTTTCTCATTTGGGCTATTAGGTATCAGGCTGCTATAAGCACTTTAAAGTTGTAATTTAGATTTCTTTCATTCATTTTACCTTTTTATACAGATTTTCATTACTCTCAGATGACTATCAAAGGCTTATTTTTGGTTCTTTGGTACATACATCTTTAGTTTTAGATGAAATGAGCAAACCATTTTCCAGTGTGACTGCCATTTTCCGTTCCCATTAGTGTTGTATGCATTGCTCCAGTTTCTCTGTCTCCATATTACTGCTTTTCCATTGCTCATCCTTTCTTTCTCTTATTCTATCTCTTCTTTCATATCTTTTAAAGGCTTTTCTAAATTTTTTAAGTCCAAATCATTTAACAAATACTCTTAGTTTGATTTTTTGGTAAATATCTTTGTTTCCTCTTGATTCATAATGAATAATTTTGCTAGATATGAAATACGTAGATAAGAGTGTTTTGTACATCGTTTGAAAAATATTTTACTTGCATAAATATTGAACAATGAAGAAAACAACCCTTGGATAATCAATAATAACCTACATTCATTTGGAAATGGTGGTCAGAATATTTCATGGCCTCTCCCTGCTCATCCCGATTTTGGTGAGATACAAATGATACATACATAGTACATGCAGACTCTTTAATCTAGATCTATTAACTCCTTTCATGTGAGCTAGTCTTAACTTTTCCAAATTAAATTAATGAAAAAAATTAAATGTCATTTGAGAATATTTTAGGTACACAGCTTCCTAATGAGAATATCTTACAAAGCTATAGTGGATCAAAATCAATTTGTTGATGTGGATACAATCCATAGATTTGTATGTTTGAGTGTATAGATACTTAGATGCTTAGCTCTATATAATATAAGGGCATGAGTAGGTTTCCAAATTATCACAGTTAAGGCACAGAACATAAGGATTCCACCTACTGCTCTTTAAAGGTATAGCTATACCTTTTGTTACATCCTCTCATATTTTCTACTGCACCCAGTCCCTGCCATTAATAACCACTAATTAGCTCTCCCTCTTTCTGGGTTTGTTTTTTTAACATTTATTATAGATGGACTGATACAGTCTGCAATCTTGTGATCTTTTGAAATTGGCTTTTAATTTCACCCAGTATGATACCCTAGAGATTCATCCAAGTCACTGCATTAGGAGTTCTCAGTAGTTCCTTTTTGGCTAATCCTGAATGCCCTTCCACAGTATTCCATGGCTGTGCCATGGCTCAGTCTCCCTCACTCTCTCTTTCTCTCTTTTTTCTCTCTCTCTCTTCTATACATTGAAGAGTGTTTTCATTGTTTTCTATTTTTGACTATTAGAAGTAAAGTAGCAGGGATGGAAAGATGGCTTGATGGGCGAGTGCTTTCCCTATAAGCATGAGGATTGGAGTCCAGATCCCCATCATTGATATAAATGGCAGGTGGGCATAGTGGCCTGACTGTAATCTCAGCACTAGGAAGGTAGATATAGGGGATGCCTAGAATAATCTGGCTAGCTAGGCCTAAAAAATTGCTGAGCTCTGTGTTCAAGTGAGAGATCCTGCTACATATATAAGGTGGTGATTGATTAGGAAAGTACCCAGTGTCAACCTCTGGCCTCTACATGCACACAAACATATGGACACGCACTTTTACCATGTCTACACACATACACACATGTATACACACATCTGTACACACCACACACATATATAGAAGTAAAGTTTCTATGAACACTTGTGAAATTATTTTTATGTGAACATGTTTTCCTTTATTTGAAGTTCTACCCACGAATCAAATTGTTGGTTCCTATGATAACTGTATATTTAATTTCATAAAATACTAAAAAACTATTTTGCAGAGTGGCTGTACCATTTTCTATTCCCTCCAGCAATACAGGATTGTGATCTCTCTTGTCCACATGCACATATCTGCTCTTTCTGCTGTTCTTTGTTCCGTCCTCCTGCCACAAGATTCCTTCCTTCATTATATCCTTTCAGTTTGAGGAACTTCCTCTAGCCATTCTTTACAGGGGAGTCACCCAGTGATAACTTTTAAAAGTTTTTCCTTTTTCTGAGAATGTTTATATTTCTCCTTCCTTCCTGGAGGATTGTCATACCTGCTACAAAAATCATGGATGAGACTTTTGCCTTTCAGTATTTGACAATACTTTACCTATTGAAATATTCCAAACAGGATTTGGACCAGAACTGACACTTCAACCAGGAAACCACACAACTTCCATGGAAAATTTTGACGAAGGTAATGATTAAATGCCTTCTTCCACTGTTCCAATTTTGATGAATTTGAAATGATATGTAATAAAAATAACATTGTTTAACCTAGACTCAGGAATATTCTCAATATTATTTCTTGTGAGAATTTCAACTTTCCATTTTGAGGTATTCCAGAGTCACATAAGAAGCTTCCCCTAAGATTAGTATTTTTCGATAATGAAACAAAATGTTATGACTGTTATATATTGATGTTGATACAAAATGTTATTGGCATTTATCTATTTAGATGTCCGAAGATTGCTCTGTAATGAATTGAGAGAGAGAGAGAGAGAGAGAGAGAGAGAGAGAGAGAGGAGGGAGAGGGGGAGGGAGGAAGAGAGAGAGGGAGGGGGGAGGGGGAGGAAGGGAGGGGGAGAGGGAGGGAGGAAGAGGAAGAGGGAGGAAGGGAAGAAGGAAGAGAGAGAAAGATAATTTTCAGGAGAAATACTGTTGATTTTTATTACTGCACTTACCTTCTAACCTTCTAATTTCATTTCTTCTTGGACCTCATCCCTAACCATCTAACTGCTACACTGTTCTCCTTTTTATAAACTATTGCAAGAATGTTATGTAAGTGGACTTACATAGAATTTAATTTGGAGAATTACTTTTCTCCACACTAAAATATTTTCTGGAAATTTATCCAATATTTTCCATGAGTAGTAATGGGTATTTTTGTCATTTATTTAGTTCATTCATTAAGTTAATTCATTCATTGCAGAAACTCTGGGTTGTTTATAGTTTTGGCTATTATTAGTAAAGTTGCTTAGAGTGCTAGTAAAATGACATTGAGGTCAAAATACAGCTTTCATTTCCCATGAAAAATGCCCCCAAATGCAATTACTTCCTGAATAATATAAGAATTGCATTTTAGATTTATAAGAATGTATCAAATTATTTGCAGAGTGGGTATTATACCATTTTATGCTCATGCCTATTATGTAAGAGCAGTTCGCTGTCGCTGCATCCTTACCAGCATTTGGTGTTTAAACTTTTTTTGGTTTTGGGGGAGAGGAGAAATGATAGGGTGTCTCTATGTATATAGTCTAGGCTGTCTTGGAACTCACTGTGTAGCCCAGGCAGGCCTCTAACTCATGGCAGTCTTGGCTCTGCCTCCCAAGTGCTGATATTACAGTTGTGCGCCACCATGCTTATCTATTTTTTTTTATTTCAGCCATTCTGAGAGGTATATGATACTTTGTCTTTATGAGTTTAATATTCACTTGCTTTTGGATGACAGTAGGCATCGTTTCATGTGATAGTTTTTCACATGTATATCCTTTAATCTGAGGTCTGAATTCAGGCCCTCATGCTTGCATAGCAAGCATTTAACCGACTGTGCCATCTCCCCGGCCCCAGTACCGTTTTCAGAATGAGTATCTTCTCTATTAAATTACTTTGTACCTTTATCAAATATAAAATTAAGGGGTTAAGGAAATTCAGACTTCTTTTCTAATGTAAGCATTTAGCACTATGAATTTCACTTTCAATACTGATTTAGCTGCATCTTAAATGCTTTGGTGTGTTGCATTTTTATATGTCCACATTATTTTTATTTCCTTGGAGACTTCTCTTTTTCATGTGTATATATACATAGCTATATATTTGTTTATGTATGTTTGTGCAGCTGTGTGTGTGTGTGTGTGTGTGTGTGTGTGTGTGTGTGTACATGGGAAGGCCAGAGGTTGACATCAGGTATCATCCTCAGTAGCACTCCACCCTAATTTGTTTTTTATATGTATATACATTTATGTATGTTTGTGTGTACTCATGGTGTGTGTGTGTGTGTGTGTGTGTGTGTGTGTGTGTGTGTCTAGTCTTGATGTTGATGTTGAGTGTCTTCTTCAATCACTTTCCACTTTAAATGTTTTAGGATCTTTCTTTTTAATGTATATTTTATTAAGTTCCTGTGCATATTATATAATAGGTTTTGATTAAATTTAGACTCCTCCATCCATGCCCTTCATAGTCCCCACACACACCAGATTTCATGAATTCTGTCATATATTTTAAGTCTTATCCGGTCAAACATTTGTACCCATATGTCATTTGTACCCAGATTTCCCTTGTGCAAGTTCATCCACTGGAGTCTAGTTAGCCTATCTGGAGTCATTCCCTTAAAGATATACTCTCCCTCACCCTGCAGTAATCAGTTGCCAATAGTTCCTCGGCTAAGGTTGAGTCCTGCTGCCGATTTCCCCCCATTCTATGCTGAGTTTTTGTTTGATTGAGTCGGCATGGCTCTTATGCATGCTGTCACCATTGTTAAAAGATCATATGAGCAAGTTCCCAGAGGCCTGAAAACCTCTTATTTCCTTATATTCATACACCATCCCTGGCTCTTAAAATCTTTCTGCCTCTTATTCCACAATGGTGCCTGAGGCATGGGTGGGGTTTAATATAGGAATATTATCCAGGGACACACACTCTGCAGTCCCCAATTCTCTAAAACTGCCAGCTGTGGCCTTCTGCGTGCATCACACTCTGTTGTACGAAGAAGCTTTGCTGGTGTGAGCTGAGGAATATATCAATATTCTCTCTACCCCCTGTTCAGCTATGTTCTATGAGCCTTAGGTATCAAGATTCCACTGTAGATGTTTCACTTAGGGCTGGCCATCTCCCAAACACATATTCTCTCTGTGTGTGACCAGTTATGCAAGTCTGTAATATCCTCCATCTGTTGCAAAAAGAAACTTCATTGATGAATGATGTACAGTATACTTGTCTGAAAATATAAGGATCCATATTTAGCATACAGTAAGACATTTCATTTGTCTAGAGATATCGTAGATAAGAGTTTTTCTCCACCCATGGGCATTTAGCTATATTTACAATGCCATCAATGAGTTCGCTCTCACTAAGAAAGCTTTAAGTCCAATTA
>NW_008355159.1:81493-83779 GCF_000622305.1 Nannospalax galili
ACTTATTTTCTTAATGACACCTTTTAGTCAACGGAACGTTTTTACTCTGATGATGGCCCCTTCCCATGACCTATGTAAGGGACTGTTACATATCACCATGAAAACTTTCTCTTATACTTTCTTCTTTTTAATTCAATTTCCTTTTTATTTGTTATTTGTATGGATACTAGACACACGTGTGGTCTTTGCATTATTTTCGTCCCTCTCTGTCACCCATCAAACCCTCCGTGCCCCCAAGTCCGTTTCAATTCCTGTCCTTGATTATTATTGCTGTATATCCATACACAACATTTGTAAACACACACACGTATGCACTGTGTCCATTTAGGGGTGGTCATGTGTGCCTGTGTTTAGGGCTGTCCACTCACGATTAGATAAGCTTTCAGGGAGCTGATTCCTGGGGAAACCAATTCTCCTTCCCTCAGCGTCTGCTGATTGCCTACAGCTCTTCATTTTGAGTGCAACCCTGTGACATTCCCCCATCCACAATGGCATGTCAACTAGTTTTGTCATTATGCAAATCTTGTTAGACTATCATACTGTGGAGATTTCATTGGTTTGCTTCCCTAACATGTGTAGGATGCTTTAACCAGCAGCAGGTGTCCTGTCCCTCTGGCTCATATGTCCTCTCTACTTTACCGCTATGCTCCCTAAGCTCGGGTGTACAGACTGCATTCTAGATGTGTCACTTAGGGCCGGGTACCTCACAGAATCTTGTTCTCTGCGTTTGGCTCCTTATGGAACTTTCTCATAGTCTCCATCAGTTGCATAAAGAAACTTCTTAGACCTTTTGTGAGAGGTGCACTTGTCTGTTAGCATAGGATACATATTTAGAATATATTAAGATACTACACTGGTCTACGGAAGCGACAGTGACAGGGTTTTCTTTAGGATCTATGACCTCTCCCAGACTTGTTTATTTGGCTATATTTACAGTGCCACCCATGAGGTTCCTCACATTGATAAGGCTTTAAGTCCAATTAGATAGCTGTTGATTTCCCCCTAAATAATAGTATCACTAGTACACTAATAGAGAAACTTTGCTGTGCCAGTCCTTGCAGTTAATATACACTTTGTTTCTGAAACAGGTTCTCTCACTGAACTTTGGAGTTCTCCGGTTGTCTACACTGGCTTGCTTCTAAGTCCCAGGGAGTCTCCTGTCTCTGGCTCCCCAGTGTTGGGATTACAGGCATGAGCTGCTATGCCTGGCTTATTACATGCTGAAGATCTGAACTTAAATCTTCATACTTAGGCAGCAAGCATGCCATTTCCCCAGAGCAAGACTTCCTTCTTGACACATGGGTTATTTAGGAATATGCTAAATTTCCAGAATTTTCTTCTTTCCTTCTATTGTCAATTTCTAGTTTGGTTCTGTTGTGGTCAGAAAATATAGTTTGTATTTCAGTTCTTTTTAATTTGCTGAGGTTTCTTCTTTCTTTTGTGGCCCAATATGTGGTCTATTTTGATGAATGTTGCAGAGACATTTAAAATATGTGTTTCAATTTTTTAGGTATACTATTTTATAATAAGAGTAATTGGCTAATTGTGTTAGGAAGGTCTTCCGTATCCTTGCTAATTTTTTCTGTGTGGTAGTCCAATCAATCACTTGCTGAGAACCAGGTATTGAGGACCTCAACTATCATTGTGAAATTATCAATTTCTCCTTTTAGCCGTTTCATTTTTTACATTACATAGTTTGAGACTGTCATTTGGTTTTATCTACACTGAGGATCATTACGTTTTCCAAGCATTTAAACTTTTATTGTTATATAATATTCTCATTTATCTCTAGCAAGTTTCTTTGTTCTGAAGTCTATTTTGACTGGTATCTATATGGAGAACTACAACTCCTCCCCTCCCCACCTCCTCTTCTTTTTTACTGTTTTGAAATGGGGTCTCCCAGTAGCCCCAGCTGTCCTGAATTTCACTATATAGACTGGGCTGGCCTTAATCTCCCCTGACTGGAGATTCCCCAAGACTTTACTAGGACTACCTGGCTTCTGCTTCATTTCCATGGACTGGAAAGGTGGTCAGTGGTTAAGAGCACTGGATGCTCTTGCAGAGAACCCAGGTTCAGTTCCCAGTTCCCAGCACACACATGGTGGCTAACAACTGTCCATAACTCCAGCACCAGGGGATCTGAAGCCTTCTCCTGACCTACATAGGCATTTCATGACACAGGTGGACTTACATACATGCGGGAAATACACACATACTACACATAAAAATAATAAATAAAATATTTTTAAAAATTAATGTTCAAGTGGCATATATTTTCATCATTTT
>NW_008355159.1:83872-93822 GCF_000622305.1 Nannospalax galili
GTATAAGCAACATGTAGTTTCATCTTGTTTATTTAAAAAAAACATTCGCTGCCATTTAATTGGTGTGCTTAGAACAGTTTCATTACAAAAGCTTAATAAAATTACAGAAATAAAAAAAAATTACTGACATAAGATTTCCGTATTTCAGTTTTAATTTTTGCTTCTGTCACGTTTGTAATTCTTTGTTTCCCTTGCCATCTTGTGGGTTACTTGATTGCTTTTAAGCAGTCCATCTTCATTTATTTACTGTTGCATTTATTATTTTATATAGCTTTTCAAACTATTGTTCTACTATATACATATGTGTCCTGTCGTAGTCTGCCAGTACCAGTATTTTACAATGTAGAATGAAGTATTGATACTTTAGTTCTTTTTAGGACCTGTGACCTCCTCAATTTTAATTATCACTGTCTTAGGTAACAGGTGAGGTTTTTATTTTGGTTTCAGTCATCCTCTATGGTTGAGGAAAAAATGATAGTTTTGTATTTCTATTTCTGTCCTTCCTTTTATTAGTATTTTAGTAGTATTCTCTGGTATAGAATGAGCACAATTGATTTGAAAATTTACCTGCTAATGGACACCTTAATTTTCTTAACTTTTTTTTGCTATTACAGATCGCCAAAAGCTGTTAAGGTTTCTCATGTGATGTTTTATGTTCCAACATGAGCTTATGTTTCTCTGTAATACATGTCTAATAGCAAGATAAGTGAATTACATGGTAATTGAAGATTTAGTGATATTCTAAAGAAACTGCTTTCCAGGACAGCTACTTCATTTTTACGTCTTACTCAGCAATTTGTGAATTTTCCTGTTCTTCATGATGCTCGAGGATTCCTATTTCCATCATAATCTTTCCATTTGAAGCTCTCCCTTTAGCAGTTTTTAAGATCTGGTCTGCTACTGAGAAATGCTTTCAGTTTTCTTGATCTGAGAATGACTTTGTTTCCCTTTTATACCTGAAGAACAATTGTGGGCGTTGAGCACAATTTCTTTGAGCATTTGTGCTGGTTAGTTTTTCTCAACTTGACACAACCTAGAGTTGCCTGGGAAGAGGGAACCTCAACTGAAGAATTTTTAAGATTGATCTTTGGAAATGTCTGTGAGGCATTTTCTTAATTGCTAGTTGATTTTGGTTGCAGCCTACTGTAGGCAGTGCCATCCCTAGGCAGATGGTGTGGGCTGTATAACAAAGGCATGGGAAGCAAGCAAGCCAGTAAGCATCATTCCTCTGTGGTTTCTATTTCAGTTCCTGCCTCCAGGCTCCTGCTTCTAGTTACTTCCTTGGCTTCCCTCAATAATGGACTAGGGCTTGCACACCAAATAAGCCCTTTCCTCCCCTCAAGTTGGTTTTGCTTGCAGTGTTTATCACAGTAGCAGAGAAATAACTAGGATAGTATTTTTACCCACAGAAGAATTAAATAGAAATCAATATGGAAAACAGCTGTGAAAATGAATTGACTAACTTACTGGAAATTCACTGCACCCACCATCGTCATCATCGTTGTCGTCGTCATCATCATCATCATCATCATCATCATCATCTGAGACAAGGTCTCATTATGTAGCCCTGGCTTGCCTAGATCTCAATAAGTAGAGCAAGCAGGCCTGGAAATAATTAGATCCATATGCTTCTGTATCTCAAATGTTATGATTAAAGGTGTGTGCTACCATGCTTGACTAGACCAGGCAGGCCAATATTTTGGTGGTGCTGGGAATTGAATCCAGGACCTCATGAATGCTAGGCAAACACTCTGTCACTGAGACATACTCCTACTTGAGGGTGCAGGAAATCAAAGCAGCTGGTGCATCGCATTCATAACCAGGAAATAAAGAGGAATTAATGACTGCATTCTAGTGCTCATCCCACCCACAATTAAAATTTACTGAACCAATATAATCCCCCACAGGCATGCCCAGCAGCCCATCTCTCAAGTGATTGTAGATTCTCTTAAGTTGACAATTAACTAGAACCATCATATTCACATTTTGCCTTTTTTCTTTTATTATATTTTATTTATTATTTTTATTTTATGTGTACACGTGTATTGCCTGCATGTAGATCAGTGCACCCGTGTTGTGCGATGCCCATAGAGGGCAGAAGAGGCTGTCGGATCCCCTGGGACTGGAGTTACAGACAGTTGTTAGCTGCCATATGGGTGCTGGGATTTGAACCCGGGTCTTCTGCCAGAACAGTCAGTGTTCTTAACCGCTGAGCCATCTCTCCATCCCCCATTTTGTCTTTTTTCATTTATTTATTATATATGTGTCTGTGTATGTTTGGGGAAAAGCCACAGGACATGTGTGGAAGTCAGAGGACAAATTGTGGGAGTTGGTTTTCTCTTTCTACCATGTGAATCCTGAGGATTTAACTCAGGTGGCCAAGCTTGGCAGCAAGGCCTTTACCTGCAAGAACCAATTCACCAGCCCAGTCTGGCCTGGAACTCACAAAAGAGCCACCTTATTAAAGGCATATACCACCATGCCCAGCTACAACAATGTTCTTTTATAGAAGCATGAAAAATTGGAAGCAAACAAGCAGCAGTATGGAGTTCGTTAAGTGACTCCTGATCTATTCACAGAATATGAGACAGTCAGGCATGGATGTTAAGGGTGTGGGATCGCAAATCTGGCCCCCTGAATTCAAATCCCAGCTAGTACTGTGTTTTAATAATTTTGTGGCCTTCAACTACTTTCCTTTCCTAAATAGGGTAAACTTAAACTGTGAAGAGACAAAAATAATAGTATCAAATACAAAATATCCTTCAGGGACTGGAGAGAAGGCTCAGCGGTTAAGTATACTGGCCTCTTGCAGAGGACCCAGGTTCTGTTCCCAGCACCCACATGGCAGATAACGACCTGTCTGTAACTTCAGTTTCAGTGAATCTGACACCCTCTTCTCACCTCTGTGGGCACTGCATGACATAGGTGCTCTTACATACATACAGACATACACACAGAATAGATATGGGAGGTGTTGGAAGGGAGGGAGTGGACATGGATTTATTCAAAACACCTTATATGCATGTATGAAATTCTCAATAAAGTTTTTGTAAAAGTTAAAAATTAATAATAAATAAAATGTTAAACCAAAATATCCTTCAGTGGTAACTTCTATATAGTCTTCTAATGACATAGATAAATTTGTCTGATTTTTATTTTATTTCAATTAAATGGAATCATAATCCCCCAAAACAGGAATGTTCAAGATATATTAACTGACAATATTTTGTATTTACTATTTTTCTTTTTATTGGATTGTTGTGATTTTCATACAAGATAACTTGATGGTATTTACATCCCTTCCCCTATCCCCACCTCCCCTTATTACCACCTGCACAATTTACTGTGCTCTATTATATGTATTATAAGGCCTATAGAGTTTAATTTGTATCCCCAAATGTCCTTGAGTGTGGGCCCATCCATTGGAGCCTGGTTTACCTACCAAGAGTCCCATGCTTGAAAGACACTGTCTCTGTTCCTTGCAGCAGCCTTTGACACAATTTGCTTAGAAGCAGTTAGAACTTCTTACCTACTTCCTCACATCTATGGTGGGATTTTTTTCTGGTTTGAGCTTGCATGGGACTTGTGAATGCTGTCATCATTGCTGTGAATTCATATGAGTAACTTACCAGCTATCTGAAGATTCTTTTTCCTTGTCATCATCCACCATCTCTGGCTCTTACAATCTTTCTGCTCCTTATTCTGCAATGATCCCAGAGCCTTGGGAGGCAGAAGTTTAATATTGGTGCCCTATTCAGGGATAAGTGCTCTGTGGGCTCTTGTTCTCTGCACGTTTGACAGTTGTGGGCTTCTGTGTTAATTGCCATTTATTGCATAAGGACATTTCTTTGGTGGGAATTGAGTGATGCATTAATCTATAAATTTAACAATAAGCCATTAGAGGCCAGTTTACAATAATAACTATTTAGTAGAAAACTAGTATTAGGTACCACCCTATGTCCTATAAATAGTTTACCATATTAAACAGGTTGCTAAACAATTTTGATTTTAATATTTAATATTTAATTTTAATTTTATTTTTATTTTATGTGTATGAGTGTATTGCCTGCATGTGTGTTAGTGTACCCATGTCATACAGTGCCTGCAGAGGACAGAAAAGGTGTTGATCCCCTGGAATTGGAAACTGGAGTTATGGACGGTTCTTAGCTGCCATGTGGGTGCTGAGATTTGAACCTGGGTCCTCTGCAAGAGTGATCTGTGCTCTTAGTTGCTAAGCCATCTCTCTAACCCCACAATCTTGTTTTTAAAAATAGAGAAAAGAATGGTAGACATTAACAGATTGGTTTAAAGCACTTGTAAATACTTGAGATTCGTGGTGTGTGTGTGTGTGTGTGTGTGTGTGTGTGTGTGTTATCATGTTCTGATATTATGGAAGGTAGTCATTACCAAGGAATCTTCCTTGTTCATACCAACTTGACTTTTCCATGTCATGACAAAAGTGTGCCATGTCTTCTGCAATAGAACCCCCATTACCACCAAGTTCTGATTTTTCCTGTATTTTAAAAGGATATCTTGGTGATCCAAGAAGAAACATCAGGATACTTAATGTTCATTTGGCGATTGCAAAAGATAAGGCAACTCCCATTGATGCAGCCTTCTACTTGGTTAAAGTGCTATTCCCAGAGGAAACCCTGTTTCTCAGCTCAGTAGATGACAGCACTCCAGGTTGTGTGCTTCTCGATCAGAACAAAATCGCTGCAATAAGAGGTATGTAAAGCTAATATGGAATCTTATTTTTAGTCATCATATTATGAATGTTTTGGCAGTTGAAAAAGGAACTATGAATCAGTGTAAATTTTAGAACTGTCCATTTCAATTAGGTGACACTGATTTTGCCGTGTAATGATATGTAATGGGTTAGAGCTTCTAAAAAATAAAACTTGTTCATAGGATGATTAAGACCAGCTTTATTGATTATAATTATTTCTGTTGCATAATTAATCAGGTTTGTAGTACTGAAATTTATGAGGAAAAAATAAACAGTGAAATGAATTAATGAGTAAATAAATAAATAGAGGCTAAGGAGGGTAAAATAGTCTTTTAGTGCTAGTGACATCATTGAAGTAAGATCTTAGGATTAATCCACATTGGGTTAGCCTTTGTGCTTTCCAGAAACGCATTCTGAATTCCTAGGCATCATAGACACCAAGAACACCAAAAGGCAGGTGTATTGTGATTATAAAATACTGCTTAAAGTCTAGAAGGGGATAGACACATGAATGACAACAGCTAAAAGTTTTTCCATTGTGGTGTTGTTGAGGGAGCTTAGAGTAGGACACCTGCACTGAGGAAGCTTCCCTGAGGATGGGCATTTAAGTTCCATTCTGAAGGAGCCTTTAACTGGGGAAATGGCATACAAGGAACATTTTTATACAGGAATAACTTAGGGGAAGACAGGCATGACCAGTAAATAGACCATGGTGTCATCATGTTTACAGTGACACTCTTTTCTCTTTACAAAATGTTCTTTTTGCTTGTAATATATCCATTGGGTGTTAGTAAGTGGTCATAGTATCCTGAAAGAGTTGGCTCTTGGTCACACACTATTTTTCTTAAGCACCAAGATCTGAGTATTGATCCCCTAAGTTAGGGTTTTCAGGAGCTCTCACATGAAATGAAGAGATAATTCAGCAAAGCTTCCTCATTGGATGGAACTTTCAGACTCTCAGCAAGTGACAGAATAAAGAATGAAATTAGGAAGAGAAAAGGTTCATATTTGTTTGAAATGAAGTATTTTTATTCATTTCTTTGCTAGTTTTCTAATTTTTGTGACTACTTTCACTGCTTCCAGAATATCTGGTGACAGTGTTCCCAGAATTTGATTTGAGTGAACATGGAAAAGACTGGAAGGAATGTCTTTCTTCTATTAATTTTCTGATTAAGCAGTTGCATTCCAAAGTTGAACCTGAGGTAAGTTACTTTTCACTTCGTCTGGAACCTCCTATTGTCCATGTTGCTGCATGAAACTCTAGAACTGATAGCATGGCACCCAGAATCTTCAGGCCATGCGTTACTTCCTTCCTTCAGGGGACAGGTGTTCTTTCCAAGGCATCTTGCCTCTTTGTTTCACTATTTGATACTCATATTCTATGAAATGACTTCAAGAGAAATCAAAGACAATATTTTAGTTACTATATTGGAAGCCAAGGGCTATCCTAGAGAAAATGTCAGCTACAAAATGTTTAGCAAATCTATTTCCATATCTTACTGAGTAACGCCCGAAAAGAACCAGCTGCATGTGCTTCTTGTCTGTTACAGGTGTGGCTGTGCCTGTGCAGGCCAGGTTCCTCACTGTTTGTTTCTAGTGATGGCAGGACCTAATACAAAGCATCCATGCCTTGAGTTTAAAGTACCACAGATATGTGCTTTTCTATTTCTTTCTTTGTGAGTTTTAATTTTAATTTTCTTTGTGAATTTTAATTTTGTAATTTTTAATTTTGTGAATTTTTCTTTGTGAATTTTTCTTTCCCTTGATCCATCTCTCCGTTCCCTCTCTTTGTGTGTGGTATATGGGCATGTGTGCAGTGGTAAGTGTGCCTGTGTGGATACTTGGAGATCAAAGGAGGTTGTTTGGTACACTGGTCCATCCCTCTCCACCTTACTGATTTGAGACAGGATCTCTCACTGTATTTAGAGGTAGATTGGCAGTCAGCAATCCCTAATGATCCTTTAGTTGGGTTTACAGGTGTGTGTATGAACATGCTCCACATTTTATGTGCGTGCTAGAGATTTGAACTCAGTTCTTCATGCTTGTGCAGCAAAAAATATTATTCTCTGTGCAGTCTCCCCAGACTGTTATCACAGGTATTTTATACACTGTGTGGTTTTTTATAGTAGCAGCCTGGATTCTTTCTTTTCCATTCCATCTTCAAAATCCCCTTGAGAATTGTCCTAGTTTGTTCTTCATTGCTGTGACAAAACACTCTGACCAATACCAACTTGGGGAGGAAAGGGTTTATTTGTCTTACATCTCCTGGGTCACAGTTCATCAGGGAGCCCAAGGTAGGAGCTCAAGGCAGGAACCTGGAAGCAGGAGCTGGAGCACAGGCCAGGGAGGAATACTGCTTACTGGCTTGCTCCCCTGGCCCCTGCTCAGCCTGCTTTCTTATGCAACACAGTGGGCTGTGCCCTCCCACATCACTCATCAAGAAGATGCCCCTCAAACATGGCCACAGGCCAGTCTAATAGAGGCAATACCCCGATTGAGGCTCCCTCAACCCAGGTGTGTCAAGTTGACACCAAAGCTATCCAGTACAAGAATGTTTACCTTAAATGGGCTATTAAAGTATATCATATATATTCTCTTCCTGATGTAGTATTTCAATGAATGGCAATTCCTAATTTTTACCATTCTCTCTAAAGTCACAACTTTATTCTCATCCTGTTTAGTTATTGCTGTCCCTTTAGAGTAAGTTTATGGTAACTACTTGCCAAGAATATTTGTAGCTGAGATAATGCTTTCTGGTGAGTGGCTGGGTTTCAGTGATAGCTTAAGCACCATCTGTCTGAAACCAGATCATCTGATTGTTAACTCTCCATTTTCTAGCCTTCAGAAACTGCGCTCTATAAACAATTTGCATGTAAAATCAGTATACTGCTTGGAAAATGATAATTTATATATTTGTTTAGGCATCAGAAGAGAAGCAACATCTTCCAGGTGCCTGTGTTGTGCTTGATAAGAAGCAAGGCATAGGTCCTTGCCACTAAAAGTTGGCGTGTGACCCAGAAGCCTTGTGAGAAATGTGATCTTGGGTTCCATATTGGAGTCACTGAGGAAGAATTTGCATTTTTTTGTCTTTTTGAGACAGGGTCTCCCTGTAGCCCAGCTGTCCTGAAACTCACTGTGTAGACCAGGCTGGCCCTGAACTTACAGAGATCTGCCTGCCTCTGCCTCCTGAGTGCTGGGATTAAAGGCGTGCGCCACCATGCCTGGCAGAATTTGCATTTTATCAAGTGCCTAGCTGTGGGTGATTTATGAGCTCCCTAATGTTTGAGCAGCCCTAACCTATAACAGTGCTTTTGACTCACATTTGTATATTCGAATTATGTGAGGCATTTTTTGGTTATTGAGTCCCAACCTCACTGTGCTGCAAGGGGTGGTCTCAAACTCATGGGCTCAAACGATCCCACTACCTCAGTCTCCCAGGTAACTGGACTACAAGTATGTGCCTCTCGGGCTGATCACACCAGACATTTGTTACATGTTACCCATGGCTGAGCTCACCTCTCCTGTTTGGCAAGAGTGGGGTCCATCCCAGGGAAAGAGAACAAAAACAAATGTACAAAACATTAAAAAGAAGTAAAGCAGTGTCACCTGCAAGAAACTCATGCATTCATTTTTTTCCTGGAATAATTATCACACATCTATTTCATGTAGTTCGTTAGACAGATTTACTAGGTCCCCCCAGGAAACAGTGAGTCTTGGCAGCTTGAGGGGGTTTGAGGGGGAAGCCTCCGCTCCTATTTCCTTTCAGGTAGTATTGGGCAACTAATATTCCTAAGGTCATGGACCCTCCATTTTAGAGATAAATGACTGTTTCCCTGCCAAACTGACAGGTCTTGGTAGAGGTTAGCATATGTACATTTTTTTCTCGCCATGGAACTTCATTTATAGATGTGGGTTTATTTACAGGTTAGAAGCCCCAGTATGCCCATGTCTGAAGACTGGCATAGTGGAAGCAGTAATGATGGGGAGGGCCCTTCTCAGTGGCTTCAGCACATCAGGGCCTCTTTAATAAGTGAAAGCAGGAATTTTTAGCAGATTATTAACTCTAACCCTGAAGGTGCTAATAATGCAGTCATCTTTCTTGAAGAACTAGGTGAATTTTTAAAACAAATTGTCTGGCCAACAAATGAATCCCAGTAATACATTTGTAGGGTTCATTACACTGTTTTCTAGTTTTATGGCTGTTGGAAAAATTTCATAAGAAACTAGCACAACTTAAAACCTCTTACATTAATGAGCTAATAAAATAAAGATGCTTAGTTCTGAGCCTGGTCATTTTAAATGTTAAGCTGAATCTGTTATTCTTCCCCTGGAGAGCAGCCCTCTGATGATACTTGACTGGTGAGAGTTCATAAGGGAGGCATCATCCTACACTTTCCTCCACAGGTGGCAGCTGGGATCAGCCTCCAGTTCTTAGTGTCTGTGGCTGGCACGTTGTTTTGATGCTCAGCCAGGGGTTTGGGTACAAGTTAATAAATCTCATTCCTTAGGACACTGTGCTCTCATTGCCAGCTGTTTGCTGTAGCAAGCAGCAGTGGTTCTGTAAGTAACTGAGCCACCAGCCACTGCGCTTTCCATGGCATCCTCCCCAGGATATTGGCCTTTAGTGTCACTGATACTAATGAATGGTCCCTAAAGTGAAAACACTTTATTCCTTCTCTACCCTGCCCCCAAAACAACCCTCAGTAGAATATTACTGAGGGTCCTGTTTGAATGGAGTTATGAAGTGATACGCTTACATTTTTCCATTATAAAAGTAATTTTTCTACTGTACATGTTAAAGTCATGCCTATAGGGGAAGGCTAGCTAAATTAACAGTAAAAATCACTGGACAAAGAAGCAAAAAATAATTGGAGACTCAGGCAGGCAAGATTCAGATTAACACCAAGACTGACAAAGAGATGAAATTTCCTTCTGGGGGAACATGAGTCACAGTTTTTCTAACCCTGATTTTACTCTAAGCGCATTATGATCCAGCCAGCTGTCATAGTTTGTGCAGAACTGTTACACTGTTTTATTTTAAACTTTGGAAAATACTTAAAAAGGGGAAAGGCTCCTGTATTCAAAATACCTTTTAAAACTATTGTGGCCACTTTCGTTTTCTCCTAGTTTTCTTTTTTAATTATTTATTTAATAACCACATAATTAGAAGAAGCATTTCATTACAACAGCATTGATATATTCAATAACAATTTCCAGAGCG
>NW_008355159.1:94121-105946 GCF_000622305.1 Nannospalax galili
GTTCTGAGATCCTTCACACGAGCATGGATATAAAATCATCATGTAGATTTCAATGGTAATGTGTTTCTCCTCTACTAATTAAGGAGCATTTTGAAACAGTTTCCATGGATTTCTCTCCTGTAATGTGTATATATTTTGCCTTGAAGAATCTAGCAATAGTTTTTATAATCATTGTTCTAAATAGGATTATAACATTCCAAAGTTAGTATATTCCAATTCATTTAACTAACTGCCTTCTTGTTTGTTTGTTTGGCTTTTTATTGAGGGCTTATTATTAGAAGATTATCCATGACACTGCTTTTTTACCTTCACTTGTTTTCTGTATTTGGATTATTTTATAGATTCTCTGAATTTGAATTACCAAATTAGTGTAGGAACCTTATCTCTGAGCCTCATCAAATTTATTAGATTAATCTTCCAAAGTTAAGTCTTTAGACCCACTGAGTGAGTTCCTAACTAATTTAATTTCTTAGGCTAAATGTCAAATCTGGATGACTCAACAGTTATGTTGCTATGCCTTAGATGACAGATAGTCCAAGATGAAAATATGTTCTGATTTGTAGAAATCATATCATATTTCTCTAATATGTTTTTCACCACAAATAGTATAATGATTTTCAGCAATGGTTAATTTGAATCACCATGAATCTCCAGTAGATGCTAATAATACCTAGAGTTGAGAAATGAAGACAAGCTTAACCTTTTACAATTCAGATAAGCTATCTAAAATATTCTATCTATGATGATTCAGAACTTTGTGGATTATTCATTGATGGGTTTGTTACTGAATAGAAAAGCTACTTTTTAAAGCTTAAACAGTTCAGTAAGAACTGTGGTACTTGTTTTTTTAAAAAGTCTTTCTTTTTTTAATATATTTTATTGAGTTTTTGTGGATTTCATAAAATACATCTCTACCTTCTGTATCCCACCCACAGAACTTCATATCTTTCTTATAAGTAGGGAAATAATGCATCAAACTTGTTTAGAATGTATTACTAAATTTAATTTTAATATTTATTGCCTTCCACAAAGTAGCAGAACACTAAGCCATTCTTTAGGACAAGGAGAGCCCATGTAATTACACCAGCAGCTATTTCTGTCTCATTTCTGTTACTGTCTCATAATTTACTAGAACGTTAAAGTTTTAATTTTATTCAGGTTTCAAATTCTTGAACCTAAAAATTCAGAAAAGTTAACTTTTCTGATATAGCTTTTTTAAAATGTAGCTTAATCTCTACATTTCTGTTTGACTTCTAGTATATCTTAGAGCTCCATCTAGAAATGTACAGATACTACATTTAGTACTGATACTCAGTGCTGACTATAGCAAAAACCCAGAACTATCAGCCAAATATCTCATTCTCTACTTGCTTCCAGAGGAAGTCCTGATTAGAAATAATGTCTATGGTAATCTGAGGTGTGCCCTGTGTGCTCTTGAATCAATAAGATTGATGCTCTTCAATATTTGTTACATGTAGACTATTTGAGAATAAATTCAAGCCAATAGTGTTAGGGGAAAAGGGCAGAAAGAAGAATCCATTCTTGGTGCATGTTCTCAGAGAGCTGGAGGTTGTATAAAGTCTCTCATTAGGAACTAACAGAGTTCATTATTCATACTTGTCTTTTGCACTTGAGCTATAAAGGCTAACTTCTCTACCTACTAAGCCAGGAAAGGCTCTACTGATTATGGCTCCTGCTGTGGCCTGCCATGGGTATAGGAATTCAAAACGACACTCATTGACTGAAGCTTAGGGTCAAAGGTAAAGGATTTCACTGATTTGCAGAAGTTTCAACACTAACACAGCAGACTGATTTGTTAGTTTTTCTGGTGACTGCTAACATAAACATAAAGGAGGATCTATGGCATATGTAAATTAAGTAAGAAAATTTCCCTTCCAAATTCTGTGAAATCTTAATTTAGATGTCTTGTTGGTGCCCCACAAAGATGTATCTCTGATTCCCAGCCTGATCTCCACTGATTCCTCTTTGGTTCTCCCTCATATTATATAATTTCTAGTCCAGCAAATTAAAACAACAATAGTATTTAAGGCTAAACTAAAGAAACCTAACCTTAGATGCCTTTGTAAGCATTTGCTGTCATCTCAGCCAATCATTTCCTACCCTTCAAAATTTTAATGCAGGGGCTGGAGAGATGGCTTGGCAGTTAAGAGCACTCACTGCTCTTGCAAAGGGCCTGGGTTTGGTTTTGAGTACCCACATGGCAGCTAAAAACCATCCTTAACTCCAGTTTCAGGGGATCAGACGCCCTCTTTTTGACCTCTGTGGGTATTGTACGACACAGGTGCACATACATACATGCAGGCACTACATATATATACATATGAGATAAAATATTACTGTAACTCATACTAAGAAATAAGTACTACATTGTAACTCAGTGTATGCATGCGTGTGATTTGAAAAGAATGAAGCAAACATTTCACACAGCTCCCTCATTCATGCATCCCACTGTCCCGTTCATCCTTTGAATCAGTGAAAGTTAGTAATGTTGTATGTCTCTGATGTGGGGTGCTTTAGAGCATGCAATATATTTATGTACAAGATAAAGTGCTAAGTGGGGATTGGCTTCAGAGTATCACATTTCTCATTCATACAGTCAGAACCTTTTCCCCAAGAAACTTCTTTCCAGAAAAGTGTTTCAGAGAACACATTTTTGGAAACACAAACCAATTTTGACCCCTTATTGCTACCTCTTTCAAGCTTTGCACGTGCTGTGTTTATCTTCTGTGTGTTTATTATCTACCCCAGTTTTAAAGTCATCAACATATGGGATTATCCTTCTTTTCCTAGCGCCTTTATTTTTAATAAAAATGTTCATCAAGGACTAAAGAGAGAGGTCATTCAATAAGATGCTTGCTTTGTAAGCATGAGAATCTGAGTTACATTCCTAGAATTTGTGTGAAATGTAGGATATGGTGCTACATGGCTGTAATCCCAGGGCTGGTGAGGCAGATAAGAGGATTCTTGGGCTTGCTAGTCAACCAGTATAGCTTAGTAATGAGGGGCCTTGCCTTAAAGGTGGTGGATGGTATTTCTGACGAAGACGCTCAAGGTTGTCCTCTGACCTCTGTGTACTAGTCAGTCAGTCTAGCTTAGCAATGAGAGACCTTGTCTCAAAGGTGGTGGATGATATTTCTGAGAAAGACACTCAAGCTTGTCCTCTGACCTCCACATGCACAAGAGCACCTGTACACACAGAGAGACATAAAACAATGTTCATTAGAATACAGCCTGTTGCTGAATCTAGTGACTTACCATGGAAGCATCCTTCTAGGCCACTGCTGATCTCTCAGAAGTATTTTGTGTGTGAAAGCTTTTGACAAGTATATTGCTAAACATTTTGGATTTATGTTGTGTTAATGGCATTGTCCTAATTTATCAGCTGCTTAATTCTGTGGAAGAGAAAAGGGATCAATGTTACCAACTAAGAATGGCATATAAGAACCACCAGATTCTTTTCTAAGGGATCAAAGGTACTGAGGCACATACCTGTACATTAAGGGCAACTCTACTCTTCAAATAACGCTTCTCTTTTCTTCCTTTCCTTTTGTCCTCCCACTTTCTGTATGACTTCTCCTGGAATTATGTTATTCTGTCACCTTTCCTTGTGCACCATCTTCCTCTGAATTCAAGATCTAAATGCCCTTGATTGCTTTTGTTGGAGATAAGTCTACTAGTAGCAAAATAGCAGTAATAGTTTTTTGGGTTTGCAAGTATAAAGACCCTACAGTTTCTTATACAGTAGGAGGGCTTAATATGTCTGCATTTGAGATAAGGAATACCATGCCAGATGCATGACTGATACGATTAGAATAAAGAGAGTTGACTCGGTGCTTAAGTCATTTGAGGATTTCTATTCCGGTACGTAGGAGGATCATGGGAAATTATTGTGATTAGAGCATGTGTTACATTGTAATATCCTTTTAGATGAAAACATTTATTTAGTTAATTTAATAATGATTGTAATTCATGTGTTTCAGTTAGTTAGTCTTAAAGGCATTTGGCTGGGGGTGCAACTTAATGTTAGAGCATGTGCACAGGCCCTGGGTTTCATTTCCAGCACTGAAAAGTAGGAGAAATGACAGAGCAATATAATTAACAGTAAATAAATTTATTTCTCTGACAAGTGATTTCCAAGTAATCAGTCTGTTCTCTTTTGGGTTTCTACCACCAGAATTTCTCCATGACAACTACCCTGGATAAGAACTAGAAGAAACTGGATATTACTGGAAGTTGTGTGTGACAGCTATCAACAGTTGTCTCCAAATTCTTAAACGTGACCCAAAGAATTCCCTACCCCAGTTGTAGTACCTTCTAGGATCAACACATTTAATGGAGTCAGAACCAAATAGCCTAATAAGTCTAGCTTAAATTCTTACCTAAAGTAGTTAGATTCTTCCGTAAGATTCTGAAGTTGTAATTCTATAATTAGTCTGTAAAAATAACAGAGAAGTTTTGCATTCCCTCCTGAATAATTAACCAAAGCTCATTTATGCCTTCAAGAAACATTTTGTCTGTGGACAAAGTGATGGGCAGTGCACTGCTGCTTTCTATCTCCAATTGAAGTGAAAAGTACGAAATACCTAACGATTGTTTGCATGGTTGTTGAATGTAGAGAGTAGTGTACTTAACACTTAATGACAGGTGAAATCTGATTGACAGCAGCACACATATATAGGTACGGAGAGAGCTGGAGCAGGAGAGACAATCCGAATAGTGTTCAGAACTCATGCAGATAGATACAGAGAGAGCTGGAGTTGGAGGGACAGTCCTCAGTGTTAAGTGTAACTTTCCCACAGTAGAAACTTGTTATTTGCCAAGTGACTTTGTAACCACATAACTTAAGTGTAAACTACTGATTCAAAAGGGAGGTGTGATTTACATACCCAAAATGACTACAGTGGCTTTGTTTTACATTCTACAGAATCAAAAGCTTTCTGTTACATTTATCTGACCTAAGCCTTCCAGAGACAAGAGGGATTTGTTTGATTTACTCCTGATAAGTCTACTATTTTTGGAATTACCTCTTGATAACATTTTACCACATAAGTTTGCTCAGGTTGAATATAGGAAATTTAACAGTATGTTTCTACAAGTAAAAAGAATCTGGCCAATTTCGGACACTAAAATTATTCTTGTTTATTATTCTTGGTTGCTGAAGTGTCTGGATATAGGTTTTAATATTTGCTATTTTCTCATACATTCTGTTACTTCAAATGCACACATTCAAATCTTACATTGTTTCATTTAAATGACAATTTTGGTCAAAAATTCAGTCAGAGAAAAGTGTGCTTAAAAGATGTTGTCAGAAATATTGGAGAAGTGGAAAGAATCCATTTTGCTCATAAGTAAGATTTTATTCTTAACTAAGCCCCTTATTTTAGTGAAAGGTCTTGAATATTTTAGGCATAGGAATAATTTTATTTGAACATTTGTGTTTAGGAAACATTTTACTAGTTTTAATGCCATCTTTCAGCTTTCGAACTATCAAGAAATCTTGTTACATTTATTTTAAACAAGTTTTAAATTGGCTAGTAAACAAATATTTCATATATGAGCTCAGTCTCTACTTATATCTGTTTGCTTATGACCTCCAATTTTATCTTACTTGATTTTAAGTAACTTCAGTTATTCAATAAGAAAGATAGAAATCTAATAGAAAATAATATGTCAGTTAAGTAGTATGACTATTTGGAAGTCTTATTTTTCAACTTGTGAGATAGTAAAAATATTTTTGTCTGACCAGTTTATAGAAGAGATACATATTTGCATATTATACCACTTTTTGAAAACTAAATTCAATCTCTAGAGTATTCTAGTGAAATAAAGTATAGCTTTATAAGGATTACATGCAAAATACAAGATCCTGTGGACAGCTATGGGGACAGTTCAGTGGTAGAACACATGTTTAGAATGCACAAGGCTCTGGGTTAAATCCCAGAATCAAAATAAGAAAAGGAATAGATATTATAAGACTCTAAATAAACAAGCGTTTGCCTTTAGTTTAACAAAATTATAATGTTTCTATGTACATTCTTATACTTAAGGTGTGCTTACAAATGTTTTAAAAAGTAGCTTAAAATTTTTGCATTAAAAAATTTTTGTTTGTTTGTTTGTTTGTTTTGGACAGGGTCTCCCTGTAGCCCTACTTGGCCTGAAACTTGCTAGATAAACCAGGCTGGCCTTGATCTCACGGAGATCCTCCTCCCTTTGCCTTCTGAGATTAAAAACATAAAACACCTTGCCCAGGTAACAAAAGGGTTTTGACCAGAGTTATTTAGACTTATGATCTCCTTTTGTTTGTCTTCACCATTCAGTTTCACAAATTTCTCAAGTGCTGGTGATAGAGCTAATACACATATTAAATCCAGACTATTAATATACATCAAAACATTTAACATTGTCCTCCATTAATATGTACAACTATTTGCTAGTTAAGAATAATTTTTAAGGGCTGGAGAGACGGCTCAGCAGTTACAAGCACTGGCCATTGTTGCAGAAGACCTGGGTTTGAATTCCAGCAGCCACATGGCAGCTAACAACCCTCTGTAACTCCAGTTCTAGGGAATCTGATGATCTCTTCTGTCCTCTCTCCTCCGTGGGCATTGTATGACACAGGTGCACTTACACACATGCAGGCATAACACTCATATACATAAAATTTTTTTAAAAAGCAAAAAATTAAATAAAAAATAATTCTAAGTAAAATTATATAGTAGGTAAAGATTTAACTTCAAACCAGATATACAATTTGAAATTGGATATGTGCTTTCTTGTAACTTAACTGTCCCCCAGACAAAAACACAAGATTTTATATGAGGATTTTATATTTTCAAATAATTTTCAAGACTTATACAGTTAATCCTATTGTGGTGGGTGCTTATGTAAGTTATTTGGAGTATCCCTATCCAGTAGAACTTTGCACAAGAATGGAAACAAACACAAAAATCAATTAACTTAGGTTATTCAATGTGGCAGTTAGTAGGCACATGTAACTGTTGAACACTTGAGATATGGCAAATTGCTAGAACTAAATTTAAATTCTCGTTTCGTTTTAGCTAACCAAAATTTAAAACTATAGACAGGCACAAGTAGCTAGTGGCCATTGTGTTGTAGGACAGTTTTAAATGTCTATATTTTTAAGTTTTGTAACGCTAGGGATTGAATCTAGAGCTTTATATATGCTAGGCAAGTACTCCACGACACCCCTAGTCCCAGAAATGCCCTTTATTTGTAAAATATATTCAAAACAGTTCTCATAGCTTGAGTCATAATAACACGTATATCTTCTATGAAAGTCACATTTGATTCCGTGAAGACATTGAATAGAAGGTGTTGAATATGTGTGTTAAACTAAATTTGGCACTTGCTGCCTTCAGAATTTTGGAGGTTTATCCTGTTGTAATGGCATGATAAATATGTGCTCCTAAGACTTGCCTTTGATAAATGTGTTTATCCTAAACATTTGGTTTGTTCAAATGAATAAAACTAGGAGACATTTTAAATCTTTTTAACATAAGTTCTTTGTTTTTTTTCAATGAACAAATTTTATGGGACATTTACTAATGTTATCTATAGTCTTTTACGTTAATAGCATGTTTTTCAGTCGATTTCATAAGTACAACGCAGCTAGAATGCCTGCTTTCTTTTTTGTTAAGCCAAACCAGGCAATATACTATGTTTATACTGACATTACACCACGCTAAAAAATATCCTTTGAGATGTACTAATTAATAATCTCAAATAATTTGCAAAATCATTTTGGAAGATTCATGGATAATAGTTACAAATCTCAGTTCACAGACACAAGTGAGCAAGAATGATAACTTTATTTTCCTACAATAGCTTAATTTCTATTTTGAGACTCAGTACACGCAGAGCAGCATTTTAACTTGGGCCATTTGAGGCTTTTGAGTTTCCATGGAAGGAACAGAAATAACCCAAAGCATGAACTGCAGTAGGCTTAGAAGAATACCAACAGGTGAGTATTCTCTAGAACTCTTTCTAAGTTTTAGCGCTCTCCATCCTGGGGAGAATCAGGTTCTTGTCATTTTCCTTAGGCGTCATTTTGCCAAGGTGTCCCTTTATCTAATCTAGTCTTTAGCCCTTGACCAAAGTCATTCTTATTCCTGTCTTCAGAACCTATTAAGATCAAGCAGATTTTTCCTCCACTCCTTCTAGGATGTTCTTAAGTTCATGGAACTCATTTTGTTGCTTGCTTTTTCCTTATGTTGAATTACAGAAAATGGGTTTTGCCCAGATCTCCAGTGTACTGTATATTTCCATATGGGACTGGCTACATAGTATGCTGGCTCAATACAAAAGATGAAATCACTCTCAATATTATTTAGATAGCACAATCTTTTCATCACTTTTAATTTGGGGATTATTTTGTGCTTACAGAAGAACCACAGAAATAGTATAGCGTTCCTGTATATGCTTTACTGATCTTCCCCTGATATTATCATAACCCCTGCACACACATCAGAATGCATAAATTAAATTTGGCACAATGCTGTCAACTCTAGACTGCCTTTATATTTCACCAAAATTTTCTCCAAAGTTCTTATTTGCTTCTAGAAGTCAATGTTAAAGCTCTCCCAGCATTTAGTTCTCATACATTAGGTTCCTTGGATCTGTAACAGTTCCTCAGACTTTCTTTGTTTATCTTGACCTTAACATTTGTGAAGAGTAATGTTCAAATTTTTTGTAGGCTATTTACTCCTTATTAGACCAACAGGTTGCTTTCATCGGAAGAACCCCCCCAAGCCAGACAAAAGCTTTTCTTAGTATTACAGTCTTTGAATTATTCAATAAAGATAGCAAAAGCTCAATAAATTTGCCCTAAATCATAGAGCTGTTAACACCAAAACCAAGGTAAGACCTCAAGCCTCAGTTATATGCTAGCATCATCACCAGCCCCTAATCCTTAGTACTGCTGAAGCACTCAGCAGTTACCTTCATGGATTGACTGCCATTTTCTGGTTTGACCACAGTACAATGGAGCGAAGGGATTGGGGGGCAAGGTGAATCTGGCCCATGAGCAGAAATCTTGGAAGAAAAATAAGAGAAACGAACATTGTGAAGTGTTTTCATGAATGGCGGTGACAGTGATGGTCTCCACTTATTTAGCACCAGCTGTGTACAGTCCTGTGGGGGCAGGACTACCCAGCCTCAACTTAGCATCACCATTCACCCCTATTGTAATCTGCCTTTGGCAAGAGGAAAGAACATTCACCAGGTCATGGTCTTAGGGTGGTTCTGATTGAGAGTTTGTCAGTGAGGGAATGGGAATTAAGTCAGGGAATAGAGTGCTTGCTTAACAATGCATCAAGCCTTGGGTTCAGTCTCCATCACTGCATAAAACCAGGTGTGGTAGTGCATGCCTGTAATCCCAGCACTCCTGCGGTAGAAGCAGGTGGATCTCTGAGATCAAGGTCATCCTGGTCAACCTGGTGAGTTCCAGGCCTGCTGGGTTTACAGGGAGAACCTGTCCCTGAAAGACAAAAAAAAAATGGGGTTGAAGAGATGCTCAGAGGTGAAGATGACTTGCTGTTCTTCCAGAGGACCTTGGTTTGATTCCCAGTACCCACATGGCAGCTAACAATCTGCCATAACTCCAGTTCCAGGGTATCTGATGCCTTCTGACCTCCATGGGCATTATATAAACGTGGTGCACTTACATACATGCAGGGAAACACTCATACACTAAAATTATAAAGAAAATATTTTTAAAGACCAAATTACAATAATAATAATGGAGGAGGAGGAGGAGAGTGACTGAGCAAGACCTTTGACCTCTGGCCTCCACAGGTATGCACACACATGTTCATCTGTATACTCACGTGCATACACTGAACACACGCACACACGTTTGTCATGCTCAGATACATAGCAAGTTTAAGACTAGCTTGAAATATAAGAGACTCAGTCTCAAAAGAAGAACAAATATTAGAGTTCCAGTAAGAGGAATTTGCACGGAATTTGGAAGGCAGAAAAATAGAAGCCTTGTCATGGAAGTGGGAGGGGCTCATAGGGCCCCACCTGTCCCTAAAGGTTTCTACACAGAAAATAGTTGG
This sequence comes from Nannospalax galili, assembly GCF_000622305.1. Taxonomy (NCBI): domain Eukaryota; kingdom Metazoa; phylum Chordata; class Mammalia; order Rodentia; family Spalacidae; genus Nannospalax; species Nannospalax galili. The sequence continues at coordinate 104,222 of NW_008355159.1, forward strand.
TTGGAAAGGGAGAGATAATTTCTTTAAAGGTGTAACCACTGGTAATGTACATACTCCAGTAAACAACCTCCCACTCGTCACACACACAAAAAGAAAGTAAAAGGGGTTTAGATGGGAAGGGCAAGGGGATTAACAGGAATGGGAGGAGGACAAGAGAGGGTAATGGAAATGAATGTATATGTGCATGTCCGAAAGTGTCATAATGGGAGCTGGAAAGATGGCTCAGTGTTTAAGAGCACTGGCAGCTCTTGCAGAGGACCCAGGTTTCATTCCCAGCACCCACATGGCAGCTATCATCCCTAACTCCAGTTCGAGGAGATCTGGTACTCTCTGCTGACCTCTGTGGACATTGCAGGACATGGAGGCACACATGCGGGGAATATACTCATACACGTAAAATAATAAAATGTTATACTGAAACCTATTATACATAATTAATATATGCTTGCTAGTCAAAGCATTAAAAAGAGCAGGTGTTTTTCTCCATAGCCAGACTCCCTGGCAGATGTGAGATTTACAGAAGCTTCTCAAGGAATTCTTGAGAATTGTGACTTCACAGCTGCAGAGAGGGGTTGGCATAGGCTCAGGGAGTTTTCAGAGATTCTTGAGAACTTCAGTAGCTTCTCAGGAATCTTTTGAGAATTTTCTGCCTTAATGCTTCAAACTGAGGCTTCCAGTGCCTGATCTTGTATCTTTGGTGGCATCATCTTTAACCTTGGTTTTCCTACTCTTAATAGTACTGCAAACCATTAATTCTTATGCTGAAACCCTTTACACCTATTGTACCTAGCTTAGCTTCTGTTTTTCCCAGCTGGCCCCTGACAAAGGGAGCCCGTTAATGCTTTTGATTCTATTGCCACCTCTGGAATTGGTGCCATTAGGAACAAGGACTTACAAGTCGATTGTACCCATATCCACCATGAAGCAGTTTAATGAATATTTCAGGCATTAACAAGAAAGCTGAAGAGCTTTGTTACCAGAATGCGTTTATTTATGTGAAAAGAATGAAGATCAAAACTTAATTCCCTCCTTTTATCTTTCAAATATATAAAGGTTATTTCCATATGAAAGCATTTCCAGACACTCTGAAAGCACACAGAATCTATAACCTGAGGACCAGAAATAGAGCTCTTCCCTTTGTTCCAGTGGGCAATGTATGAGTGCACACAGGCGGTCTTAACCTCACTTACTTGCTTAATTATTTGTCATTCCCTCTAAGCCGAGCTTCTTCTTGAGGGCAAAGATTGTGTCTTTATTGCCTAACAGTGGCCTGGGAAGAGTAGGTGCTCAATAAAACAAGGCATTCCTCATTTCTGCTGCCTTACTATTCCTGAAATCATAATTTCACTTTTTCCCTATATAAATGTAATTTTTTTCTTGTACTCGTCACTTCTGCCTCCAGGAAGTTGTTAAATGCATCCCTAGAGCTGGCTTGATTTGGAGTGTGACGAGAGCAAGATGCCTGTATAGCCTTCAAAGCACTTCCACACAAAGATCAAAGCACAGTAAGGACTGCAGCATCCTCTGTAAATGGGGAGAAAAAGCAATATGTTAATAACGTCTCAAAAGTAAATAATAGTTGCACAAATATAAAGTGAAGAACATAAATTAGAAATTTTATGTAATTCGTTTACCAGAGAGGGAACCGGTTAGATGTAACCATCATTCCAAAAGACAATCCAAAGTACACACACACACACACACACACACACACACACACACACA
>NW_008355159.1:105964-121634 GCF_000622305.1 Nannospalax galili
AACCAGGAATATTAAGGTCACTGTACAAACGGCAAAATTGGCTTCTTCCACGATAAGGAAAGGAAGTTTATTGAATCTCCATCAGACCGAATTTATTTGTGTATGTATAGATATATGTTTATCAGTTATATACAATTTATAGAATCAATAGTATTTAAAAATGATAAGAGGTACAGAGTCAGAATCAAATAACACAGAACCCAGAAGTTGGTCTTCTAAACAATGCTGTTTTCCGCAGAAGCACATTTTCCCCCTGCATGTACATATCTATGAATATTGAACTGATAATATAAATCAGCACTACAGTGGAAACATATATTCCTTAAAATAGTATGGGCAAAGGGGTGGAGAGGTGGTTCAGAAGTTAAGAGCACTTGCTGTTCTTGCAAAGGACCTGTGTTCTGGTTTGTTTCTCCATTGCTATGACAAAACACTCTGACCACTACCAATATGGGGAGGAAAGGGTTTATTTGGCTTATGTCTCCTGGGTCACAGGTCTTCAGGGAGCCCAAGGTAGAAATTCAGGGCAGGTACCTGGAGGCAGGAGCTGGAGCACAGGCCGTGGAGGAACGCTGCTTACTGGCTTGCTCCTCTGGCCCATGCTCAGCCTGCTTTCTTATACAACATAGACCCACCTGCCCTGTGGGGGGTAGCACCACCCACAGTGGGCTGGGCACTCCCACATCATTCAATAAGCAAGATGCCCCGCAGACTTGGCCACAAGCCAGTCCAATGGAGGCAATGACCCTGTTGAGGCTCCCTCAACACAGGTGTGTCAAGTTGACACTAAAGCTATCCAGTAAAACCTGGGTTTGGTTCCCAGCACCCTCACTGGGCTATTCACAGTTATCCATAACTCCAGTTTCAGGGTATCTTGCTCCCTCTTTCGGCCTTCTGGGGCACTGCATGCACATGGTGCACAGACAAGGGGATGCAAATATGCATAAATAAATAAAGAAATTTAACTGTGTAAGCAATAGACTGAAAATATGCACAATGTATATGGCTGATAGAGCAGGGCTTCTTAAATTTTTTCCAATACTGACTCCTTATGCCCAAGAATTTTATTTTATGTGTGTGGTGTGAGCATATTGCGTGCATGTGTGTAAGTGCACCTGTGTTGGGCAATGCCCACAGAGGTCAGAAGAGAGCGTCAGATTCCCCTGGAACTGGAGTTACAGATGGTTGTTGCCTGCCATGTGGGTGCTGGGAACTGAACCCAGGTCCTCTGCAAGATCAGCCAGTGTTCTTAACTGCTGAGCCATCTCTCCAGCCCCTTGTCCAAGAGATTTTTATATAACCTCAGGTATATAAGTATGCAAATCAAACAAGTGCCTATAAATCATAAGAAATTTATTTTAATACAGTTCTTTGGCCTGCATATGATTTTGTCATTTATTAAAAATGAAAGCTAATTTACATACAAATTAGATGGATGTGCTTAGTTGTTGCCATATAAAGAATTAAATCTTGGCTAAATATTTGATACTATAGGATGTAGAATCTTCAACAGTTTTCAGAATTGAATGATATTGGTATTTTATAATTGTCAACATTGAGGATGTTACTTTGTACAAATACATAGTTGCAGAGACAGGATACCTAGATGGGGCTGCCCAGTGAGACTAGCCATATTGGAGAGTTCTGAATTTGACTGAGAGGTTGTCTCAGTGAATAAGGCAGAAGAGGGATTGAGGATGAGTCTTGACATCAACCTTGGACCTTTCCATGCATACACCCACACATGCCAAAACTTACATACATATGCATCTCTCTCACGCAGAGAAAGAGAAGCATACACACAAGAAAAAAATGCTCATGTTGAAAGTTGCCAGAAAAACCTCAGATTGAATTAATTTTTATTATTGTACATTCAGAAACCTTTACTATTACCTAATTTTTCATAACCCTCACATTTAGTTACATGACTCACAGTTTAAAGAAGCTGGGTGATGGAAGACTTGCATCCTTATATAAAAAAATTCTATAAAACAATAATAAAAAGACAATAACTCATTTGAAAATGGGTAAAAATATAGTAGCCAGATGTGATAGTACATGTCTGTAATCTCAGCAATTTGGAGACAGAGATAGGAGGATCAGAAGTTGAAAGTCATCTCCTTGGTACATAGTGACTTTGAGGGCAGCCTGGGCTACACGAGCAACTGTTTCAAAAAGGTGACAAAAGAAAACACAGCATAGTGACTTTATGACTGTAACCCCAGCACTTGGTAGGCCGATGGCGTATCATCATAAGCTCAAGGGCTAGCCTCATCTACATATTTCTTTAGTTAAAACAGCAAGTGACAGAGGAGTTAATGGAATACAATTCCATTTTCATGATAGAAAGCCACATATCTTTATGTGCTGCATATAAATGCATCACAAAAGTTATAAGAAAGCTGCCTGAATATTTACTTGTTACTTTTGGGAATGAGACTGGAAATGAATATATATGGAGAGATGCTATTGTTTCAGTCATTTATAAAATGAATGCATAATTTCAAATAGGCCAAATCTAATTCAAATAATAGCAAAAATAGAATATCTCATCTAGAAGATATTAGGAACATTGGCTAGTCTTGTAGACAACCCTGGTTCGATTCCTAGCACTCACATAGTGGCTAACAATCACCCATAACTCCAGTTCCAGGGGAATCTGATCTCTTCTGACTGCCACAGGCATTGCACGACATGGGTGTATTTACATGCATGCCAGAAAAACACTCATACACATAAAATTAAAAATATTAAAATATTTTTTTAAAAAGAGTGCTAGCGGGGCTGGAGAGATTGCTCAGTGGTTAAGAACACTGGCTGTTCTTGCAGAAAATCCGAGTTCGAATCACAGCACCCACATGGCAGCTAACAACTGTCCTTAACTACAGTTCCAGGGTATCTGGCAGCCTCTTCTGTCCTCCGTGGGCGTTGCACGACATGGGTGCACTTACCTACATGCAGGCAATACATGCATACACCTAAAATAATAAAATATTTAAAAATACTAAGTGTGTATTTTTTTAAATGTGATAGAAAGGACAGTTACATAGTGGGGCTAGAACTCACCCTGAGATCTCAAATAGGCATCTGAGAAAAATCTCAAACATTGAGATTTTTCAACTTTAAAGCTATAGCTAAAGATCTATGTATTCACTATCGTTTTAGTAGGTCCTCACATCAGGGAAGGGGGAGTGCTCCCCCCTTGTCCTTCTCCCTCTCTGCTTTTTGAGACAAGGTCTCACTATGTGTACCCCCAAGCTAGCACTGATCTTGCCATCCTCCTGCTTCAGTCTTCCCATTGCTGGAGTTACAGGTGTGCACCACCATGCCTAGCTGGGGTCTCTTTTAGAAAGGCACTAATTCATTCATGAATGTTCCATCCCTGTGACCTAATCATTTCCCAAGGTCCAATCTGCTATTACTCATTACATTGAATGTTGGGCTTTAAGATATGAATTCGGGGCGGGGGGAGAGATGCAAACAGCAATCTGGAGCAAAAAAGCACAGATTAGATATCAGGGAGAGGAAATTAGTTTGATGGGTTGCTTAAAAAATAGAAAAATAAATAGAACAACATTTTATAAAATAAAAAAATAGCAACAGGAAACGTTATTTTGGAAAATATCACAGTTTTGATGTTATTTATATGTAGAAACTGAATTCCATGTTAAATCTAGTGTATGTGTGTGTGTGTGTGTGGTATGTGTGTGTGTGTGTGATGTGTGTGTGTGTGTGTGTGTGTGTGTGTGTGTATGCACAAGCAGGTGTGTTCAACTGTGAGGGCACATGTGGAGGCCAGAGGTGGTGTCAGAAATAATTCCTTGATCTTTTCCACTTCAGTTTTTAAATTTTTATTTTATGTGTATGAGTGTTGTACCTACATGTACATAAGTGCACCCATGTCAAGCAATACCTGAGTAGGCCAGAAAAGGGCATCTAATCCCCTATAATTGGAGTTACAGACCATTTTTACCTGCCATGTGGGTGCTGCGAGCCAAACCTGGGTCCCCTCCAAGAGCAGCCAGTGCTTTTTACTGCTGAGTCATTTTCTAGCCTCTCTCCACTTTATTTTTTGAGAGACTCTCTTACTGAACTCGAAGCTCATTCTTTTGGCTAAACTGCCTGGCCAGGGAGCCCTCAGACTCTACCTGTCCCTGACCCCACAAGCACTGAAATTATAGGCATGTGCAATTGGACCCAGCCTTTACATCTATTCTGGGGCATTGAACTCAGGTTCTCATGCCTGTTGGAATTACTTTCCCCACTGAGCCAATTTACCAGCCCCCACAAAATGTTTTTCTTATTTGAGTGAAAAACTGTTTGAAAGCCCCTGGCGTTAGTATCTTGAGCGTTTCCATGCTATGCTTAGTGCAACATCTTAACATGTACAGTATGACTGGATTTCCTGGCCTTGTAATTTAGAGAGGTAGGAGCTGGACCATGGCACAAGGCAGTGCTTTTCTCTAGTTACAAAGGATTTACCAGCTTTCCAGCAGCCACAGTGATTCTTTCGGGGTACATGTTCACATCCAAATTAAGCTTGGGAAGTAGGGGCTGAACCTCTAGAGTTCTGTTTAGAGGAGGAAAGTTCCCTGAGTGCCTATTCCCAGTCATCTGATCTTGGTGTCCCTACTTTTTAATTATTGAAAGCCAGTTTTTTTCTTTTTTTTAAACTGAGGGTATCTCAGATATCTTCATAAAGGAAATGCCAGTCTTCAAAATGGATGCAAAGGTAGGTTTCTTTTTTCTCTTCACACACACACACACACACACACACACACACACACAAACACAAACAGAGAGAGACAGACATGCAGAAACAGAAGCACAGAGAGAGATTCATGCTCCAATATATTTATCTCTACATGGCCAGCTAAGGACCTTGCTTACCTGAGATATGCAGTCAGGGAAATTACAGCCTTCCACTCTGACTTCAACAGGACAATTCCAATCCAGCCTGAGGAAAAACCTGTGCAGTTGAATATGCAATATACCCCATTAGTGAAGAATGTTGACACTTTGGAAGTGTTGATATTTAAGATTTTTTTAATTTTTAAAATATTTTATTATTATTTTTATTTTACGTGTATGTATTGCCTGTGTGTAGGTAAGTGCACCTGTCTTGTGCAATGCCCACGGAAGACAGAAGAGGCTGTCAGATCTCCTGGAACTGTAGTCACCCTACCACGCAGTAGAATACCAGAATTTATTCTTCATTTCTTGTTGCAACTGTGTACACACTGATGAGGCTCTTTCCCTGCCCTTCCTCAGCATCCTTTCCCCAGCTTCTGGTATCCTTCATCTACTCTCTGCTTCCATGAGAGGTAACTTTTTTAGATTCCATTATGACTGACGGCATGCAGCATTTGTCCTACTGTATCTGGATTATTTCATTTATAGTGTCCTCCACATTCGTCCATGTAGTCACAAATGACAGGATCATGTCTTTTCTTATGGCTGAATAGTACTGCATTGTATATATGAACTGCATTTTCTTTATCCACACATGAGTCTGTGGACACGTATAGTATGTATTGGAGTTGAATGACTTGAGTTGAATCTAATTATTGACCTATGATCTTCTTGTACATGAATATTCATGTATTTTTTTCTAGGTTTGGGAAGTTTTATGGTATTATTTCCTCCAGTAAGCATTCTACCAATAAGCATTCTACTCATTTGGCATTCTAAGTTGCGCCCAAACCCCAAAACTTGAACATTTGCCCATTGCTCATTGTTCTTTCTCATCCTCTTTTCTTCTGTGATTCTGCTTGATGCTGGCCCTTACCATGATGGAGCTGGCCATGGTCTTCAAGGTTCAACTTTGGTTGATTTCCTTCTCCTTCAATCAACTGAACAATAACTATCTGTGCTGGCCTGCCTTGGGTTGGGGAAAGGATGAACTGAATAGACCCATGGTTACCATAATCACTGATACTAGGTCACAACTGAGACCCACAACCACTGACACAGCCCATCAAAAGGCAGGTCAAAGTCCACACTGCGATAGTATTATTGTCACAGAGGTTTATTTATGGCCTGACCCTGCGGTGGTTGACTGGGAATGAAGAGAGGAAGGACATAAATTGGTTCGTCTAGGATGGGAGCCTCTGTCTAGTGCCAGCTCAGGTCCCGAGGCTTCATTTACAAGCCCAGGCCTGGGGTGAGGACCTGTGTTCTGGCTGAGGTTGCATTTCACTGTTGTGGACCTGGCACTGAGATACGAGGCAAAGCCCTATGTTGACTTCCTTTTCCTTTCCCCCGGGAGATAGAACCTGGGTTGTTCCTGAGACACATAGTAACTGTGATCAGGCCAGTCCCAAAGTGTGTTTCAAGCTGTTGACATACTTGGTGGTGTCATGGGCTGGAGCATGAGTCTGTCTTTCTGAAGTTATGGTTTCCATCTTGCTCTGGGGTGAGTCCACAGGATCCATTCACTAGCAATGGCTTGGGGTCAGGAGCTCCGGGCTTCTGCCAGTGGCTATCCTTGCTTCCTTCTCCCTTCCCCAAGCAATGTGTTCCCCCAAGCAATAACTGTCCTTCTCAGTCCTAAGTTGCTTGAATTTGGAGGAGGGGGTGATTAGGTTTTGTCCTTCCTAATGTTCTTCAAACTTTTTTCTTGCTTTCCTAAAACCAGGTACTGTGATCTCACCTAATCCTGTAAGACTTATTTTATTTGTGTGTATGTGTGTGCATGTTATATTCATACATGCTAATGTTTGAGGGGGAGGGTGGCATGCCCACATACATATGTGTAGAGGCCAGAGGTCAATGTTGAGTGTCTGCCTTTATCATTCTCCACCTTAGGTTTTTTTTTTTTTTTTGAAATGAGTCCTTCACTGAACCTGGAGCTCACCAATTCTTCTAGACTGGATGACCAGTGAGCCCCTAGGATCCTCCTGTCTCCACCTCTTAGGCTCCAGGGATCAAATTCAGGCCCTCATGTTTGCAAAGCAAGCACTTTACCAATTGAGCTGTCTCCTCAGCCCCTTACCCTGCAATGTATATATGTTCAAATTGGTACTTCTTGGAGTAAAGGATTACTGGTGGCTCTTACTATGCTAGCTTGTTCCACTCTTTCTTTTCCTTCTTTCTTTCAGTAAGGCTAAAACACTTACTCAACTTAAAACTTACAAAAGAAATTTAGACAAACGAATGACACATTTAAACTGGTGTCATACAGTGAACATGTATTTATTTAGAATAAAAAGTACTTTTCTCCTACCTCTGACCAAGGTGACCTCCAAGTAGAGAGTGTGAAATTGGAAACAGTAAAGGAGAAAAAGGAAACGTTTATGATGTTAAGTATATCTGGCATCAGACCCTTACTGCAACTGAAAAAGAGCACTAGGCCTTTTTTTACCTGTACTAGCTACCTTCTGCACTAAGTATGAGAAAGAAACAAGATGTTCTCATCCACTTGTTATCATAAGAGCTTGTTTGTTTCTTTCCTTCCCTGCTACATTTTTAAAGAATTAAAAAAAAAACTGATTACATTTATTTATTTTGTGTGTTGTGTGTGCATGTTCATGTGCCAAGGCACAACTTGTGGGAGTTGATTATCTCTTTCCACCATGTGGTTACAAGGATGAAAGAAACTGAGGTTGTTAGACTTGGCAGCAAGTGCCCTTACCTACTGGGCCATCTTACTCCCTCTCTCTTTTTGCTTCATTTTAAAAGAAGAAATTGGATTGTGCACGTTTAGGGGAAAAACATGTTGTTGTAACACACACACACACACACACACACACACACACACACACACGAATTGTCCATCATCTCACTAGCTACCCTGCCTGCTTTCCCCTATGCTTTGCCACAGTTCCTAATATGCACTTCATTCACTCAGACAAAAGGATATTATCCCAGAGAAGATGAAAAGCAATAGTCCCCGAGACAGAACTCAAGCACTGGAAAGAAATCCAAGTCCAATTTACTTTATATAAAGTTTTATTTTACTTGGAATGGATTTCGGCCTTTAAAGATACGGATATAAAGCAGGAGGAAGAGCATAAATATAACCCCTAAGTCTCTATAAAGCTATTTAAACTACAGAGTGGTGAAGCAAGATCTTAAATTCTTTCAGAAAATAAAAGACCCTTTTGAGCTGTTTTCCATTGTCCTACCTGTCACTTCAAAGAAAGATTTGGTATGATCTTTAGAGCATTTCTTCTCTCCAAAGAAAGATGTGAGGACACTGCAAGGGGGAATTTGAACTGAGTAACCCGTCCACCCATCTCCCAGCTTTCCGTTGCACTTCTTTATAGGATCATTGTAAAAAATGAGCAACGAATGGCAGAAAAGGATAAAGGGTGGAAGGAAGAAATGCTCCTTAATTTCTCCTGAGAATGGTGCAAGCTATGAAGTGGGCAGTCTCGAGCCAGGCGTCACTCTGGCCTTACACAGAAGGGACACGGTTCCCCAAGCAAAGACATTATTTTCTTTTTATTTATTTATTTTTATTTTTATGTGTATGAGTGTTATGCCTGCATGTGAGTAAGTGCACACGTGTCGTGCAGTGAGTGCCTGCAGAGGACAGAAGAGGGCATCCAATCCCCTGGAACTGGAGTTACAAACAATTCTTACTTACCATATGGGTGCTGGGATTCTTCTGCAAGAATAGCTAGTGCTCTTAAACATTGACTCATCCTTCCAGCTCAACAAGGACATTATTTCACATGAGAGCTCTAGAGAAAGAGTAGTACTCCATGAAGGTGGCAACGGGGCTGTTTGTTTCAATTCCCACTTCAGTTGAGAAACACGAAAGACCCCGTTGTAAAGAACTATTGCCTTTGGAGTATGGAGCTGTGCTACATTTCAGAGTATGTCATTAACCCTGCCCTGCCCTACATCCTCACTAAATTCCAGTTGTGTCTACTGACCTTAGAATAGTCTTCTCTTTACATTCTTCCTCTGTAGCAGCCCACAAAACATCACTCTGTTATGTTCCATTGTCAAAAATAAGGTCATTATGACCCTAGTATGCATGCCGATGGTGCTCACTAAATACCATGTTCATTGCTTACACTTTACCATCTCCACATCTCAGAACATCAAAACAAATGCTAACGTTCAATTATCTATGGCATTAATAAGTAGAAGTCATACAAGGCATGCTGCATTTTTTTTTCTGAAAGATATTGTCTCAGATTGGGTTTCCACAAATTGAATCCAAAGAAATTCAAATTCACATCGTTTGTTTGGGAAATGGAGGTAACACTGGAAGTGAGAGAAGAAAGCAAAGAAACCTGGTGAAGGCCCCTAAGAGGCAGGGTAGAAAGCCCACTTGCCGGTAAAGAAGCAGAGGCATTTGTATGCCAAAGACTGTTAGTTCATGGTCCTAGGCTGTAGGGGAGAGCTGTGCATTTTGATAAGTGTCCCTCAAGGGCCTAGAGACTGGGAACCCAGCTTGAAACTACTTGGAGGTGGTGAAAACGCTAAGAGATAGGGCCTAATGTGAGGATGTTAGGTTATTGGGGGGAGCCCTCTCAAAGGAATTTGTAGGATCCCACTTTCTTCCTCTCTTGTTCTGTTTTGCCATAAGGTAAGTCATGATATGCTGCCATACAGTCATCCCTAAGCAATAGTGACAATCAATCATAGACTACAATCTCCAGAATCACAATTCAAAATGAGCCTTTTCTATTTTCCTCGGGTACTTTGTTATAGTAATGCAACTCTGACTAAAACAAGAGCATTTATTCCTTGGCACTTTCAGCCTGTTTCCATGGTGGCAAAATAGGCATTATGCTGGTAGGTTAGGGCTATGGGTAGGTATTACAAGGAGACTATTGAATATCCAGAACAGCATTTAGATATTTTGTCAACACAGTCTGACATTTTTGCAATGTAAGTTTTTTTTCCTATAAATGCCTAAGCAGAAGGCTTCATTTACTTGTATTTAATGAAGAAGAGTGCTAAAAATAGTATTCTATTTCATAAGCTTAAGATTAAATTATATAAAAAAAAAAGAAGGTGGCCATTGCAATGATTTGACAGTTCCAATTGGATAGAGAAATGAACTCGGGAAGAGTGGGAAACTAGAAAATAAAACTATTATGCTCATTTTTCATCTCAGTATTTTTAAAGTGGTTTTGTCAGAGTCATATCTGGCCCAAGTTGTAAAAATAAGTGACTGTGAGTGCTCATCCCTAAATGGGATATCTTTATCAACTCCATGCCAAAGGTTCAGGCAGAATCATGGTAGAATGCAAGAGCCAGAGGATGGGGAGAATTGCCAAGAAATTCTGTCTTTTGCATGACATGGCAATCACACCCAAGAACTCAGCAGCTATGGTTAGCTATACAAGACCTGAATAGGATCAAGCCAGTCAAAATTCCAACATGCAGGCTCCAACCCTAGCTGAGGAGCTATTGGCAGTTGGCAGATACTCAAAATAATAAAAATTAAAAGAGAAAAAATGTCAGTAAGTGAATGAGCAAATGAGTTGAACTCAGCTTTCAAATGAAGAAGTGCAAATGGCCAATAAGTACATGAAAATTTTTCTAACCTCATCAGCCATCCAGGAAATGCAAGTCCCAAATATATCGTGATTTGTTTTCTGATTCTTCTGAAAGTCTTCTTGGAATTTCACATGATCTCACTTCTGGATCACAAGCATCCATCTATCCCTAACTTAGTGTGATGGCTAATCCTGGGTGTCAACTTGACTGGATCTGGGATTAACTGAAATGGGAGACATTCTCTGGATCATCTGAAGCTGAAGACCCACCCTAAATGTGGGCATTACCTTCTGATGACAGCCTTTATAAAGGCCATGTCAGAAGAAAACTCTCGCTTTTTTAAAAGCCCCTTGCCTTCTCTCACTGGTGAGTTGGTTTTGCTGCCGTGACCAGCTTCTTCAGTTTCCAATGTACACTGAAGACTATCAGATCTCCCAGAAACTGTCAGGCCTTCAGCACCACATTGGGACTATGAAGACATCCAGCCTTGTGGACTGAGAAACTACAGGATTCTCAGCCTCTCCAGTGAGGTCCAGCCATTGTTGGACTGCTCAGACTTTAACCTGTAAAGTAATCTGATAAACCCATAATATATGTTCATTCTACCAGTTTTATTTCTTTAGAAAACCATAATACACTTAGCCACATGGAGTCTGACATCATTTCAGTCTCTGAGCCAAAGGTATTAGTAGATTTTGCTTCACCAGGAATGCGAAGCCAGCAACTGCCCTATAGTTCCTCACCTCTGAATTTGGAGGGTTTCTCTTTATAAATTAGTGTGGGGTCAATTTTTATAAGCGTTGCACCAAAATGAATGTGTGTTCTGAATTTGTTGATGAGATGCTCTGTGTAAAAATTTGTCAAGTTGTGGGGCTGGAGAACTGGCTCAGTGGTTAAGAGCATGTACTGTTCTTCCAGAGGTCCCAAGTTCAATTCCAAGAACCCATGTTACACAGCTCACAACCACCTCTAACTCTAGCTCCACAGAATTCAGGGCCCTCTTCTGGTCTCTGCAGGCAGTGCACAAATACACAAACACACATATATACATAATTTAACCTTTTTAGCAAGTTGTGTTTTCATATAGATTAAATTTTTACATTTTTAGTATATATTTTGCCTTACTGATTACTTTTGAGAAAACTTAAGTAAAATAATTCTTTGATAATAACCAATCTTATGAAATTTATATATACATATGTTTATATATATATACATATATATATATATGTAATTTTTTTGAGACAGGGTCTCTCTGTAGTTTCAGCTGACCTGGAACTTGCTATATAGACCAGGCTTGCCTTGATGTTACAGAGATCTGTCTGCCTCTGCCTCATGAGTGCTGGGATTAAAAGCATGTGCCACACATGCCAATTACTTTATATATTTTGAAACCACATTAGTAAATACATAAAGATTCAAAATTTTTGTAGATTCAAGGTGGATTATTTTTATTGTCAAATGAGGTTCTCTTTATTCCTACTAAGTATTTCCCCTTTGAATTTTGTTTTGCCTGATATTAATTTTCTAGATAGAGTTTTGTTACGTGTCTAGAATGTCTTTTGTTTTAATAAATACATATCATTATGCTTTATATTTATCCTTTTATAAATATCCTTTGTCTGGATTTTATTTTTCATTCACTCATTAAAATCAACTTTATTTACCAATTAATGACGGCTAATGATGAGTGCAGAGCGTGGTGGCACATACCTGTAATACTAACATTTAAGTGGAGGACTCAGGAGAATTGTGAGTTCAAGACCAACTTAAGTTACATAGCAGATGCTGTCTAAAGAAAATGAAACTAACAAAACAACAAAACAACAAAAAGTAACACCCTTCTTCAAAACAGATAGTGCTCAAAACATAGATTTGATGATTGGGTTTAAAATTTTTTGCTGTTGTTCCTATTTACACACTTTGTTTTTATTTTCTTCTTTGGGTCTGGAAGTTACCCATTCTACTTTTTTATCACTCATCTCCTCCTCCCAATTTCCACTGAATTTGCGATTTTATGCTGCTGATGAGATGTTTTCTGCAAGGTGAATTTTTTGTCCTTTTCTTGCAATAGAGTAAATACATGATAAATATCTATTCTGTAGAATAACGTTCACATTTGTGGTGTTTTGCATCTAATGATGTGTAGTTAATGTTGCTTTACTCTCAGTGCATAGGCTCCAGGCTAACAAGGAAAATCTTCCCAAACTTTCTTTGCTGTTTCTTTCTGAAGAACTCAGCTGAATTTCCTTCTTCCTCTTTTCTTATGATTTTCCCCCAAGTATTTTCTTTTTTGAGACAGGGTCTCCCTGTAGCCTCAGATGGCCTGGAATTCACTATGTAGACCAGGCTGGCCTCCATCTCACAGAAATCCTCCTGCCTCTGCCTTGGAGTGCTGGGATTAAAGACTTGTGCCACCGTGCACAGCCCAAGTATCTTTTAAAAAGAAGCCTGGGGCCTGGGCTGAGCCCTCGGCCCAGGGCCACCACTGCTTCCTGAATCCTTGCATCCAGATGGAACCAGTTCCTTCTCGAGGTCCCCAGGAGCCCTCTGGGCCTGGTCCCACCCTGACCTCCCTCTGCTTCCCTTGGCCTGTATGATTTGTTGGCCTCTCTACAGGGTAAGTCAATCATGCCTTCTGGGCCTTGACTCCCCCAGCCTCATTCACCATCACATCTCCCCTGCCCGGCTCTCCTCCTAACCTGGGTCCTGTCCTATTCCTTGTCTTGGCACTCCAGACACAGGGGGAACCACCACTGCTTCCTATTCCTTTGCATCCAGACCAATGCAGTTCCCTCTTGCAGTCCCCAGGAGCCCTCTGGGCCTGGTCCAGCCCTCATCTCCCTCTGCTTCCCTGGACTGCAAAATCCACCAGCCTCTTTCATGGACACCGGGACTGACCTTTTTGCTTCCTGATTCTTTGCATCCAGACCAACCCAGTTCCTCAGTGCAGTCCCCAGGAGCCTTTGGGGCTACTTCCTGCCCCCATCTCCCTTTGCATTTCAGCGTAGCATTGCCACCAGCTGCCCAACACCAGCATCTTTCCTGGGCCCTACTCCCAGGCAAGTCCAACCCCTAAATTCCTGAGGACAAAAATCTTTCCTGGAGGGATCCAAACTTTAGGAGAAAACCTGAGAGCATCTGATCCTCATCTGACTTGGGCCTCTGTGGGAACTCCTAAAGACAAAAGCAATCTGGCCACTCCAATGTAAAATCAAAAGAGAGAACCAGAAGCTTAGACAAACCAGCTTTTCATGACCAAAAAGTAAACCACAAAGGCACATGAAGTTTAAAAAAAAAGCAGACCTAAACTTGATGACTAGAGTCTCACACAAGAATCAGAAAGTACAAAAGAAATTCACATGTCAAAATCACTGAGAAAAAATAACAAGAAAAACCCAAAATAACTTATCCCCACCAAATACCAATAGTCCTCTAGAGGAGTACAATTAGAATCCCCTAGAGATAATGCAGGGCAAGGAACTCAAAAGAACAATTACAAAAGATAAAAGAATTCAGTGAATTTAAAGAACACACAAACAAAGAAATCAAAGAACTGAAGGAAGATAGGGATATACTTCTGAATGAATTCAGAGAAGAGCTAGAAATATTGAAGACTACTCAGGCTGAAATGAAGAAGGAAGTAAAGCAGTAAGCCTATTAGAAATGAGAACAGAAAGCCTCACCAAAAGGATGAATGAAATGGAAAACAGAATAGCAAGACTGGAAGATAAAGTGGATGAACTAGATCACTCAAAGAGTGTGAAAAATTTAAGAAAGCACAAGAATGGAATATGTAGGAATTATGTGACACCATACAAGGAATAAATTACGAATCATAGGCATACAGGAAGGAGAAGAATCTCAAGATAATGGTAAGGAACAGATCTTCAACAGAATCGTGGAAGAAAATTTTCCCAAATTAAAGACATGCCCATACAAATACAAGAAGCATATAGAACACCAAACAGACAGGACCAGAAAATAAATACTCCAAGGCGCATCATAGTAAAAACACTAAGCATACAGAACAAAGAGACAATACTGAAAACTGCAAAAGAGAAACAAGAAGTCACATATAAAGGAAAAACCATTAGGATTACAGCTAACTTTTCAGTGAAAAGCATGAAAGCCAGAAGAGCCTGGACCAAAGCATTCCCAGTATAAAATGACCACAGCTGCCAAACCAGATTACTATACCCAGGCAAAATGTCTATTATAGTCGAAGGGGAAAGAAAAATCTTCCATGACACAAATAGGGTGAAGGAATTCATGTCCACAAAACCAGCCTTTTGGAGAGTTCTGGAAGCAATACAAAGAGCTGAAGAAAGGAATGACTATACCCAAGGGGTTGCGGAAAGAAATCCATTGAAGGTATGACTGTGGAAAACTACAGCTATATCAAGAATGTGAACAGAAATAAAAATGACAGGATTCAATACTCATCTTTCATTAATAACTTTAAATATTAATGGACTGAACTCCCGAGTCAAAAGACACAGACTAGGTGAATGGATTAAGAAACAAAACCCATCTTTTTCTTGTCTGCAAGAAACTCATCTCACTTTCAAGGACAGGCACTATCTTAAGGTGAAAAGATGGGAAAAATATGCTAAGTGAATGGTACTAAGAAAAAACCAGGCATTGCAATTCTAATATTTGACAAAATAGACTTTAAACTAATCAGAAGAGATAAAGAGGGCCGCTTGATCCTGATAAAAGGAACAATAAAACAAGAAGATATTACAATCATGAACATATATTCACCAAACTCTGGTGCATTCAACTTCATAAAAACAATACTATAGGACTTTAAGACCCAGATTAATCCCAACTCATTAATCGTAGGGAACATTAATATCTCACTGTCTCCCTTAGCTAGGTCAACATGGCAGAGAGTTAACAGAGAGATATCTGAATTAAACAAGGCCATATATCAAATGGACCTAACAGACATGTATCGAGTATCCCACCTAAGCACCAAAGGACATGCTTTCTACTCAGCATCACATGGAACTTTCTCCAAAATCGACCATATACTGGGGCAGAAAACAAACCTCAACAAATACAAAAATATTTAAATAATTCCATGCATTCTATCAGACCACAATGCAATAAAGCTTAAAATCAATACTGGAAGAAACCCTAGTAACCACATACACATGGAGATTGACCAACACGCTCCTGAATTATGAATAGGTCAAAA
>NW_008355159.1:121775-122221 GCF_000622305.1 Nannospalax galili
CAACACAAATATATTACTTAACATTGCAACTCAACACACTTGAAAAGCAACAACAAACGAAACCTAAACCCAGCAGACAAGAAGAAGTAACAAAAATCAGGGCAGAAATTAATGAAATTGAAACAAAGAAAACAGTACAAAGAATCAACGAATCCAAGTGCTGGTTCTTTGAAAAGAGAAATAAGATTGACAGACTGCTAGCCCAGTTAACCAAAAGAAAGAAAGCGCACCTCCAAATCAACAAAATCAGAGATGAAAAGGGGAAACATCACAACAGACACCAAAAAGATCCAGAACATTATAAGAGTATACTTTAAAAACCTATATGCTACTAAATTTGAAAACCTAAAAGAAATGGACTGGTATCTAAAACCATTGGAACCACCAAAACTAAACCAAGAAGAGATCAACAGCTTAAACAGACCCGTAATATATAAGGAAATTGA
>NW_008355159.1:122567-124758 GCF_000622305.1 Nannospalax galili
AGAAGGCCTTTGACAAAATTCAACATGCATTTATGTTCAAAGTCCTAGAGGGAATTGGACTGGAGGGAACATACCTCAACATAATTAATGCCATATATAACAAACCCACAGCCAACATCATTCTAAATGCAGAAAAACTGGAAGTATTCCCATTTGAAATCAGGAACCAGGCAAGGCTGTCCACTGTCTCCACTTCTCCTTAACATAGTACTTGAAACTCTTGCAAAAGCAATAAGTCAAGAGCAGGAAATTAAAGGAGTAATGATTGGAAAAGAAGAGATCAAATTATCCCTTTTTGCAGATGATATACCTAAGAGACACAAAAAAACTGTACCAGAAAACTCCTAGAAACTATTAACACTTTCAGTAAAGTGGTAGGTTACAAAATTAATCTACAAAAGTCTGTAGCCTTTCCATATACCAATAACAAGCAATCAGAAAAATAGCACATGGAAACACTCCCATTCACAATAACTACAAAAAATAAAATATCTCGTAATAAACCTGACCAAAGACATTAACGAGCTCTACAATGAAAATTTTAAATCTTTAAAGAAAGAGATTGAGGAAGACATCAGAAGATGGAAGGGTCTCCCATGTCCATGGACTGGAAGAATTAATATTGTGAAAATGATCATCCTACCAAAAGCCATTTATAGATTCAATGAAATGTCAATGAAAATCCCCATGACATTTTTCACAGAATTGGAGAAAACCATCCTAAGATTCATATGGAAGCACACATGGCCTCAGATAGTCAAAGCAATCTAAGAGCAATGCCGGCGGGATTACTATAGCAGATTTTAAGCTGTATTACAGAGGATAGTCATAAAAACAACATGATATGGGCACAAAAATAGACCCATAGATCAATGGAACAAAATTGAAGACCCAAATATGAGTAAATGCAATTTCAGCCACCTGATACTTGACAAAGGGGCCAGGAAGATTCACAGAAGGAAAGACAGCATGATCAGAAAATGGTGCTGGCAAAACTGGATCTCCACTTGTAGAAGAATAAAACTACACCCCTATCTTTCACCCTTCACAAAAGTCAATTCCAAATGCAACAAAGACCACAACGTAAGGCCGGAAACTCTGAAAACATTAGAAGAAAACATTGGGAAAAACCTACAAGATATAGGCGTAGGAAAGGATTTTCTAAACGGGACACCAATTGCTCAGGAAACAAGGGCAAGAATTAACAAATGGGACCTCATTAAACTAAAAAGCTTCTGTACATCAAAGGAGGCAACCAAGGAAGCAAACAGAAAACCCACAGAATGGGAGAAAATTTTCACCAGCGACACATCCAACAGAGGTTTAACAACCAGACTATATAACAAACTCAAAAAACAGAGAACCAAGACAAGAAGCAACCCAATTAAAAGATGGATTGCCGTAGATGAGGAACAGCTGACCCTCCTGGAACAGGGACCTCTGGCTGACTAGATTTACCAGAAGGGCAGACAGGGGGAACTTACCCCAGTCAGACTGGCTAAGGTCAAGAGAACAAATGATACCAAATTTTGGAGAGGATGTGGGGAAAGGGGAACACGCATCCACTGCTGGTGGGGCTGCAAACTGGTTCAACACCTATGGAAAGCAGTGTGGAGAACTCTTAAAAAACTACAAATGAACCTACCATTTGACCCAGTTATACCACTCCCTGGAATATACCCAAAGAAGTCATCCTATTGCAGAGACACTTGTACATCTATGTTTGTTGCTGCCCTTTTCACAATAGCTAAGAGATGGAAGCAACCTAAGTGTCCCTCAATTAATGAGTGGATAATGAAAATGTGGTTCATTTCTATGATGGAGTTTTACTCAGCAGTAAAGAAATATGAAATCATGAAATTTGTAGGTAAATGGATGGAACTAGAAACTTGTATAGTAAGTGAAGTAACACAGACTCAGAAAAAAAACCGACGTATGTTCTCCCTTATATGTGGATCCTAGAGCCAGACTCTGATAAATGAGTATGTTACCAGACATAACTACAGGAACCAGGATAATGGAAAGGAACATGGGAGTTAAAGGAAAAGAAAGAACCTGAAAGAGAAGAACAGTAGGAAACAGGCCTTAATAAGGGAGCTGTGGATAAAAATTGGGTTCATTTAAAGGAGGCAGGGAGGGGAGGGCATACAAGGAACCTAGGGGATAAAGGGAAAGAAGGAGCTCAAGAGAG
>NW_008355159.1:124967-125378 GCF_000622305.1 Nannospalax galili
GACCAACTGATCATTACCCAAGATTTATCTGCATGACACACAGTAATTAAAAATGCCAGAATGGCGGATCTAACCTTCTTGGATGTTTAACAGACATACTTTGAGTTTGGTGAATATATGTTCATGATTGTAATATCTTTTTGATTCATTGTTCCTTTGATCAAAATGAAGTAGCCCTCTTTGTCTCTTCTGATTAGTTTTAGTTTAAAGTCTATTTTGTCAGATATTAGAATTCCTATGCCTGCTTTTTTCTTAGTACCATTTGCTTTGTATATTCCTTTCACTTTGAGATAGTGTCTGTCCTTGAAAGTGAGATGAGTTCCTTACAGACAAGAAAAAGATGGGTTTTGTTTCTTAATCCATTCAACTAGTCTGTGTCTTTTGACTGAACTCAGGGGAGTTCAGTCCCTT
>NW_008355159.1:125396-126011 GCF_000622305.1 Nannospalax galili
AGATGAGCATTGAATCCTGTCATTTTTATTTCTGTTTACATCTTGATATAGCTGTACTTTTCCACAGTTACACCTTCATTGAATTTCTTTCCACAACCCCTTGGGTATAGTCACTCCTGTCTTCAGCTCTTTGTATTGCTTCCAGAACTCTCTGAAAGGCTGGTTTTTTGGACATGAATTCCTTCAGCCTATTTACTTTGTGGAAGATTTTTTTTTCCCCTTCGACTATAATAGACATTTTGGCTGGGTATAGAAATCTTGGTTGGCATCTGTGGTCATTTAAAACTGGGAATAGTTTGGTCCAGGCTCTTCTGGATTTCATAGTTTGCACTGAAAAGTCATCTGTAATCCTAATGGGTTTTCCTTTATATGTGACTTGTTTCTCTTTTGCATCGTTCAGTATTGTCTCATTATTTTGTATGTTTAGTGTTTTTACTATGATGTGCCATGGAGAGTTTCTTTTCTGGTCCTGTCTGTTTGGTGTTCTATATGCTTCTTGTATTTGTATGGGCATACCTTTCTTTAATTTTAGAAAATTTTCTACCATGATTCTGTTGAGGATCTAGTCCATGTCATTATCTTTGGATTCTTCTCCTTCCTGTATGCCTATGATTC
>NW_008355159.1:128909-129323 GCF_000622305.1 Nannospalax galili
GCAGGGATATCAGAGTATAAGGGCTCTAGTGGGGGGAGGGAGGCTATGGGAGGGTGCCATCTGGGAAGTGAGTATATAGTTGAATAAGATGGTTTGGGATGTTCTGTGTGATATATTCACACAGAAAAAAATCAACAAATTTTTTTAAATGTATTATATTTGAGGAGAAAGCATCAAAGTTTACATCGTGTTAATTAGTAGAGGTGATGAACATTACCATTGAAATCTACCCGATGACTTTATAGATGTACACAGGCACCAAGAAAAAAAACAAATTTTTTAAAATTATTATATTTGAGGAGGAAGCATCAAAGTTTACATCGTGTTAATTAGTAGAGGTGATGAACATTACCATTGAAATCTACCCGATGACTTTATAGATGTACACAGGCACCAAGGATCCGAGTGCAAACA
>NW_008355159.1:129897-134455 GCF_000622305.1 Nannospalax galili
CGATCTAAATAAGAAAAGAAAGAAAGAAAGAGAGAGAGAGAGAGAGAGAAAGAAAGAAAGAAAGAAAGAAAGAAAGAAAGAAAAAGGAAAAAGACAAAGAGTTTTGAATAGGGCTGAATAGAGGTTTCAAAGGCAGAATGAGGAAGGGTTTGGTATATTAAGTCATGAAACCCCACCTAGCCAATTCTGCAAAGGCAATTGCTGTGAGTGCTTTGGCCTGTAACACACGCACCTGCCGCATAGGTGCACCTTGGGGTGACTTTTGAAAGCCTGCTGCTTAGGAGGTCACAGTTTTGACCCATGCATCTATAAGGAAGTGCTCGTTAAGGACTCTTCCTGGGCATTTCTGTGGGAGGTAGACAATATACTTAGCAGCTGCCAGAGTAGTAGTAGTCCTGAAAATTGGAATGAGACCAAGAGTAATGAAAGAACTTTATAAAGATCAAAAGAAAACCTGGAAAGGTACTATCAGTAGCCATAGCACATATAGCACAGCTACAGAAAGGGAGAAAACAGTTTGATGGTCTCCTGGCTATCAGATTCATGGCTCTTCTTTAAATACCTTTTCCGTATCATTGGATGCCCAGTACTCTCTCAGTTTCCCTCCCACCCTGTGTCTCCTGGCCTTCTGTCCTCTCATCTCCTAGCTATAGTTGTTTTCCAAATAAATCTGGATTTCTCTCTCTTCTCTGATTCTCCCCCCTTAGTAACTTTCCATTCCGATGGCTTCAAATACACACTTTACATGAATGATTCCCAAATTCACATCTCTGTGTTCTTTGCAATGGCTAGGGCCATCTTTTCAGTGACTTGCTGAACATTTGCCCCTTAGAGACTCCCCTGAAGGCTTGACTCACTACATGTAAAGCTAGGTTTGTACTATTTTATTCAAAATCAAGTTCCATGACCTATGACTTTAGCAACTCCTTCCTAAACATAACTGAAAGACATTCTTTTCAAAATGTTTTATTATTTTTAATTATATGTGTGCCTATGTATATATGCACAGTAGTGCAGGTTCCAACAGAGGCAAGAGGTGTTGAATTTCCATAGAACTTGAGTTACAGACAGTTGTGAGCTGCCTTACTTAGATGCTGGGAACCAAATGCAGGACCTTTGCAAGAGCTGTAAGCTCTCGTAACCACTGAGCCATCCCTCCAGCCCCTTGAAAGACAATGTAGCAGAAGACAGTATACGAGTGTTCTAGACTGATATATTTTGACCAAATTGATTTTGATAATTCAAAATATTTAATTACATTTATTTTTGTATTTATTTTTATTTGTGTGTGTGTGTGTGTGTGTGTGTGTGTGTGTATTGGGGAGTGTGTTTGCATAGGAGCACATGCCACACAATGTACATGTGGAGGTCAGAGGACAAACTTTGGTAGTTCTCTCTTTCCATCATTGAGGTCTTGGGGATCAAACTCAGGTGGCCAGGCATGGTAGCAAGTGCCTTTACCTGCTGAGTCATCTCACTTGCCCAACTTTAGTATCTTTTCTCTGAGACAGGGTCTCCCTATAGAATCTAGGCTAGCTTAGAACTACTGACCCTCCTGCCTTTGCCTCCCAAGGGCTGGAATAACATGTGTGATTCCTCACTCCTTACTCCAAATAGATTTTGATTCTGAAAAGAAAAGTTGTCTCAACATAAATTAAAAAAAAAAAAAAACAACAAACTGCTATCATGTAACAGCATAAGGGCAAATAATCATGTTTATTCCAAGAAATGTAGAGACTGTTTGATAAAAAAATAACCATTAATGATTAAATCAAAACTCAGTGAAGTAGGAGTAGAGATCATTTTTAATCCTACTGCAGATATTATATTAAATGACAAAACTGAAGACTGTCCTCTGGCGGTCAGGAGAAAAACAAACATATCCTTGCACAGGCCTATAATCCCAGTACTTAGAGATCTGAGGCAGGATTATTGTGAATTCATAGCTAACCTAGTCTACACAGTGAGATTTCAACAAAACAAAATAAACACAAAGCCTCTCTCTCTCTCTCTCTCTCTCTCTCTCTCTCTCTCTCTCTCCCCTCCCCTACGAAGCCAAAACAAAAACAAACAAGCATGTCTCAGTTAACCACTGCTGTTCAACATTTCAACATTGTGAGCAATGTTGTAGCCAGTGGGTTAAAGAAAAGAAAAGAAACAGAGCCCCCCAAGGCTTGGAATGAAAGAAATACCAAGCTGTGGATATTTGAAGATAATATGGTTACATTAATAGTAAATACAGATGCTTTGACAGATGCACTATTAGAATTAATAAGATTATTTAGAAGTCTTTGGATATAAACTCAGTGTCCCTCAATCCAATACATTTCTCCATATCAGCAACTAATAGAAAATGAAATTAGTATCAAATACCTCAGAATAAATCTAAAAAAAGATGTGCAATGCCTCTACAGAAAGAAAAAAATCAAATCTTATTTTGAGACATTAAAGAAATGCCCAAAAGGAGGGCTATAGCACAGAAACTTTGAACAAAGAGAGGCGGTTGTGTAGTTGATTCCTCAGGGCTGGGTTGGAACATTGCCCTGATGAATCAGAGCAGCTGTGATCACCAGGTGGTCCCTATTAACATTCCCATGTGGAAGAAGGGGGCAGCTCTGCTGACCAAGGAGGCCCAGCCCTTCTCCTAGGCTATATAAGGGTAATCACCATTCAATTTAAAGAAGGGAGACCTCCTGGTGAGGAAGGTGCCTTTGCAGCACCTATGCTCCCATTAGTAATCTTAATAAACTCATGGGTTTATCAAGCTGGACTGAGGTAGAATCCTTTCTCTGGTCTTTCATTGCCTGCAAGTATTAAGTGCACTGTGGATGCAATACCTCTGAAAGTGGAGTTATGGATGGTTATTTACTATGTGGGTACTGGGAAATGAACCTGGGTCCTCTGCAAGAGCAGCTAGTGCTCTTGAATAGCTGAGCCGTCTCTCCAGCCCCACAGGAAAACCTTTTATTAGAATTGTCTGGTGTGGTGGTCCTGTCCATAATCCCACCACTTCAGGAGGTTAAAGCAGGTAGATTGACATGAGTTTGAAGACAGCCTGGGCTACCTAGTGAGTTCCAGGTTAGCCTAAGCTATAGGGTATATGAAAATGCAGAAAGTCATGGATAGCCATTACTGTTTTCAGGCAGGAAAAGGCAAGCAGACTCGACGCAGGAGGTAAAAAGATTATTTTAAGTCTTTAGGAATCATAACTGTGTATTATTTTTTTCAAAGAAAGAAAAATAGCCAGTGGAGTAGAATGGAGAATTGAGAGAGATAACCCCTCTAAAAGTTCATCTTTGATATATGTTGTGCTGTAGTACATTGGAGAGGTGACACCCACTAGAAGAAATAGCTCTGGGGCAAAGGGATAGCCCCAACCTGGCATCAGTAGCCATTGCATGTCTTGTTGAGAGCTGTGCTGGAGACAGGGCTTCTGATGCATGGTGCTTTTTAGCAGAATGCTCTCAGGAGAAAGGGAAAGGAAGAGGACAAGAGCAGGGGAAGCCGATGAGTGAGGGTGTGTTCTTAGCTTTGGCCTTACAGATTGTTTAGCATTAGTTGCTCCGTAGAGTTACTTCCCCTTAAAGCAGGGAGAATTTTATACCTCTCTGACATTTAGTCATTAGCTGAAAGATCATCTGTAAGCTGTCAGCGATGGATGTACAACATCTTCAAGGGACAGGTGATATTGTTAGTAAAGGTGATCACTGTTAGACACCAAGTGGTCTTTTAGCAGGTTGGCACTCTTGAATCAACCTTAGCTCTCATGTGGTATGGACTATATAGAAGAAAGGAAAGGGCATAGCGATTTTGAGCAAAGGGTGAGAATAAACTGTATCCCAGGGAGATAAGGAGGTTGTGATTGGGACCCAGAGAGATTTCTGGAGATGAGATTGAGCCACCAGAGAGAGTAGGCCAGTGCTCTTCTAGAACATGGAACCAAAGCCTGAAACAGACCTGTACAAGTTCATCAAGGACAGATGTTGATATTAAGGCCATCAGGAGTCCACAGCATCAGACAGGTTAAAACCACCTCCTTCCAGTATCAGCCTTTAACATAAATTTCCACTATCCAGTCTTTAGCCAAGAGATGAAGCCCTCTCTGGCTTCCGTGGCAGTGCACGACATGGGTTCACTCACATACATGTAGGCAATAGACTCATACACATAAAATAAAAATGACAAATAAAATATTTTTTTTAAATAATGCACTCAAAAATTTAAACTTTGGACCTGAGGAAATGACTCAATTGGTAAACTGAAAGCTAAAAACCCGATCTTTTTTATCTTCAACGTCTACTCAAAAGCAGCATGCACCTGTAGTCCTAGAACTTGGGAGGTGGGACAGGAAGATCTCTGGGGCTTGCTGGCCAGCTAGTCTGACCCAACCAATGAGTTCCAGGGTTCAGTGAGAGACCCTATCTCAAAAAGTAAAATGGAGAGTGATGGAGGAAGACACTCAACATGGACCTCTGGCCTCTGCACACATATACATATGCACAAAAACCTGCACATACATATGCACACACATACACGAAGTTTGAACTTTGGCAGCAGG
>NW_008355159.1:134815-137369 GCF_000622305.1 Nannospalax galili
AATGTAAACCTCTGAAGGGTGGGGTGGTCCAACTCACACAGAAAAGGATTAGATAATTTCGTCTTGCCTCCTGTTACTTCTTTTCATGAGATTTGAAATGTTTTCTCTTTTGTTTCAACCCACACACATTACCAAGACGCAATGGTTAATGTCAAAAGGCACCAGGGGAAAAGATTAGTATATAAGTTGTATTGGAATATCTGTTAGTATTTTAGAGACCTATGTGTTTAGGCTCATATTTCAAACCACAATGCTAGATGGGTGCATTATTTAAAAAAAAATCAAAAAACAGCAACTTTTATGAGGGCCCTGGAGTTCTCCTAAGTTTTATAAGCTTTAATGTGTTGAAACATCACACTATGACTGAAATATTTGAATACGTAAAATAAAGTTGTGTATAGAAGAAATAAGACAACACAGGTTGGAGCTGCAGAGATGGCTCAACCATTTAGAGCACTGGCTGCTCTTGCAGAGGAAACCAGTGCAGTTCCCAGCAACCACATGGTAACTAAAGTCATCTATACCTGTAATTTCAGGGGATCCTATGTCCTCTTCTGCCCTCCTTGGGCACTGCATGATGCACATGGTGTACTTACATACATGCAGGTAAAACACTCATACACAATTAGTTAATTAATTAATTAATTAATTAAAAAGGAATCCAGAGCCCTCTTCTGACCTCCGTGGCATTGCGCAACACAGGTGCAGTCACATACATGCAGGCAATACACTCATACACATAAAATAAAAATAATAAATAAAATATTTTTAAAAAGCAACACAGCACAAAATCCATGCAAATTCATGCAGACGAAAACCTAGCACAGAATTGGGGAAATGGGCAGCAGCCTCCAAGCTTAGCCAAAGAACTATTGGCAGTTGATTCCTACTGGGTAAGGGAGAGATAATCTTCAAGGGACAGACTTTAGATAGGCTGACTCCAATGGATGAACTTGTACCAAGGGACATCTTGGTACACAAACTTGACTCAATAGACCTTAACATATATGACAGAAGTGTTGATGGGGGAGGGAGTATAATGATGATTAGGATGTTTTGTTTGAAATGCACAAAAATTCAATAAAAATATGTATTGAATAAAGAGCAACACAGGGAAAAACATTTTTTCAAAAGACAAGGAAAACAGGATTAGTATCCTACACTAATTAAAAATGTGACTAACAAATAATAAAGAAGAAAAGGCATAACAATTCCAAATAAAGCCCTGTATTTAGCAACGATACATACAGAATGTTACATCTTTCATTTCAATCATAAGTATTTATTGAGCATCTACTGTGACCCAGGTGCCAGTCTAAGTACTTAATTGAAGTAATTCTATATTCTGGTCTTCAAAGAATAAAATAAGTTTCTAATCAGCTACTACTAACAAAATCAATACTTTCAGGAGATAGAAAGATGACCCAGTGGCTAAGAGCATTTAATGCTTTTGCAGAGGACCAGGGTTCAGTTTCCAGATTCCAGATCAGGTGGCTCACAAACCCCTGTAATACCTGTTCCAGGGGATCTGATGCCCTCTTCTGGCTGCTACACGCACCTGCATGCACATGATACACATATACACTCAGGTACACACACATACACATAAAACAATCCCTTAAACTGATATTTTCATATATTACCAATAGAAGTAAAATTATGTAATTCCAATTGGATTTGGCCATATTAGGCAAGTGGTGTATTAGTTTGCTTTCTGTTGCTGTGATAAACACCATGACCAAAAGCAAATTGGGGAGGAAAGAGTTTATTTGTTTTACACTTCCAGGTCACAGTCCATCATTGGGAGAAATCGAGGCAGGAACTCAAGGCAAGAACTAAAGCAGAAACTATGTAGGAAAGCTGCTTACTGGTTTGTTCTCTTTGGCTTATGCTCAACCAGCTTTCTGACACAATCTAGGCCCACTTGTCCAGGTGTGGCACCACCCACAATGGACTGGGCCATTCTATATAAATGAACAATCACAAAAATGTCCCACAGACATGCCTACAGACCAATCTGATCTCTGTAATTCCCAATTAAGATTCCTTCAGAAAATTCTAGGCTGTGTCAAACTGACAGCTGATGCTAACTAGGTGTGGTGATTTGAATGAGAAATGGCCCCCATAGGCTCAAGTATTTGAACAATTTTTTCCTACTTGGTAGTGTTGTTTGTGGAGGTTTGGGAGGTGCAAACTTGCTGGAGGAAGTATGTCCCTGGGGGCCAACTTTAAGAGTTCATAGCCTGGCCCTACTTTCAGTTTTTCTCTCTGCTTCCTGCATGTAATTAAAGATGTGAGCTTTTAGCTTTCTGCTTACACTACCATGCCTGCCTGCTGCCATGGCTCCCTGCTATGATGGACTCCTATCTCTCTGGAGCCTTAAGGCCAAATAACTTCCTTCTTTTATTAGTTTCTTTTGGTCACTGTGTTTTATTACAGCAAAAAAAGAATAACTAGTGCACTGGTAAAAGTATATAGAGTTGTTTAAACCCTTTAAATCAATAATTCTACATTGGGAAACAAATTCTCCAAAGCGACACCTAATAAGGGGAAT